>NC_140296.1:21594229-21899229 GCF_964211825.1 Aythya ferina
GGTTTCTTCCAACCTAGATGATTCTGTGATTCTGTAACTGTCACCCCATCTGCCTCTCAGAGCCATGGTCACCCACCCCTTCTCCTTCAGCCCCATCAGAAAAAGCAGGAATTTCACCTGTGACTTCAAGCTGCTTCCAAGACACCGCTTGTCTCTTGACATCTCTGTGCCAGCCTCCCCACAGCAGCAGAGCTCTGGTTTCTGGGTGCTGAAACAGGTGGCATGGGTGGCTGTGGCCTTCCCCTGCCAAGGATGCTGAGACCACCAGAGCTGCTGTTAAAAGGAATAAATTTGAGGGTGGTGAGGCCCTGGAACAAGTTACCCAGAGAAGCCATGGATGCCCCATCCCTGGAGGTGCTCAAGGCCAGGCTGGATGGGGCTTTGGGCAACCTGGTGTGGTGGGAGGTGTCCCTGCCCATGGCAGGGGTTGGAACTGGATGGGCTTTAAGGTCTCTCCCAACCCAAACCAGTCTGTGATTCTGTGAGGCTATGAAAGGGCTTGGACACAACCACACAATGTCATTCATCTCTGTGGGCAGACAAAGGACACATGTACATGTGCACACAGGCATGCACACCGACTGATTTGAAGGAGGTGAAGGACGAGGGAGAAAGAGGATGTCAGCTTCTTCAGACAGAAGAGGAAAGAGAAGGAGAAGAAGAAAAATGTCACTACACAGGGAAGGCAGAAAATATTTCCCAAGAGCAAGGATGGGTGGCTAAGACCAGGTGGCTAAGACCAGGTGGGCACAAGAAAGCTGTAGGGGGAGGGCAAGAGATGGCATTTGTGAGGTGGGGCTTCCTAGGGTTTGGAGTGGAGACAAGTGGCTGTGGCTAGTAGATGTACCTCCCCAGAGCTACATTTTGGCCTGCAATGTTTCTTTGGTAATACCAAGTGTACTTTGTCTTGAAGTGCCAGGAGGCTAGTATATGAGGCCAGAAATATTGTTCTGTTACCCTTAGCATAGGTCCCCACGCTCCTTTCTAGACCACTTGAGCACAAAATGAGACAGCACAAGAAATGCATCTGCAAGCACGTGAGAGACCCATTTTTATTCTCAGGAACTGGGATTCTTTTCTTGAGAATTATAAAAAACTTATTAAAAGAAGGCCTGTAAATGTCCTAATCTGTCTTTCTGACAGTGCTAGATTATTCTTAGAGCACATTCCTATAGCTTTATTTAGTTACAGTTTAAATGGTCAATAAAACAAATTTACTCTCTAATCCATCTTCCAGAAAGCTCCGCTGATATGCAGCTTAAGTTTGAAATTTTTCAGCTCTCACAAGTATTTCTTGTTCTTTTTGAGATAATTTGGGTTTAAGGTTAAGCAAAACAAGAACAAAATTAGTAGACTCATAACTGGGCTCTCAGTCAGTCTGGACTTTAAATATTGGCAATGCACTGCTGTTGTTTAAGTGCAATCTGCTGCAATAACTCTAACTAAAGTACAGTAATATCTCTAAAAATATTCATTGTTACAAGTACAAGCAGTAGGAAAACAAAGACGAAATCAATCATGCTTGGACTGTCAAGCTGTTGCTTCTCTGGGGAATCACCTCTTAGTATAGAGGTTGGCCTCTGTTTAGTACATGAGGTATCCTTGACAGTGGAAAGCTCAAGAGTAAGTGGGCTTAAACTTGAATAATTTCAGGCTCGCAATCAGAATTTGAAGAGTGCTCTGAAAAGCAGGAGTGCAGGACAGAGTCTGCCTGTACAAGTAGGAAGAACAAAACTCAAGTTGTTTTATGATGCAGCAAGAATGATTTACAGAAAGGATTAAGAGATGGTCAGCCGTGACAGCAGGGGACTTGTTACAGGCCTCCGCTTCTGGAGTCTTTCAGATTTACTGATTAAAGAATTGGTTTACTCAAATAAGGAATAAAATGAAAAAGGATTGTTCCTACTCTCTTAGGAATGGAATGGAGATTGTGTGGGTGCTGGTATTTCCCAGATGCTATTAGTGTTCTCAGCAGTGTCTTCACTGTCATTTCACAGGATTTTTATGAACCCTTCTCCCTTTCCCCCCTCCTCTCTTCCCCTTCTCTCTCCAGAGCACGTGCCAGCTGTAATTCCCCTTCTCTGAACCCCAGGGGCCTTGCAGGAGCTTTCAGCAGGGATGTGGCAGCTGACGACTCCATGGATGTGTGGCCAACAAGCTGCAGACACCACAGGGGATGTCCATGTGCCAGTGCTTGTGTTGCCCAACTGCTAACCTGATGCCATCTCCACCAGCTGATGACAGAGCTGTTGTTGGTTGCAGAGGAATGTAAAGCCTTGCCAGTGCTGGGTTCTGTTCCAGGTTTCAAGAAAGGAGTGTGCTGTGCTGGTAACAGACTGTTCTTCAGCTGCTTATCCCCTACAGGCAAGCTTGACCCCTTCTGCCCATGCTGTCTCCAGTCTGTCTGTCTCCCAGTCCCCTCCTTCTCCTCCCCCCATACCTTTTATCCTTGGATGAACTTATTTCTGTTGGGCACGCTAACAAAGATATTTCCTTTCCCTTGCAGGAAAAATGTCAAAAGCGGAGGATTGAGAGGCTTTCTGGCCTCTGCTCCGTGGCACGCAGCGGAGGAAGTCCTGCTCAGACGTTGACCTGCGGAGGAAGCATGCGTCATTGTCCCCCTTAGACGGCCTGTGTGCAGGATGATCAATGCACCAGGGACACAGCAGGGCACAGCAGGCTTGGTGCAGGCATAAAATATCCCCAGATATGCTGATTTCTAAGAAATCTCTGGGGAACATGAGGAATGAGAAATCAGAGGCTAATAAATTTCAAAAACATTGATGATTTGTGGTGGTGTTATGAGCCCAGGACCTCTCCTGTTACGTCCTGCAATGTACAAAACAGCCATCTGCAAAACATTTCCTCCTACTATAGTTCTTGGAAACAGCCGAAACACCACAACCCTGTTAATAACAATAAGCTCAAGGCAGACCACCAGCAAGGGAAAAATCAGTTCGAGTGGTGGCTTCTTTGCAAAATTGTAAAGCCACTAAAATCCCTGTGATGGTGTAAATGAGAGCCTAAGCTACAGGTGGCAGCGCTTAAAACATGCTCTGAAGTGACAGCCACAAGTCTGCTAGATAAGCTAGTGCCATAATGCTCACTTCATCCTTGACATCCACTAGCAATGAGTCAGTAACAGCAATTATTTAAGTAAATAAAACAAAAAAACAACAACAAAACAACACAATACACACACACACACAAAATAACCCACACAGCTAAGCATCCCTTTATTAAGTCATCAAAAAGCACATTTTCCCCAGCTGAGTCACCCCTGAATGACTGTCCTTCTGACTAATGAGGTTCTTATGCCACAGCCCCTGCTGCAGGATCCCTGCTCCACAGATCTTTCTGCTGGTTTATCCTCTGCTGGCTTTCATGTGCAATGAAAACCGAAGCGAGGCCGGGTGAAAGCCGTGTCTGCACTGAACACCAAACATGGTGTGGTTTGTGGTGGTGCTTATCAGCAGTGTGAGGTATGCTTTCTGGATGGGACCAAGAAAGAAGCAAATAGAAAGAAAATAAAGCTAGTTCAATTCTGTGTCTGTTTACTTACTCAAGACAAAACACAGTGCTCTTATTCATTTCCAAAAAATGACATTTTCCAAGGCAAAATGTCGTTCCCGATCTGCACCAGTGCAATCTGCTTCATCCCCCTCCTTGTTTGAGAAGAGATGTGCCACAGCTCAGGACAGTCCTTTGCAGGCAAGGCTGGGCCTTTCCCCACTGTATAGACAATTCCTGTTGGGAAGCTTTTATTTGTGTCTCAGTTTACCAGCTTTAACTCTGTGCTGATTTTTTTTTTTTTCAGGGTAGGTATTAGATTCAGGAACAGATTGAGATAAAATTTCTTCTCCCCATTTCCAAGCATGAAACAAGGGAACTATCACAGTCTGCACCATTACCAGCTTCACAGAACCTGCTTCTGGAGAAACTTTTGCACCCCTGAGGCTGCTGGATGTGACCTGCATGTCAGGGGTATTTACATGGCTTTCAAACACCAGGCTGGTGGGGTTGTGGGGTTCTGAGAAGGAACATGAGCACACTGAGAGGAACAGGGTCTGCCAAGAGTTATTGGCACAGACAGCCTTCAAGCTGATGATTGCTCGCTTCTTGGTAACCTGCGTGTTCTTCTACCTGAGTGGCTTCAGTACGCGGTGTTTTTGCATAACAAATTTTCTCAGATGATCTCTTATGGTATTTCCTGTAAGGGCTGAGCGTAATGGTCTGAGTGCCGTTTAATAGGACCAGCTTTTGAAGGGATAAGATGTACCTTCAACTAATTGCTTGTGTGCTCAAATTCTCTCCTCATTTCTAAGCTCCTCGAGCAGTGGCCTTATCGGGAGGGCAGAAGTACTCGTTAGAGTTTTCAAGGAAATGATACAAGGAATGGGCTGACACACGCACACACAAACACCCCCTAGAAAAACCTGCTTCAAATAACATCATTAAAGGCTCCAATTACTAATTATACTTTATTTGTTGGTGGGTACAAGTTTTTGAAAAAGGCAGCACAGGTAGAAACATTGCTTACACCAAGGCCAGAAGCACTGCTGTGAATATTCTGTTAGCACATGCAGTGTATGGCTGAAGGTTAGCAGCAGCAAATGAGAATGGGGTCTTTGTTTGAAAACAAACAAATCTTTTTATTCTTTTTCTCCATTTTCCCCTGTGCAGTGAAAACATCAGTAGAGTGTCACACTTCTGTTAACATGTATGTTTACCAGCAGAGGTTTGAAAACCTTTGCTCATCTAAAGATACAGAAAGGTACCTGGTGCTTGTACGTAAAAGCTTAAAGTCCTGCTCCTGTGGATGTGTGTGCAATCACATCATCTGTATCTTTAGGTACTGAAATATCTTGAAGGACTGAGCCTTGGAAGGTTCATACAACCTATTTGAGGTTGGAAGGGATGTCCAAAGGCCACCTGGTCCAACCCCTCTTCTCAAGCAGGGACAACCAGAGTAGGTTGCCCAGAACCATGTTTTTTTTCCAGTTTCTCCCACTAAAGATGTTTAATTTTGCAGCAAAAATCTTAAACATTCCCTTGGGTTGGTAAAAACGGAAAGAGGAAGCATAACCCTCTCCCCTTGAGCTTCGGGTGATTGCCTCAGAGAAAGATAGGTGTGGTGCTAACCCCATGAAGGTAAAAGTATCTGTGAAATGTCTGCCAGACTCCCTGAGTATGCACATCTTTAATCTTATGACACTTAATAAATAAATAAATATGAATCTTTTGAACATCTGAGGCAAATTTGACAAGAGATCTGGGAAATTCAGAGGCCACAAGTAATTTTCACATTCTGAGTATTTCCAAACTCTGAAGCAGCTTGGTCAAAGAGCCACAATGGATGTGTCTTCCTGAGTGAGAACCAGTGGCCTTGGCTCTGAGCTTGGGGAGCTTGGAAGTAGTGGGACACGGGCTGTGAGATTATTCAGTATCATTTCAATATCAATATATGTATTATATATATATTAGGTAATATTTCATATCAGTATCAGCTGCTGGTGGCATTGCCTCCAGGCCAAGTGAGGGCAACCCGTGTAAGCCAGCCAGTGCTTCGGGTGCCACCTGAAGGAACAAAAGCTTTAAGCTAAGGAAGGACTTGAAGTTGCTTGTGCAATTTGTTTGTCGGGTTTCCTTTCTCATCAGATCATACCATAAAGGGTTCATTGACTTATGCACTGGGACTTCTCTGGAGGAAGGTATTTTCAGAGACAGAATTGGCCATGGCTGTGAGCAGGCATCCCTGGATTCCCCCCAGCATTTCTCTGCCTGCCTCTGCACAAGCAAATCAGCAAAAGAGGAAGCTGGCTGCTTACTGGGTGTGCTCAATAAGCCCAGCACCTCACACATAAATCTCTGCCCTTGTATGATTTAACAATATTTTCCATACAAGCAATAAGGGCACATCCTCTGTGTAACACAGCAGAGCTGCTGAAAGCCTGCATCTCGCACACGTCACGGGAGCAGGCACGGCTCTGCCATTCCCACACATCCCCAGTGGGTGATCCTATCCCACTCTGCTGGTGTCCCCATGGGCAAGGAGGGCTCTGGAGACCCAGGAGAGCTGATGTGGGGTTTTCCCTTCCCCAAGGGAAGGATGAAAGAGGTGTGGTGAGGGAGAAAAGAGAGGGTCCCTGCTGCCTGCAGCAAAGCGGGTTTGCCTGCACAGCTCTGAGCCAGCTCTGGCATTTCTGAAGCTGCTGAGAAGCAGTTTCTTGTTGAATAAATGTGCTTATGAAAGCAAAACCATTACCCAGATCCCTGAGGGTGGGGAGACACAGGCACATTTTAAAGTCCACCAGCTAAGAGCGATGTGCTTCACACCTCCAAATACAACTCCGGGCTTGTTCCTGAACCCAGCAACCTCACAGTAATATTTTCTGTGGCATCATATTTTCAAGAGAGCCACTCCAACCCTCCCCCCTGCCACACACACACTCTTTGCTAATTCTCTTTCTGCTGGTGCAAATCATTAGTTAAAATGCAGCTTTAAAAAATTCTAAACAGATGAATGGGAAAAAAAAAAAAAACACTACCCATGACATCAGCAAAACATACTAATAGACAGATATCAAAGGGATGCTGCCTTCAGCTACACACTTGAAATCCTGCTGACGTCAATCTGGGGCACATTTTAGCCTCCTGTGCTTTGCGTTTAGGAAGCTGAAGCCCATTACCTATAATTGGTTCCACCTACATGTAATTTGTTGAGGAGAGAAAGCAACAAGATGCAGATTCTCCCTGGGATCATGGGCACGAGGTGTGTTCCTGATGGCCTCGCAGCTCTCCTGCAGAGAGGCTTTGGGTGGGTGCCCGTGGGGAATGCTCCAAGGAGCTGCTGCAGCTCCCAGAGCTGGTCCTGAGCCATGGGCAGGGGCTGACTTCAGTGTGCATCCCCTATGTACCCATACCACACAGAGCAAATGGAAAGGGGATGTAGTTTTCACTTGTGTTTTCAGCCTAGAAGCGGAGCAGGTGGTATCTCAAACATTACAGGTCCCTGAAGAAGGTCCCAGTGCCTGCTGGCACTGATGTCCTGGCTCGGACTGGGGACAGGGGGTATCTGGTGGGCACAGGACCAAGAAGAAGGCACACTTTGGGGCACCTTGGTGCATGGATCCCAGGTCTCTGTGACTCAGCTAACCGCATTAGCAATGGAAAAAATGTGCTGAGGGCCTTGCTGATGAGGTGTGTTGGTCACTCTCAACAGGAAACAGGTTCATGGCACTAAATACTATGGCTATTGTATTTATAGCTGTGCTAATGCCATCCCAGCTGGCAGGTCAAGATCCTGTGTGAGGTGATGGGAGGAAAGGGAGGCAGGCAGGAGCATGCTGTTCTGGTGGAGAGGAGCAGGGATTGCTCTTAGCCAGAGGATTTGTGCTGGAAGGGATCTGGAAAATACTCTGGCTTGCTAATGTCCCCCACTCCTAGGGGGTCAGGGCATAAATGGTATATATATATTTACAATATATGTCTATATAGATGATGGATTGCTCTGAAACTGGCAGAGGAGTAGGAGAGTCCATGATAACCGTGAATTTGTTGCTGAATTGGGTGAACCCTTTGCTTCATATGGATCTGGTGGGGGTGTGGTAAGGCTTGGTGTGGTATGTACCAAGGTATGTGCCTTAAAATAAACATGCTGGTTTAGCAGATTTGGGCTGGATCTGACTGTCTCTCCAGGGAAATGCTCGCCACTGCTCAGGAAGGGAACACTACTGCTGCCCTGTCCATGGAGGGGAGATGCTCGCCCTCCTCCAGAGGAAAGCTTGGAGACTGAGGCATGGGCACAGGGCAGCAACAGGGGTTTTAGGGGGCTGTAGAAATATGTGCCTGCCTGTGGATGGCCCCTGCTGTCCCCTGTGGGCACTCTCTGCCGCAGCACCAGACCTCTCATTTTTTAATTAAGCTCTCTCATCACATACCTGAAGTAAGGACGTTTCATGCACAGTGGAAATAACTCATGGAAAGGTCCCGCGAGTGCCCAAGGCGGTTGCAATCTGGGCTCCCAGCATCTGTCCCTGCTTCTCTCTCTTGTCCCAGAGGAATAAAATTTGCTCTGTGGTGGCAGAGGAGAGCAGGGAAAAGGCTCTCAGACATGGGGCTGCAGGTCCTGCCCTCCCAGCAGGCAGCTGTATCACACAGACTAGTAAAAAAGGCTGCAGGGAGCAGCTTTTAGCATTTCCTATACAAACTGATCCTCAGAGAGGCTCTGTCATGGGAGAACACGGCTAGCAGCTGTGTCAAAGGCCGTCCGTGTTACCAATGCTGGGATCAGCCCAGAGACCTTTTCTTGCCATCGCTGTAGTATTGCCACCTTGAGCAGCAGATTCATCCATCTCTATATTCTGGTCATTTGGAAAACATCCGTCAGTTAACTAGAAGGTGGGTTAACCACAAGGACCTGAGACGTGCCAGGCTGTCGTATCGCTGCCTGCAGCACTTCCCCTCCTTCCCAGCACCCACTGATCCTCTGCGAGTGTTTGCCAGATGAACGGGTTAAGTTTTCCAGAGTGAAAGAGGGGAAAAGTCAGCTCTGCTAACAGCAGCACGCAGCCCTCAGCTGCTTGGAGAGCTACCAGGGGCCCCGGTCCCTGCTTCTGCTGCATAGCACCATCTGTCTGTCTGTCCCTAGCTGGTGCTCCTCTGAGTGCCTGTGGGGCTGGTGTGACCCCACAGATGTTGGGTGTGCCAGGAGAGATCCTCAGACACGGCCAGTGAGGATTTATGGCTGGAAGTCCGAGTCACTGCTTACTCCAAACAAGCCAGCTGTGGAAAAGTGGCTGAATAATTCATATTAAGTGGAAAGATATTCATGGATGCAGAATCCCTTCTGTGGGTTTATCATCAGCTCTAAAAATAAATAACTGCCTCCTGGGGTCTTTTTTTTTTTTTTTCCTTTGATTACGGCTGTAATATTTTGGGATGTGTACCTACGTTTAGCCTCAGAGCAGGAGGTGCGAGGTAAGGGGCTAGAGGAGCACCTGAAGACATGCAGGCTGTGGCCAAGGTATTGCAGGTGGATGCAGATGCTGGCTGTTATTTCCTTGACACTGTCCACAGCCCAGAGGTAACGTCATATTTATTTATTATAGGATATTTGCTTGCACCGAGGGCATGCCGAGCTCAGGATGTTTCTCAGAGTTACGCACCAGGGGAGCACTGCAGGGCAGATAGGCCACAACCGCCCCTATCGCCAGTACCAGGGTTAATGTTTTTGTACCAGGAACAAAAACACCCTGAGCTTAATGAGCCCTGCCCCACCTGTGACCGTCCTCCCTGTGATGAGCTTTAAGGGTCCCTAATGGAAGCTTCTCAGAAAAGACCCGGTGTAAAGGCAGTGAAGGGCAGTAAATAATCAGCAGAAATGAGCGCTGATGTGTGTTTTGATAGAGCTACTGGAGGAGGAGTTTTTTGAGAAAATTGTAAATACAAACGTGGATGGAAACAACATGGGATTCAGCCTGCAAAAGCACAGTCCTCTCTGGACTGAGGAAAGGGCTGTAATAAAAAGCTGAACTATTTGGAGAGCGTGGGAGGGCAGGGACATGAAGGAGACATCCCTGGGACTTGGGGCAAAGTTACTGACGCTTGGCAGGGAGCTGAGTTTTAAACCTTCAGCTCCAGATACAGTTTTCACTCCCTAGTATCTCAAGGAAAATGAAAACTATGGACACTAAAAGAAAACAAACAAACAAACAAACAAAAAACTAGTAGAAATGTTAATTTGGGGCTGCTCCTACAGCCACCTGCTAGGAGGCATGAAGCACAGAGACAAAGGATGCCCTTTGAGATGCACCTCCTGCCCATGCTTGCTGATCTGGATGCTGTTTGTACACAATATGAGCCCTGGCCCAGGTTTCCCAGATAAATTGTGGAGCTTCCTCCTTGGAGATGTTCACAAGCTGCCTGGACGTGGTCCTGGGTATGATGCTCCAGTGGTCCTGCCTGTGCAGGGGGTGCACCAGGTGCCTCCAGAGGCCCCTTTCCAACCTCAGCCATCCTGTGGGGCTTTGAAACATCAGGGGAAGCTGCTCAGTTATAGGCTTGCAAAGCTGGGTAGCATTGGACTTCTCCAGGGCAGGTCTGGCTGCAGCTCTGCAGGGAGCCACGGGCAGGGATGCTGCACGGCCACAGCCCCGACAGAGCTCCCAGTTGTTCCCACCTGTGCCCAAGGGCAGCAGTGCCAGCTGGCTGGGTTTCCATCACTTACAGTTTCCAAATCTATAACTTGGCAGGTTGAGCTCTTCTGGCTTGGAGGACCTTTCCAGCACGTGTGTATTTGTTCTCAGATGGAATGGAAAGGAAATAAAACCTGAATACCAAAACCTCCTACAAGCTGCTGACATCCATTTTGACCAGCGCAGCAACCACCAAAGCACAAGAAAAGGCTGTTACGGCGAGTACCAACATCTTCATCCTACCTACAAATTAGAAAGCATGGCGTGCCCGTCTCTGCTTGGATTAATCCCAGGCAATTAGCACAGCCCTCCAGTAACGCTGCGCAGGCAGCAGCTGGAGCGATAAATTACAGCTCCGGAGCTGATTTCCCCAACAAGCCGCGGCGTGCAGGCTGGGGCTGGAGGCTGTCCAGGCGAGGAAGAGCTGCTGCTGCCACGGGCTGCGGGGAAATAACAAGTGCAATTTTCAGTAACTGTTTACCAAGGGGAGAGCGATATATTGGTGTGCTTCAGCGTAATTGGAACGAGCCCTCTTCACTTTGCCAGGGACTGTTCCTAGATGTGTGACGGCCTAAAATGAATGGGCTTTGCCATAACTTTTCGGTGATTACAACCAAATGTCACTTTATTTACCCATCAAGGTGGATTTGTTGGGGGAAGAGTGTCACGTTTGGAATTACTGCTGTGGAGAGCTGTGCTAACAATGGTGCTTGGGCTTTTAGTGCCCAATTAGTAGCGTGCTGCAACTGCACCTCCCCTCATTACTTGCTATCATTTCATTCTGCAAAGAGTTAGCACAATGGTTATAAAGCCCTTCCTCCTCTGAATACGGGTGCGTCCAACTGGATCGAGGTGAGGTTCAGGCCATGCCAGCCCACTCCTGTGTTCCTGCTGGGCAAGGCAAAACAATAAATTGGCAACACACTGCACGGAGCTGGGGACTGGGTGGAAATCACCACCACCACTAAAGGAGGAGAAAACTAAAGGAATTAGAAATAATATCAAATGGGTATCATCACAAAATTAAAAAATGTAGTTTCCATCGCTGCAATGGGGAGTGCAACACCAGTTAGGAGCTCGACAGTCATGAGTGCCTCCTTTATGCGTGTCTGACATCCTCCCAGTATAATGACTGCTGTGATTGCCCTTACGCAGCTTATAATAGGGCTCCAGCTCTCCTTGGCTTGTCCTGCATAAACAGATGATAATAACCTGGTTCACACCACAATTTAAGGATAAACAATTACTCACGGGGAGGTATAAACAGATGAGAGAGGTAAAACTTAAAATTAGAGATTTAGAGAATTATGGTACTATCAGATGTATCAGTACATCTGATGCCCCTGAATTTCTTGGCCTTACTTAGGGATCATTTTACAGGTGAGTTTCAAGGATAATTTTGCTTTGGAAGAAGATAATGATGCACCTTGCTGATGCATTTGGTTTACAAATGACTAATTTTTAAGCAGAGCACTCAGAGTATGCATAAATGGAGATGAAGGGGAAGGCATCATGACTTTGTTAGGGAGATTAAGCTGACGTTGCTGTCCAGGCCAGAAAGCAGATAAAGGTGAGGGGAAAGGAAAGTCTTGAAGCTACAGCAAGTGAATTTGTGTAGCACAATAATAGCAGTGTGGAGGAGAGGGGTTTGCAGGAGTGGCAGCATCCCCTCTGGCAGGCAATGCTGCAGGGTCACCCCACCTTGCCCAGCCCAGCTCGTCTGTGAACCCGTGGCTACCAAAAGTGGAAATCGTGAGTCACAAACCAGGTGCTGGGGCTGGGTTTAGTCCTGAAGCTGTAAGGAGAGCATCCTGCGGCTGAGCCTGGGCAAGTAATTCCTAGTTTGAAAGCTGAGGGAACCCGAAAAGCCAGAGGAGAGAAGAAGAGAGTGGGGTGGTGGGATGAGTCGGGGTTGTCGGGAGTCAAGGCTGAGGAAAAAAGAGGAGCAGAGAGTGGGACCGTGTGGGTGAAAAGATCTGTCCTGAGAAGCAGGTAGAGTTGGGAGGTGGGGAGTAGGTCATATAAAATCTGAGACTCACACCCACTAAGAAAATGGGGCTGGAGTCAGGGAGAGTGAGGTGGGGCTGAGACGAGTCAGAGGGGAGGGGAGGGAGCTGCTGTTAAAGGCTGACCACTTGTCAGGTAATATGAGAGGTGTGGAGGCTGGAAAGGCACCAGGAGAAGGGTACTGAGTTCAAATAAGTAGCCTGGTTAGAAACTCCAGCAAGAAACACCTTAAATGAGGAGTCACGCACCACTTAGAGGTGCCCCGCAGCAGCAGCTGGAGGAAAATTATAGCTCTGTGGTACACAAGAGGCCACAAGGAAAGCTTAGTAGGAAACATCCTCCTCTGGCCTGGGGAATCAGAAGGTTCTTCCGAAGTCATTTATTTTCTTCAGAAAGTCTCTGTTAAGTCCACTTGTGACATCATGTGGCTCATCTCCTCTCATGCCAGACTGTTCCAAAGATAACCATCATAAATCTCGCTCTGTTAGCTCAAACACCCAGTCCTTTTACACAGATCTCCAAGGGATGGTGACTCCACCACTTCCCTGGGCAGCCCATCCCAATGCCTCACAACCCTTTCGGTAAAGAAGTTCTTCCTAATATCCAGCCTAAACCTCCCCTGGAGTAACTGCAGCCCATTCCCCCTCGTCCTGTCACCAGGCACGTGGGAGAACAGACCAACCCCCACCTCGCTACAGCCTCCTTTAAGGTACCAGTAGAGAGCGATAAGGTTGCCCATGAGCCTCCTCTGAGGACACAACTGCACAGACATGGCAGGAGATGTTCCTCTACAGATGCACCATACCCCACTAGTGGCTTTTGCCCTGGACACTGCAAGGTTGGCTGTCTCCTTTACCCTAGGCTCTCATCAGAGGGAGAAAGATCAGATTTGAGAAGTCAAATATCAATATCAGTTGGTTGGTAGGTGGCCCACTGCATGCTCAACGAGCTGGAGCTTCTTCAAAGCTCCCTCCTGCAATCCCACCGTTTGCCTGTGCAAATGGCTAGATTTCATTTTTGACACTGAAAAAAAAAAAGTTTCAACACCATTCGACCCTCTTCTCTTCAAGCAGCCCTCCTTTTAAAACCACATGCCACTGATATGAACCTAACTAATTTTGCTCACACAACAGCACTCTAAAGCAAACAAACAAAAATCCATAATGCAGAATTAGCCCTTGGTGAAATTCCAGCTGACAATCAACTACTTAGCACATATCGTAGGTGGTGTGGCCCTGGCAGGACTGGTTTAACTGCAGTGTTCGAATTCTGCAGCAATGTCCTCCCTCCCACAGACACCCAGAGCTGTACCCGAGCCCGAGTCCTAGCGTGATCACCGACCCTGACTGCTCTGGGTGGCCTGGAAGCAACTGAAGGTAAAGCCCAGGGTGACCTTTCAATTGTCTTTGCATCTAATTATGACCTCGGTAAATCTGTTCCACAACTATAGTGATTCAGGTTGTCTTGTTCTTGAATATTATGGGGTGGCACTTACCTTTGTGTCACAGCCTGCATAAAATTGAGGACACATATTATGCTACAGGCTTGGGGCACAAGTCCTGTGAGGAGCGGCTGAGGGCACTGGGGTTGTTTAGGCTGGAGCAGAGGAGGCTCAGGGGAGACCTCATTGCTCTCTGCAATGCCTGAAAGGAAGGTGTGGGGAGCTGGGGTCGGCCTCTTCTCACAGATAACCAGTGATAGGACCAGAGGGAATGGCCTCAAGTTGCACCAGGGGAGGCTCAGGTTGGCAATGAGGAGACATTTCTGCTCAGAAAGAGCAGTCAGGCACTGGGACGGGTTGCCCAGGGAGGTGGTGGAGTCACCGTCCCTGGGGGTGTTCAAGGAGAGGCTGGACGTGGTGCTTGGGGACATGGCTTAGTGGGTGACATTGGTGGTAGGGGGATAGTTGGACCAGATGATCTTGGAGGGCTTGTCCAACCCTAATGATTCTATGATTCTACAGCGGCCAGTACTCCTCTTTGCTTACTAGTTCTAATCCAGCAGAAACACTAAATTTCATTTTAATCTTGGGGCTCTTTGAAAAGAGCACAAGAAAGGCATTAGGAAAGGCCAATATTTACATCTGGCAACCAAAACAATTTACAGAACCAAACCAAACACCAAACCCTCCCGCCAGCCAGCCATGCTGTAGCTCAGAATTGCACTTTATTAAATCAACATCATAAATGTTTATTTCAATAATTTTTCAAAGATATATACAGTTTCACAGAATTATATAAATTATTATATATTAAATTATTATAATTTGTAATCTAGTTTATTATATGGGGTTACGTGTGTGTGTGGGGAGGGGAGGGATTTTCTTCTCTAGTACCATGTATATGTACCAAAACAAACAAAAAAGGTCAACTGTATAACAAAACAGAATCAGCACAGTTCGCCAAGTACTATTAATTCAGTTCTGAAGATTTGAATTTCTATATGTAATGAACAAACTATTGGTGAGCTGTGAATGAACTAATCATGACTATGTTTGGCTGCATTCTTCAACTCAGTTTTAGTTTGAAAAATTGTTCATTTGAATTTATAAAGGAATAAAAAATGTTTTAAAAAGACTATTTAAAGAAGATAGAACTTGTCTCCCACACTTAGTATGTGAAAGCTCTTGCTGTTGATGTTGATATTTCTGTATGAATAGCATTAATCATCCATAAACACAAATCTGTGCCCACATAGGTTTGAATGCACTGTGTTATTATGGCACACTTGGAACATTTTTAAAGCTTTGACCATTGCTATTATTAGCTCCACTGATTTTAAGATGACTGGGATTTAATTATGTGAAAACTTCTTTTCTGTTATATGTAGCTGTGCATTGTCATTGCAATCTATGACATGGATCCTTTACCATATGTGAAGCTATTGAAAAATTCTTTCAATAAATCGAGCCCAAATTGTCAAGTCTATGTAAAAAGTTACACTTTCAAATTTGAATTAGACACCTATATTAAAATAACCTACGACCTTTCCAGAGACACTGAAAGTATGTAGCTACTTTTTTTTTTTTATTTTTTTTTTTTTTTATTTTTTTCTGTTAATAGTGAAAAATATTTAGCAGACAAATAGAATTTTAATTCATAGTGAGACAATTGGCTCCAGGCACTTGCATTTCAAAAGCTTTTGTTTTTAAATACATAGCCTGCTTGCCAGCATAAGAGTAGCAGTCTGAAAACATCCATGCTTAGACACTGCAGAGTTGAAGCATTTCCATGTCTGCATTCAACTTCCATTGGCACGAATGTGTCAAAATGTTTTTCAATTCCTCCTCCTGCTCTAGGAGAAACATTCAGGAACTGACAAATTTGTAGTAAATAACCCTCAAGGTGGCCATTAGCAAGAGTTGGGATTTACATATAATTATCTAAACATCCACAACAGACCAATCTGCCAAAGAAATGGAGTGCCAAATGTGAAAGCTGACTTCTAATCTCCAGATCTCCCGTCCTATAATTAAAAAAGTAGCAGCAACAATGGAAAGCCAGCACTGATCTAAGTAGACCTAGAACTTTATTCACCAAATGTAGTAATTTGTGAGAAGTATTTCATTAAATTATTAATCACGTAACTTCAAACTAATTTTAAACGAGAAAGAACTTCAGCCTCAAAATTTATGCAGACCCTGCTCGCAGAATGAGAAAAATGCTTCATTGCTCCCCATTTCACCAGAAAATGTTGCTATTTGCATAGAATCAGCTTCTCAAGGACAATGCACTGGGAGAGCTGCTGTTTTTTGAGGGTCCGTGTGCTTTTATGGAGCATTTGAAAGGTTTGAAATATTCAAGAGCACAAGCCTTCAGTACTCCTTGCTTCTGCAGCTTTTACAGTATCCTATCTGTGTTCCATATCAACAAAGGTATTTAAAATCCACAACTCCTGTTAAATGTAATGATTAATTGGATTTTTCTAGTCTCTCTGCATGTTGACCCCTACAATCTTGGCTAGCCCTCGAGGGAGCTAAGCAGAAAATGCCGTGCTGCTCTTGGCACTTAAGTAAATAGCCACAAAATGTCAGAAAGTCTTTCCTATCCATGCACTGCCAGCGATGGAAATCAGAGTCAGATCACGATTTAATGAGATTATCTTCATGAGCAGATGCTAAATGCCCCTCAGTTTGAAACCACCAAATTGAGCGTGTCACAATAAGGATGACTCGAATATAAAAACCAACAAGGTTACACTTCAGTCCTAAAAGCTGCTGCACCTGTTGCATGCAAGCAGAAGAACAAGCAACCAGTTTATGTAGCATTTTACCCAGTCTTGCTGCCAACTTTGCGAGGATTTTTTTTTTTTTGAGATTCAGTTTTTATGTGCACTTCATGTCTGGGCACAATGCCAAATGCAACAGTGATTGCAATGTCAGACTATAGGCAGGAGTCCTCCACAGGAGATTTTTGACAGCTCTCTGAAACACACACATTTTCTTGAAGGGAAACACCGAAGCAGGACTGGATTATCCAGGACTCCACAGTGACGCTCTCAGTGACTTGAAAAGGGGAAACATAACCCCCATTTTTAAAAGGAGAAAAAAGGAAGACCTGGAGAACAACAGGCCAGTCAGTCTCACCTATGTGACAGGCAAGATCATGGAGCAGATCCTCCTGGAAACTGCGCTAAGGCACATGGAAAATTAGGAGGTGGTTGGTGACAGCCAACATGGCTTCGAAAGGCTCTGGGGAGACCTTATGGTGACCCTCCAGTACCTAAAGGGGGCTACAGGAAAGCTGGGGAGGGACTCTTGGTTGGGGGGTGTAATGACAGGACAAAGGGTAACAGCTTTAAACTAAAAGAGGGTAGATTTAGACAGGATATTAGGAAGAAATTCTTATCTCAGAGGGTGGTGAGGCCCTGGCACAGGCTGCCCAGAGAAGCTGTGGATGCCCCATCCCTGGAGGTGCTCAAGGCCAGGTTGGAACTGAATGGTCATTAAGGTCCTTTCCAACCCAAACCATTCTATGAGTCTATGACACCAAGCATCCCCAGGAGGCCACATTTCTCATTTTTAAGGACGTGGCAGCTGTTTTTTCACATTATTCCCTTTCAAAGCATTTCTAATATTGAAGATGACATTGCTGTAGTTGAATATTCACATGCTGTAGCTATTACCACAGGTATGTTAAGAAAGTTTTCCATTGAATGGCAAGCTGTGTCTTCTGATGGATTTGAATATATCTGACATACAGCACAAACATTAGAAGATGCCATTTTTGGACTTGGAGGCTCATAGTGCAGGCTGGTAGGAGGCAGCATGTTATACAGACTATCAGCCTGCACAGCTTTTTTTCTTTTCTTTTCTTCTTTGCACACCCCCTCCCTCTCCCCCCAGTCTAGCAGGATGCTCATTGTTTTCAGATTTCAAGTGTAGGACTTTTTTCGTCTCCCTCTAATCCTTATTAAAAAGCTTACAACATTCCAGTTAGTTTTACTTTTAAAAGTTACCAAATTTAGCCCAAAGCAGTGTTTTGCTGCTTTATATTCTTTAACAATTACTGTTACTCACTGAAGCACGAAATTATCATGCACTGTAATTTTTCTAAATGCTGAAGTTCTTTTTTAATATATATTTGGGGAAAGAAAAGGTTGTCTTGCACACAATCCCATACTGTAAAAAGACTATAGACAGCTTAGAAACTGTAGTCATTTTTGTCTCAATTCTCCTCTGGTGAATTATGATTTTTTTCGGTTTGTAATATAAGAGGCTAATTGGTGTTTCGATATATGTGTGGAAAACAGCTCGTGGTCTCAGGCTGGGGTCCCTACCACTAATGCTTTGCAATTCAGAAAAAAAAATACCAGAATCTTACATCAGAAATCTGAATATCAAAATGTAGTCTTCGATGTGGTGTTCCTGTTGTCCAAAAAAAGGGAATGCAGAGGAGCCACAGGCGGTCTCAAAGCCTTGTGTAGACCTAGCAAGCCCAGAACTGCTGAATGCAGTTGTTTTCCCAGTGTTTACTGCAGGCTCTTGGTAGCTGCTCTGGAAATATCATAGAATCATAGAATTGGGACTTTAAAGCCCACCCAGTTCCAACCCCCTGCCATGGGCAGGGACACCTCCCACCAGGCCAGGTTGCCCAAAGCCCCATCCAGCCTGGCCTTGAGCACCTCCAGGGATGGGGCATCCACAGCTTCTCTGGGCAGCCTGTGCCAGGGCCTCACCACCCTCATAGTCAAGATTTTCTTCCTAATAAAGTCCAAACCTCCCGTCTTTTTGTTTAAAGCCATTCCCCCTTGTCCTGTCACTGCACACCCTGAGGGAGTCAGTCCCTCCCCAGCTTTCCTGTAGGCCCCTTTAGGTACTGGAAGGCTGCTGTAAGGGTGCTGCTCTCCCCAGAGCCTTCTCTCCTCCAGGCTGAACAACCCCAGCTCCCTCAGCCTGATTTGTTAAGAGAGGTGCTGCAGCCCTCTGATAATCCTCATGGCCCTCCTCTGGACTCGCTCTTAACAATCCAGACGCTGCCCCATGTTAGATAAAGGCCCTGCTGCTGGCCAGAGCCGGGCCTATAAGAAATGTTGTTTGCGCCTCCGTGAGAGCATATTTAATAAAGGAAAAAAACAAAACAAAAACAAAACAAAACAAAACAAAACACACACACACACACACACACAAAAAAAAAAAAAAAAAAAAACAACCCTGCAGCTCAACAGCAGGAGGTGCTGCAGGCAGGCAGCAGCAGTTCCCCTGCGGCCCGTGGAGAGGCCCCTGGTGGTGCAGGCTGTCCCCCTGCAGCCCATGGGTCCCACATGGAGCAGATCTCCACGCTGCAGCCCCCCCATGGGTGGAGGAGCCCCCGGGGGAGCAGGTGGATGTGGCCTGGAGGAGGCTGCGGCCCATGGAGAGCCCCCGCAGGAGCAGGCCCCGGGCCGGAGCTGCAGCCCGTGGAGAGGAGCCCACGCAGGAGCAGGGGGTCTGGGGGGAGCTGCCGCCCACCCGTGGGGGACCCGTGCTGGAGCAGTTTGCTCCTGGGGGATGGACCCCGTGGGATGGAGCCGTGTGGGAGCAGTTCCTGAAGAGCTGCAGCCTGTGGGCAGCCCCCGCAGGCTCAGTTTGGGAAGGACGGCATCCATGGGAGGGACCCCACGGGGAGCAGGGGCAGAGAGGGACCGTGAAGGAGTGGTGGAGACAAATTGCTAGGGACTGACCGCAGCCCCCATTCCCCTGCGCTGGTCAGGGGGAAGAGGTTAGATGGGGGGAAGGTGTTTTTTTTTCTTTGCTTTGTTTCTCGCTTCTCTAGCTTGTTAGTAATAGGCAATAAATCTTACTCTCTCCCTACTCTGAGTCTCTTTTGCTTGTCACAGTAATTGTTGAGCGATCTCCCTGTCCTATCTCAACCCTTGAGCCCTTTGTATCGTATTTTCTCCCCTTTCCCTTTAAGGAGGGGGAGTGAGAGAATGACTAAGGTGGAGCTCCACTGCCCACCCAAGTAAAACCACACCGTGCCACCAACAAAGATGTTAAATATTGCCAGTCCCACTATTGACCCCAGAGGAACACCACTCATTACTGATCTCCACTTCGACATTGAGCTGTTGACAGCAACAGTTTGAGTGTGGCCATCCAGCCAACTCCTTACCCACCAAGTGGTCCATCCATCAAATCCATTCCTCTCCAATTAGGAGACAAGGATATCATGCCGGACAGGGTCAAATGTTGTGCACAAGTCCGGGTAGATGATACCATGGATAGAGATATCCCTCAGTAAAATTTTTGTCCTATTAGAATACACTGGGATTCCCAAATAGAGTAAGGTATCAAAGAAATCTTGGTATCTAGCTCCTAATGGATCTGTTGCTCATTCTGATAGATCCCTGATGTAATAGGGCCATGTCACCACACTGAACTCAAGCAATCTCAAAATAATTTGAAGCTACCTTCTGTAAAAGCATATCTTTCAATTTTCAGATATATTTCATGTTCTGTAACAATGTTAAGGACTGCTTCCACAGTTTTTAAAAATAGGAAGAAAGGGGTACATCACGGTTGTCACATTTGTTCAATCCCATGACTTCAAAAAATCATTTTTGCTGTTGGAGAACCTTCACCACAGATGCATAGGGATTACAAGACAAAAAACCTCCAGCTCTTTTCAATGCAAAAAAAAATCTTAAATATTGATCTAATCTCTGAAATACTGTTCACTAATTTAGCAGATATTGCCTGTATCTATGCACCTGCAGTCTTGCTTGACATGAAAGATGCAGAGAGAGGACTGACATAACGTTAGGATAATCAGTTCCTAGAAACACAAATAAATGTGCTCACATGGAAGTATAACTTGAGTTGAATGTCATTAGCACAACTCGTAACAAGACGATTAAAACAGCCTTTACAGTAAAGCAACATTTAGTGAGAGTTGAAATAACTTAATAATTACACTTGAAGCAGCTGATACATGATTGCTTTATGACGTGATGACATTCAGACTCTTAAGAGTCAACGCTTGACAGCAGCGAGACTTTTAGGCATTCGTGGATATTGCATCACTGAATAATATAGCATGCTAGTAAAGTATTTAGAGATCTTGAGATTTTTATTTTTTTTTTCTACCTTAAAAACAGTAACAGGAAATACAAAAATGAAAAATACTCCTAGCGAAAAGCTGAAAATGCTTTCCGGATCAGACCGCTGCAAGATTATACTCCATTCAGCTGAAACATACACATAAACTGTTTCTGGAAGAGCACTAAGTAATGTAGTCATATCGACCTCACAAATATGTGTACAAGTAGAAAATTTTGAATTTAGATTTAACAAATTTTAACAAAGCACACACATATAGGCATGACTAATTAAAGCAACAGAAGCCGAGAGTATGGCTGGATGTTTTGGATACACCCTCAGCACCTGAGATCTTCATTAAATTTAATATTTTACCTTTTAGGAAATGTTGCTTTTCCATCTAGTATTGTAGGGAATAATTGCAAAGTTACTTCTCCATTTTCTCTGTAAGATCTCCACTCCGCATACTCTCTCCTGAATTGCATAACCTGTGGAATGCAGATCAAGGGCATGACTGATGATCCTTCTGTAATTAAAGCTCCCTAATGCTGCCAGCACAAGCTCTATACAAAGAGCTAGGGAGGCAGTACCTCTGCCCTTTTCTGAACCCTTAAAATCTCTTGTGAAGGCAGCAATCACAAGCTGTTAGAGGGAAAGGAAGAATATAATCATTTGAACTTTTGGGAAGAAACTGGGAGATATCCTTTAGTTCATTTCAAAGCTGATGATGTCTGCAAACAATCCTTCTTACGTATCCGAAACACACTTATACAAGCTCCCCCAAAAGGAACTCAATGACCATAATAACAGATTTCTGAGTGTTAGCCTGAAAATTAACTCACTAAAAGAAAAAAAAGAAAAAAGGCAGACAATTTTGCAGATGTTTTTGAACATAAGCCAAACAAAGTTTATTTCTGCCTCACCAGACTCCATCATTAAAACGGGAAACAACAGATTTCAGAGATCTCCATAGTAAAAAGATGAAGCCAGTGTTTGTTTGCATGGTAGTTGACCTGCATAGTTCAGTTATAACAACTGATCAGCAATGCTGCTGCAAAATGAACAGCCCTTGAATACAGATGATGTAGAATATTAATTTTGGCAATAATTGAGTACTTGGAGGCTTGCATGTAAAGAGACAAATGTATTATACATCTCACATTACACTGTGAGAGGTTAGAGGATTTTTGAAGCCTTACAGGACAGAAACCATAAAATGTGCACATTATATTATCAAGAGGGAAGACAAAGACTGAATTTCAAAGACATACAATCTTGAGATCAACCCAGACAAACATGGGGGAGGGAGTGAACAACTCAGACTATAAAGCCACTCTATGAGAGCAAACAAACCACATCTGGATTATTTAAACTTCTGGAAAAAAAGTCACATAAACATTTGCAATGTAATGCTGCAACCCACAGATTTAACCCATAGTAAGATTTCTCTTGTACAGGCAATAGGAAATTTCTGTGCGAAAAGATAAGAAATAAAGCTAAGGAAGTTCTGTTAAATGAAGATTGAACATTTCACATAACAACATTTCTTTTTAAAGGGCAATCTTAATAATAACTGATCATCTTAAACCCACAGCTGAAAGACTGGACCAAATAGAACATAAAATTCTTTTCATTTTAATAAGGGAATTAAAAAAGTAACCAGAGGCCTCAGAAAAGTAACGAAGTGATAGAAACTTTCATCTTTATATGCACCAAGGAGGGCATATGCAACAGTGCTTGTGAAAATGCTGAGACAAAGACATGGGAAACAAGCCGGGATGTCCTGTCCAGCCTTAAGCTGCTGCTCCAGAAGGATGCAGATCTTTTGCAGGTCTTGTGTTAGATCTGCCAGTCCTACGCAGATATCTCAGGGTATGGCAGTAGATCTGAAACGGCATCACATCTCTATGGGCTAGCATCTGAACGTCACCTAAACCTGATTTATGAGTAACTTCTCCCAACAGAGTTCATTTTAGTCATCCATACATGAACCTGAACACCTTAAAGTCACAATTTCTGTACACTGAAAGACCATGGATGTGGTATGGTTGTCACAACTACAAATACGGCAGGGTATGATCTTTATGATTTGTTTGTAAAAAGTACATACATTCATTGCAAACAGCGGCGTATACTCCAAGTGAAAATTAACCTGATACCAAATCACACATAGATAACAAAAAGAGATTTTTACTAAAGTAATGCACCTTTTTCTGCTGATGGTGGACTCCAGTTCTTTGGTCAGTCTCTCTCTTATGCTAATACTGTAAGCACTCCTATTTTTCTTTCTGTTTCCCCTCCCACAAAGTGGCAACCGAAGAAATCAATTAGGTAACTTGAATGCACATTTTGTAGTAACATAAAGATTTTCAGAGGAAATGGAAGTCAAGAAAAAATGGTATTTCAAAACTTTCCCTCTTCTCTGCCTCAGAGATCAACAACCGACTTAAAAACTAGTTTTAGAGAAGTAAGTGCACCACCAAAAACATTACTGCCACCAAACCATTATTTGTAACAACAGACAGAGATATAAAATGCACCATATTTAAACATGCTTCTCCCTCCATGGCTAAGGGCAGTTAACTTAATACAGGAAGCTCCAGATACTTTTTAGGTTTGAAAACACTGAAAAGCACAAAAGACAGCAGACTGACCATCGGGGCTCTGCAAAGGATGCAGTACTTACCTTTAGAGAACATACTTTATTTAATAGAAGTTTTTTGCTCCAATATACAAAATAGGGGACTGCAGTCCCAATTAACATTTACATAGGTACACAGCAAATCATTTCCACCATTTACAACAACTGACGACTTTCCCATACTCCCCTCTGTACTACAGCCAAGAAATAATCCTATAATGCTTCACATACCAATCAGTCATATTTTGCACTTCCCTGCCTCTTTTCTTTTTTTTTTTTTTATGAAGTTGCAGTTTCTGATAATAGTTTAATTGAGAACTTCCGATTATTTCAGCTGCACTAAAAGTAAAATGAAATATATAATTTGGAATACTATCTCAAAAACCCTATATAAAATGAAAGTCAGCGCCTTATAAAAATATGTGGCAGGAGTAAAACCAGTGAATAAAATGAAAATGTTTTGAATTTTGTTAGGGTATAAAGTATTTAGCAACTAGTCTCAGATTTTGACTACACTAAGAAAAGAAAAAAGAAAGAAAAATAACAAAAAATTGTCCATTAGCAAAAAGTAACATGACAGTTCTTTTACAATACTGTACCTTTAGTATGCAAAGGACTTCATCCTTCTAACATGCACCATTAACCAACTGGCTCACTCCTCAACCCTTTTCCCACTGAAAGCTGAAAAAAGGTGTTAAAATTACTTGAATCCCTTAAGAAAAATCCAATCCTATTTCTGCATCTCCCACAATATTTGAGCTTTACTTTACAGTGCTGGTAGTTTAATCATGATACATAATTTTATACAAAAGAATTCTAGCCAAACCAGGGCTTTAGAAACTTTGCATTTTACAAAAGCAATTTGTTACAGCATGACAATTGCTAAATAGACCAATTTATTTAGTGACCCTGTTAAAGATTTGTTCAACTGAGCGGATAGGTGAAGTCATTTCCTGAGCTAAAAGATACAGGTAAGTAAATAGTCAGTTATAGCAGCAGACAGGAGACATTCTTTTCAAAAGTTGTAACAGTATCAATAAAATAACCTTAGAAAACTACAATAATGTAAAAATCACTAGCTGAAGAGGGGTGACAAGGACATCCAAGACCTGATTGCCATCATCTGGAACATATATCCCCTGACTTTCCAGAAATTACATTCAGCTACTGTCAGACAAAGTACTGTTAAATGGAAGAATGTCAGTCAAATCACAGTAGTTCACATTTATTACAGATCAGGTGTTTTGTCAAGAGTTAGTTCTTAATGCTGTTTTGTAAACCTAAAGCAGGGTAAAACAGCTGGTTTCAGTGAAAAACCCTACTTTTCATTCTACTTTTAAAGGAATGCAGTATCTTCAGTCTCACTGAATTTTAAGCTTATTTCTCTTAATTACTTAGAAAAAAATATACTTGAGACCTTGAGTGGTTTTTGAGACAGTCACCCATGTTATTGGTAACATAAGTCGATCTGTTTTTAAGAAAGGGAATGATATTCTGAAAACAGCTTACTTTGATCCAAATCATTCTAATTTGCTTAGAGTACAAGATATTAATAAATGATTAAAGAACTATAAAGACTGGTATACCACCGCTGCACCATCGTTTTCTTTTGATATGCATTCTTAAAAGTCTTCTGTGTAATATTTGTTCACTTTTTTCATCCATTAATGGAAAGATGATATTCTAGTTTAATTAAATCAAGTACCTCACTTAGATACCAGTTCTTCCAGAAGAAAATCTCTCTCCTATGTTACTAATCTTTTTAAGACATTGTAGACACTGTTTTTAGAATTTATATTGGCTCTTCTTTAACATTTTAACATAGTTTTAATTCAAATTAATATATAAAATTCTCAATACTTGTTAGAATAAAGGACAGTCAGTACACAAGATCCTAAGTTACAATAATTTATAAATAAAAATAAACTATTACAAACCAAACCTTTCCCCATACGGAGATTAAAAGCCATAATCTTGACTGATTGTTCCCGATCATACATTATAAATAACGTAAGCTTCTTCAGAGAAGCAAAACATACTTGCCTCCCTGACACCAGTTTATATCTTCAGTTAAACTACTACCATCAAGAAGGCAATTGGGCCCAGATATATCTTCTTGCTTACATGTTAACCCTCCCAGCCTCATTCTTTCAAACTTATGCACAGGAAACTAAGTTCACAAAGAGTCCTTTACTTTTTATATGTGAAGTCTGTATAAAATACAGATTTCTAATGCTCCTATTGCACCAACCTGGCAGTGCAGTTAGAACCTGACTCAAATTCCACTGAAGTCCATGTAAGGTTCTCCAGTGAGCTTAACGGGCTTTGAATTAGGACCACAGAAACAGCATTACCTAATGGAAAGCTCCTGCAAGAGCGGTTGGTATCTCTTTTTTGCTTACGGGATGCAGTGAAGACGTGTAGTCAGCGTGATACCTGAGCAAATAAAATGGTAATGATATGAAGGTTTTAAAAATCCCAAACTCTTAGTTGTGTGCAAACTGTGCTACCGCCCCCGGAGCTTCCTGCTTTTCTTCAGTGCTTGCTCCATTCCAAGATAGAGATGCGAGGCATAACAATCTCTCTTCGCTACAGTTCCCCCTCAATCCCGAGACTGATAGAAGAGGATGTAACCAGACTCAGAGTTCTTTGAGATGTCTGATGTCAACCCGTAGAATTCTTCAATAGCTTGTGCATCAATTTTCTGCATGTGAAAATACAAAATTTTAACGTGAGATTACCTTGCATAACATATATATCACATTACGTACCACTCTCGCTCTAAAATACGTTCTCAAACAAAAATAACTTTCACATATTAAAATAATCAAATCCCAATAATTCTTAAAGTTGCTATGTTTTCAGTCTGTCATCAACTGCACAGATGGTAGAGTACACATATGTTTATGTATGTATGTGTGTGCAATTTTAAGGATTAAGTGAACCTATGAGTGTAACCCAAGGTGCATTGTTTGTGCAAATTTCACACAGAAAAGCTTTAAGGATAACAATATCCCACTAAGACTTTGAATTCACAATGAAGAACATATGTACAAGACATCACTTCTCACTCTAAGCAGTGTAAGCCAGTCAACTGCAGATGAGAACAGTGAGAAGGCAAAGAATGAAGGCTGACTTTTTCTTAGTTTTTCATACAAAGTTTGCTGTCATCCTGCCAGCCTGGAAAGTCTCCTATAGCCAAGATTTTTGGGGAAAGACTTAAAGTGTCTGCCAAAACCAGACATTTTTGAAATGAGTATAGTCTGGTTTTCTTGTCATCGCTTTTTATACAAAAGAAATTGAAATTAAAAGCAAGCTCTCTTGCTGTATTTTAAACCAAGGATAATTATGCTACAAACAACAAAAAGGTGGAAAGATGAACTTTCCTTCACTTAGGCAGACATTATTTAATCTCTTTCCTATTATTTGAAATGAAACCTCTCTCAGGAAGGAGCAAGTCATTCCAACTTGACTAACCATGGGCCAGGTGTTACTGGTTTGGAATTGGAGAGATTGTCCCTGATATTTGTGAAATCATACAAGATCTACCACAGTGGCCTCTCTTTTCCTTGGAGGAAATTGAACTTCTGACCCTATTGAGACATTTCAATTTACAGTGTATCTTGATAAGACACAGAGGCAATCCTTCTACTTTCCCAGCAACCCTGCGTATTTCCATGTCTGTCATTTCCTGTGTGAAAAACGATCCATAACATGGCTTGGAGATAAGACTCCTTAATACCCTTGACTTGCCCTGCCAATTAACACAGTAAGTCCAATACCTGTCTCACTCATTTTTCTTTTTAATTATACAGTACTTTTATAATGTAACAAAAAATGTAAACTATTCATTGTACCGGCTTAATTAAATATAATAAAGGACACGGACAGCACAATCATACTTCTGTTCATGCGTAGGCATAAAAAAAAAGGAAGATGACAGAACACGCAAAAAACCTAAAACAGTACAAAATACAGACATGAGCAGTTTCTGCTCTTTTTCTCAATGAAGAATAAAAAATAACTGATGAAACAGTTGACAAAGCAAAAACTGGTGAAGGGATTTTTTTGTTTGTTTGTTTGAATACCACAAATTCCTGGAAGCATGGCTAATACTAGCAAGAATACCAGAAGCAAAAGACTCCTGTTTCAGGGACTAACTTCTAGATTTTACGCTGAAACTCAGGAACTCAACGTTTGTCTACTTTGATGCTTGTTGCAGCTTTTTCTGAAACAATCCAGGACATTGTACAAAACAGATGACCAGACTGATCCATTCCAATAATTTATAACCTCTTAGAAAATATGCACAAATACATTCCTCCAAGAAATTATTTACTCTCAGAGAAGAACTGCAATAAAACCAATTTATCTGCACCTTTATTTGCCATATACTCTGGCCACAGGATCAGCTTACTAAACAAAGGTGAAAGACAATGGCCATAGACAAAGAAGCTTCTTTTCAGAAATATACAAAACAAAATGCAATTAAGCTTACTGTACAGTCAAATTGCAAGGTGCAGCTCTGCCCTCACAGTTATTGATCATTTAGATTGGGATTGAATAACTCTTCTCATTAGCGTATCAGTCTTTTTACTTTAAATAATCATGCACACAACAAGGGCTGCAAGTGCTCAGGTTGGTATGAGAATAAAGTCCAGAGTACACACAAAGCTTACCTCAACAATATCATCATCAAAAAGCAACCAAAAATCATGACTTTTCACTATTGCAATATAATGTCCTCTGTTAGGGCCACTGTAAAATAAAATTAAAAAAAGAACACAAACTATAACACATGTATGTATAAACATATTTCATTAAAATGTTTTTTTTTTTCTTGTAGAAAAGCAGTATTTAACAGTAATTGAGATGGGTACCAACACAATTTCTGCTTGCATGTTTTTTTTCCTCTGCCACTTAAATTAATTTCATAACAATGTCTCACTTATCTGTATTAAATATTGTGCTAAAAAAAGGATTATACATAACCTGAGAAATAAGCAGCACAGGCATGAAAATATAAATGAAGGGAAATAAAAGAGAGACAGAGAAGTGAAATCAAGAAATTATTCTGATGCTTCATAAGGACAGGATAGATCCCACACCAGTTCTGATCTTCATAAAGAAGAACACGTAGAGCTACTGTTCATCTACAGGCTCAATCAGGAATCTCTTCATTTGCTTGACTGTAAACAAAAACTGAATGAAACTGGCAGTTTAGAAGTTTGAAGAAGCAAGGAAAGCCTCCCATTTAAACTAAAACAGCTCTAATGCACAGCTCTTCTGTTTGTGGCAGACGAGAAATTTCTCCACAACCACGACAGGAAAAAAAACTGTAAAAGTGTCTTACTAATTAATCAGATTTCAAGTAAGAAAATGATACATTTTCCAAACTAGCTGAACCTTAAAACTGAAAGTGGACAACTACTTAAAGTAGTTCTGGAACTGCCTGAACCTGCTAATGACACTCATACAATTTGTGTGTTTGTATCAGGGAGGGAAGGCTGCCATCTATGAGGGACATGTTTGCATACCAAATTACACAACCCAAAGCAAAACACAACTAACCTGACATGGCTGTGAGAATGGGTATGTTTCCAAGACTGAGCATATGTAGGGCTGTACTGCTAGAGTGATAACTCCCTGCTACTCTGCACTCTGGATCCCAAAATTGGACATTGAATTCCAGACACTGCTTGGTCAATGCAACAGAGAGACTGATAAACTGGAGCAAGGCCAGCAGCAGGCTACTGCATTTGTCAGAGAACTACAGCACCAGGTGGGGTAAGAGAGGCAATGGTCACAAAGCATGAAAAGGGAAATTCTGATGTGACATAAAGGGGAAAGAAAGTACAGTGAGAATGTTGATAGACTGAAACAAATTGCCCAAAGAGGCAGTAAAAATCCCCATTCCTAGTCATAAAACTGAACTGAGTACAGCCCTGAGCAACCTAATCAAATGTCAAAGTTAGCCCTGCTTAAAGTAGTTGACCTCACAGTATAAATTATTCTGATTCCAGATGTTAAATCATCTTTTTCCACTTTGGCGCTTTTATTTAGTCAATAAGTAGTTTGTACAGCAGCCCTAATTTAAAGACTTGAAACCGTAAGAACATTTATGGAAAACAGCAAGATCAAATTTTCTTATATCTGGGGGTGTTTTACAAAAGGTTGGATATGGTGCTTAGGGACATGGTTTAGTGGGTGTCATTGATGGTAGGGGTATGATTGGACCAGATGATCTTGGAGGGCTTTTCCAACCTTAATGATTCTATGATTCAAATACAAGTCTAACAGTCACATTCTGAAAGCAAGGAAATAAAGTAATCAACAAAACTCATACCATATATTTCAGAAAATGCTGATAAAGTCTGTAAGAAACACACAAAACACTTCATAAAGCAGTATCTGTTCTAAAATTCTTTCCCCTCTCTGTTTTTTAAAATGATCCTATGATCCTTAGAAGTTATTGCTTATATGACATGGGGTGTTTTGTTTTTTTTTTTCTTTTGACATAGATAGGCTCATACAAATAAACCTATGAAATATACTGCTTCTACTTTCCACAATGAGCTGTCATGGCAACAAAGCCATATATTACCAGGATTGGTAGCATCTCTTTACAATGCTTCCCTTGCTAATAAACTTTTAAGAGATCTTTAAATGCTATTAATGACGTGGTATTGGGTGTTTTGTTTTTGTAAACTCAGTTAAGCTTACACAAAAATCGCTTACATAAAATATATTGTTATTACCTTCCACAATGAACTACCACAGCAACAAGGTCATACATTCTGTCAGGATTGGTGGCATCTCCTGAGGTGTTAAATAAACGAAGCTCTAAAGGAAAAACTACTCTATAAGAGAGTTTTGTGTATCGATGCAGCTGATCCATGTATTTAAATCTCTTCAAATGGAGAGCTAGAATCATAGGAAGCTTTTTTACTTTCATCCTGAAAAACACAAACATAAAAATGCAGTATTTCCAATATTGAGCCAAATCCTTCAGCTGATATTGACTAACAGAAAACGTATCTACTGAGGTCTTTAAAAAAATTAACATGCATTAAAAAGATACTAAGATCATCAGCCATCTTAATAATACAGAACTTCCCCCTTGTTGCTAAAGTAAAGGTGGATTTTAACAATTGAGAGAATTGTAAATTTATTTAAAATAGTAGCTAAATGAAGACCCGTGAACAACCCATACAATAGTTTAGACATAAAGGCCTGTATTAGGTTTATGAAGTGAGGTTTTGGTAGTGGGAGAGCTGCAGAGGTGGCCTTTTTGAGGAGCCCAGGAGCTGCCCCACATTATATAGAAGCCACCTCCAGCCAACTCCAAAAGGAGCCCACCGCTGGCCACAACCAAACCAATAAGCAATGTTGGCTGTGCCTCTGGGAGAGCGGATTTAAGACAGGGAAAATCTGTTGTGCTACAGCAGCTGGGAAAGAGAGAAGTGAGCAGCAGCCCTGCAGCCCCCAGGTGAGTGCAGCAGGAGGGCAGGAGGTGCTCCAGGCAGGCAGCAGCAGTTCCCCTGCGGCCCGTGGAGAGGCCCCTGGTGGAGCAGGCTGTCCCCCTGCAGCCCATGGCTCCCACATGGAGCAGATCTCCACGCTGCAGCCCCCCCATGGGTGGAGGAGCCCCCGGGGGAGCAGGTGGATGTGGCCTGGAGGAGGCTGCGGCCCATGGAGAGCCCCCGCAGGAGCAGGCCCTGGGCCGGAGCTGCAGCCCGTGGAGAGGAGCCCACGCAGGAGCAGGGGGGCTGGGGGGAGCTGCCGCCCACCCGTGCTGGAGCAGTTTGCTCCTGGGGGATGGACCCTGTGGGATGGAGCCGTGTGGGAGCAGTTCCTGAAGAGCTGCAGCCTGTGGGCAGCCCCTGCAGGCTCAGTTCGGGAAGGACGGCATCCATGGGAGAGACCCCATGGGGAGCAGGGGCAGAGAGGGACCCTGAGGGAGAGGAGAGGAAGCATCTTGGACTGACCGCAGCCCCCATTCCCTGTTCCCCTGCACCACTTGGGGGGAAGAGTTAGCAGAGGGTGGATGGTGGGAAGGTGTCTTTAGTTCACTTTTAGTTCCCACTGCTCTAGTCTACCAGTGATAGGCAATAAACAATATTAATCTCCCTTACTAGTTTGCCTGTTACAGTAATCGGTGAGTGATCTCCCTCTTCTTACTCAACCCACAAAACTCTCCATTGTATTTTCTCTCCCTGTCCTTTTGAAGAGGGGGAACCAGAGCCTGCTGTGGTGGCGCTTAGCTACTTCCCAGTATCAAACCACCACAAGGCCACGTAGGACAGAATTCATTTTTAAGACATACCTCCCTCGAGCTTTTCTGAGTTCCCAAATGCAAATCCTATACCTCACTTGGTATACATTGGAGGTATCACAACAATGTTGTTTCAGAGATCCTGTGCCAGTTGAACTTCCCAATAAATTGGCCAAGTTAAATAAGAATTTTAAAATAGGCAATACCACTTTGTCACATTTCTGTCACTCCACAAGCGTTCCTATCAAGCTGTTCATTTAACATTGCCAAGGGATACAAACAGCACACTGTTATTCAGCCTACCCGATGCTGCCAAAATAAGATAATGCTATGCTCTAAGCGCAATGATTTTGTGTACATGTTGCAGCTTCATTTTATTGAAGTCAAAGCCAGAAAGTGATAACCTAGTTTTACTGAAGACTCACCGCCCCCCTTCCCTAGTTTGAGGTATTGAGATCTCATGTCAGTGCTTACAAATCCTCATCAGCCAAACATAGCTGGCCTGGCAACAAACAGAAACTTCCACCCTCTGAGTGATCAATTTGCCCACAAAATAAAATAAAATTGCCACAAAAACAGCTACCAAGTTAGAGTGCAGTGCTTTTTGGCACAGCTTATTACCTTAGATTAGCACTGTGCAGAATTTGTCAGACTTTAGCCCTGAAAGGTAGCTCAAAAGTCTCAGCAATACAGCTCAATGAAGGCTTCAGATGTGTTCAAGACTGTATTTTCAGAATGTCAGTAAGTATGTTTGTACAACATAATCCTCTTCTAAAAGATAAGGGACTGGGGACAAAAACCTTGAAAACACACCTTCCTTTTCTTTTCTCATTAAACTTAGACTTGATAGTAACTGAAAAAAACTGCTAGACTCAAGTTTTCTCTTTGTCCTGCAAGGGAACTAGGAAATAAAATGCTGAAGGGGTGCAAGATGACAGGAGCAACTATTTTTCTGGACAGTTACTTTTTGTTATATTACTGAGATATGGATATAATTTCTGCTCCAGTTTTTTCAAAATGGAAGTCCTCTTTTTTAAAATGCAGTTGTGTTTGACAATAGGAGCTCTTTCACTGGCCAAAAATTCACTTTTTCTAGTTGAACAGACACTAACATGGATAAACTTTATGATATAGAGAAGGAAGAAAATTATGACTGCAGTGAAACTGACCTTAAGGGCCACATGAAGAGTAAAGTATAAACAATAAAAGCTGTGTTTTGCCAATATATCAGTGCCTACAGTACAGGCTTATGTCAACACATCTTATTATTGGTCAGGGATCACGTTGCCTCCCACACAGAAAAAAAGCTAAGGCAACAGAAAACAACAGGACAGACCTTGCTTCACAACCCTCTCATACACATCAATTAGTAAGCTTATGCAATGTGTAAAAGCAAACTTGGCAGATGAGATATGCCAAAAGCCACGTGTTCAATCTACGGTAAACCAAATAACCAGAATCAGTGGTATAACCAGTAGAGCATGTCAGTGTTCCCATCCCTGAAGCTCATCCATATAAGCAGACAAATACTTTCTTAGGTAATAAATAAATACACAGTACACAACATCAGAGTTTTTTCAAAGGTGTAAACAAGACTAAAAGAAATATTAGACAAGAAATGTTTTTACACAAAATAAACTACAGGCTTCCATGGAACTTCAGATGCTTTTCAGGAGCACTGCCATGCAGATGTTTAGCACAGCTAATCAAAATCTCAGTTAGCAAAAAGTGTTATTACAAGCATCAGACTGAATCAGTAAAAAAAAGTGCTATCAAACTGTCTCTTGCAGCAATCGTAAAAAACATTTAATTATTTAGAGAAAAACAAGCTTAAGAAGTCCCATGAAATCAGTAAATTTTCATTACTACCCAGAATTTTTAACTAATTATTAGTAGTTTGTTTTAGCTTGTCTTTTTATCTTATCTTTGGTCTTAAGACCATTATTTTTGTCATTCTTAAAATAAATAATAGGCCTCCCAAAACACTTTACATGGATTCTCATTACTCATGGAAGTAGCCTCGATGAATTCAAGCACGAGGAATGTAACCAGGTTATTCTTAAGTGGAAGAAGAGTGAAAACAATTAAGAGAGACAGAACTTTCTCTTCATGCCTCATACACACAGAAAAGGAAATATTATAGTATTTTCAAGAAATACTTGTGTTTTTTTTTCCTTCCCTGAATCTGATGTACCTTTTATGTGCTTCTTGCTTACTGCGACATTCTTCACAATAATATTTGTATTCACTGCACAGAGTTTCTGTATTGCTGAAACCCCTGAATAAAAAAGATAAAATTATATAGATACTAGTTTCTTACCAGAAATATATATATAAACATACATAAATAAACAGAAATATAATTTTATTACGTTTACATAAAATAAAATTTGCTACATAAAATGACTATGAGTTTTACTTCCTGCTTTTATAGTTAAAAAAACAAAGAAACAAAATATGGAAGTTCATATTTTTGTATCTACCTTAAACAGTGAGTGATTGAAGTATTCTGCTCCACATCAACTGAAAGGTCTAAGAAGTCTTCATCTTTGCTGCTTATCTGCAGGAAGAAAAGACAGGCAGATTACAGCTAAAACCTGTCACACTAATTTACCTCTTTTTCAGCATCATTTTCTATTGATAGAATGCATCATTGCCCTTGTAATAGCTTTCAAAAATTGCTACAAGTGAAACGTCTAGGAAATGTTAGAGATTTGCGAGATCTGTTTCTGATTTTGTTCAGAAAGAAGAAGACGGAAGCGTGTATGTGTCCACGGAAGTATACAGCGCCAGTGATTATGCTGTGATTTTAGCTCAACAATAATTCCAGGTTCCTTCTACACCTCAGACTTTTTGAAAGAATATAATTACTAGGATTTTTCTCCTACATAATGCTCTCACCTCTTCTCTTCCCCTATGATTTCCTCTTATTGACAGATATGTATTTGCCTATCATAGCATTCCTAATAAAGAGCAGAAATGCTTTGAAGACTCCTGTCTAGATTCATAAGCAACAGATGACATATTTGTTGGTAAACAAGAGCTTGGGACTTAGTCTGATAGAGGCAGAACTGTGAATAACATCTACACCACTGCACACAGCATGGGAAACGAGCATGGTGCAATTAGAAAACTATGACCTTACTGCAATCATGGAAACTCGGTGGGATGAATCACACAAGTGGAACACTGGAATAAAGGTCTACAAGCTCTTCAGAAGAGACACGCAGGGAAGGAGGGGCAGGGGTGTTGCACTCTATGTTAGGGAAGAGACTGATTGAGAATCAACCGTGTTATTAAAATGTTTAGGAAACAGCAAACTGCAACCTTAGCTTTTGTCTGCTAGTGTTTCCACTTTGTATCTAGAGATACTTGGTGTCACTGGTGAGAATGTCTACTGCCTTTTATGGCTCCTACATACAAAAGTGCGTGCTTTCAGAAAAGGTGCCCAGCTGCAATTTCTTGATTGAAAGCAGCTAGAGCTAAATATCTACAAGAGAACAAATTAAGGTCATCTTTAAAACATATGAGATTTGTGTTCCCTAAGAGAAATTTCAAGCTTTTCTCTGATTATCAAGAGATGAGAAGCACACAGTTCCTAAGGGCAGCAGACATGGAGAATAAAAAGATAAATACAGCTGTTCAAGACAATTATTTCTGAAAATTAACATAATTGGGCAAATCAAAAGAAAAAAAAAAAACACTTATGAAATTAAGTTAAAACTTTCTCTAAATATCTATGAGAGGACTGGAGAAAGATTTGTCCCACTATTCTATAATCTTTACAAGAATAAGCATACATACACAGAAAATATGCCACTGTGCCAGTATGTATCACGTCTACAATAACATTCAAATGCTTAAGTGTAATGTTTAGACTTCCAGAATATATGCAGAAAACTTCCAAGATGTTTTTAGGGCAGGCAAAAAGAGCAACCAGCACCTTCAGCACTTTGCTCATTTCCTATTCTCAGAGTTGTAATACAGTTTAGGTGTACGGAGACAACAATTCTTCAAAAGATGTCATTGCAAGCCACTTTCAGAATTACCAATTTGAGTTTGGAACACTAAGAACTCTGGTGCAAATCACTGTAGCCTAGGAATTAAGAATGGCTCAGAAAAAAAATCAGTTCTAGAAAACATTCTGCTGCAGTCTTCAGTGAGGACAGCTAGGATTAAGGTGCTGTGTGATCAGTGTTATTCAGACATGCAATTAAGATATTTCTTCCTTTCTTGGTCTAATCAAAGAAAATTCCATGAAAGAATTAAAATTTCATAGGTGGCTTTATCACAAGCAGAAGCTGTAAGGGCAGGGAGGCAAGTGGGGAAGAAAAAAGGGATGTATTACAGTTGGATGAAAAGGAAGTAGGTACTTAAATCAGAAGTTTACAAAAGGAATTTTCCCATTGTTAGTGGTAATATTGATATACTGCCTTCAAGAAGCTCTCTCAGGTTAGCTGGTCATTGTACACTTTGGATCATGAAGAACCATTACAGGTTTTATTGAAAGAATAACTAAGTGGATTTTTTCCATCTAGGCTGATAACTTAGAATATGCTATTCTTCATTTTTAAGATGTTTTCATGCAGTTGTGTTTGAACAGTTAATTTATGTGTACAGTTTTACTGAAAAAAAAAATCATTTCACACTCTAACCACAGTCTCTTCTTCTCTAGAGGTTATATTTTCCAATAAACATCACTAAATTCCTTAGACTAAAGTAATCTCATTTCAAAGCTATGTATCTCAATCATCTATAGAATGAAAGAAAACCAACCCTAGAAACAGACATGGTCATCACTTGCAGAGCAAAGCCCAGATGTATTCAAAAAGCCTTTTGAGTGCTCCTAGCACAATACATGCATCCGAACAATGATGTACCGGAGTGTTCCAATATTCTGATGAAAATGCATGGCACATTGTTCTCACATGATGGACATAATCTCCACTCAGACTGCACATCTGTAGTCTGATGGCCAACGCCACACAGAACACAAAACCCAGATGGCTGACACCCAAGGAATCTGTATTTCTCTCAGTTGGGAATTTTGCTAGCAACGTGAATCGGCTCGTGGACAAAAAAGCTTTTGCAGCTGTAAGCTCCCATGTGTGCTAAGACAGAAACTATTTTTAAATTAAGCTGAAACAAAGGGCATGGTTTGTTGTGGGGGAGGGAAGAGAAAGTAGGACATAGTTAAGTCTTCGATACAACTCCTGTAGAGAGTCCACTGAGTTATTCCTTACTGCCTTCCCTCAGTCCAAAGTAGACTTTTTTATGTTGATGAAACATACCAAAACAAGAAGAAGACCACCAACTGAACTAGAAAACCCTTATCAATACCAGTCTGATGCTTTTGATCCAAGATCATTTCCCCCTTTGTCAATTCCATTATTGTATGGTTCACTGATATTCTTTCCTGAAATTTTGAGGAAAACTCTGCAAAACCAATGAACTTCTAGAACATTTTTATCAATCAGCTACAATAAAATTGTAAAATTCACTTAATCATACTTCGTATCTCTATCATGGAAGGGGGAATGCATCATGACACGAAATCACATTAAAAGAATATAAAGACAACTTACAATATGCTTTGTAGTTTATTTAGTTTCTAGTGTAGCTTTACCCAAGACACAAATCCTTGTTAAAGAATCATATCTATGTTTCTGATATTCCACTGACCATATTTAAACTGAGGTTAAACCTTTAAATAGTATGTTAACTTTTTAGATCAAAGGAGGGCTAATGAGACAGTGTGTCCTGGAAAGAAGCTCTATAATCAGGACAATTAAAAATACAGTAAAATCTTTCCATGCTGGCTTTCAGGAGCATCTTAGAATATGTTCCTTCTCACATGGAAGAAAGATTGCATTTTGTATTTAAAAATGCATTAAGTTCTACATTTAAATGATAATAAAAATTCTAAGGTTATTTTCTTATCATTAATAAGCACTAAATCATCCCTTATTGCTGGGTAAGTATGCAAAGTAATGCAATGTAAATCTCAAGTCATCTGCTACATGAGTTATATTCAAGTACTCCTTACATTTTAAGTTATTTTTCTAAAAACAGAAGGACTCTAAATACCAACAACTTCAATAAACATTAAACCAATCCTATATACTCACTATATTTGAAAATAAGACACTATTCACAGTACTATTACCTATTTAATACGTGTAAATGTGTTTCTAAATGCTGATTTTCAGGTCATTGTGTTTTAATTAGAAGCTGATACACTGAGTAGACAGAAGCTGATAAAATAGTTTCCCAATTGTTAGGGGTTAGAATACAAAAGCCCTAGTATACAAAAAGCAATGTGTATTAAAAAAAAAATTGGCTTGTGATAGATATTCTTTAAAATTCAATTAGTCAAGGAGGCATAGCTGTGAACAGCCATGACATATCTTGTTCAGCAATAACGACAGATAAATAGAACCAAACAATATCAGTAAAACTCAAAATTGTGATAGGTCTGATAACTAATAAAATAATGCTGGTAAATAACATATCAGCGTTTTTTTATTGTGTTAAGGACCATACCTAAATCAAAATCCTGACAGGTATTATTCACTATGCCACAGTGAGGAAGCGTAATGACATTGGTCATTAGAATAAGCTAAACTCATGTTTCAGGAAGAAAAAAACACAACACAGTTTAAAAACTAATAGAAATGTGATTGACAGTTGCCATGAGGTAATAACTAGGGAGGAGAAATGTACCAAAAAAGAAAAGATTGTAAGTGGAAATCAGCACTTAAATTACTCAAAATATCATGCTCTACTGAAGTCTGAAGTTGCATTATATATGACGTTAGTAAACTTTTTTTTTTTGACATCAAAAAGTGGTGGGATTTCTAGAAGACAAAAAAGAATACATGTGAAATATATAGATATAATTTGACTAATTCCTCCTTTCCAATGTCATGCTGAAATATATGCATTATGTAATTAAAGAAAATAGGTATGAAGAGCCACACAAAAAAATGCAGTCATTTAGCTTTTTACTATATCTAAGGCATAGACCGTGACAAAATTACTGTAATTTTCAAATTGTGCTGTTTTTTCTCTTTCTCAAGGAGGTAAAATTCAATTACAAGTTTTTCTCTGAAATATATTCTTTCTCTTACTGTAGAACTACTCTCAAAGAAATTTTGGTATAGCTCACTCAAAGAGGGAGTTTATTTATCAGGGTTGAGTAGCAGCAAAATACCTGTGGACAGACATTTAAGTAAAGATTACTTTTCCTGTATTTTATGGTCTTTGAGTATCCCAGTCTAATGCCTCAGTGCCAACTGGCATCCACAGTATGCTCATACAAATGTAAAATTTCTAAAGAAAGAAACTAATTTGTTAGTCTGTTAAGATAAATTCTTCATGCTTCAGAACTTTGTTTCATCATTCATGTATTAAGTAAATAAAGACTTACAGTTTCACATGTAAGACATCTGGTTTCATTTGTTAATGTTCCCTGAAAGATTTCATGAACCCAGGTTGGGTCTGGTGGGCTGTTATTTTCATTATCAATGTTGCCATTGGGTAGGCGACCATTTTGCTTCTCTTGTTTTCTTTCCTCTTGCAAAATATCCGCAATTGTATTTAATAGATAGTTTAAGAACTCATGTGCATCCTGCTGCATGTAGTTATCAAAAAGCTCTAAAAGATTAAAAATAGCAAGAAATTGGTTAGTGTTATACTACATACAAGATTTTAAAAAATGGAAATTTCAAAATCAGTCTTTGTTTCAGGTCTTGAATCATTTCACAGTAAACACTAAAATCAGTACTTCACATATTAAGCCAAAAATATAGCAGGGGGGTGGGGAGAAACTCAGCTTACATACACATAAATATCTCAACTGATCAGAATTACCAGAAAAGTGAACCATTCTGCAAGAAAACTAGAGCACTATTCTGGTAACTAAACATTGGTGTACATATAGTGGCACCTGAAATTTTACAGATTTTAATGGTTTGGATCTCCCACAGGGGCTATGCTGTTTTAGACAAACTTAAGTCAGTGCGTTGGATAACACAGGACATCTCAAACGCCATTAGATGTTGATATTTTCACAATGAACTCAGAACTTATGACAGGAAATATTTCATTGTTTATATATTCTATCAAAGAAGAACATGAACAGTAAATGTTAAAAACATTCCTTTATTGATTTTTACTTTTAGGGGTTTAAGGCCACCATTGCTCTGTCATAAATGCTTTCCTGTCAGAAATAGCAATGAAAATAAGATTCAAATGTCAGTATCTCAAGTTCTTAAACAACATTGGTTTTTGCAGATCTTTTTAAGGCAGTATTTGTAGGAGCCATGTCACATTAGCCTGAATATCTACCCAAGGCAAGAACAAACAAGCTTTTTATTAGGACTCGAAGTAATAAACAGATCTATCTTTTAAGATCTGAAATATTGCTTCTAGAGATTGGTGTATGTAGCAACTTTATTACTGGCAGACTTGTTGGACAGATAAAAACACAGTCACTATGTTTTGCAGTTCACATTGGTTTATCAACAGCTCTAAGCATAACAATCATAGAATTAATTCAGTTGATGGGAAATAGTTTCGCCGGCACATACTTGCAATGTATAGCAATACTACAGATTAAACTCTCTCACAAGTCTATTATCTTGTTTACGTTCAGACTGGTACCACCGTGAAAACAGTTTATTGTAGCCCCTTGAAATACCACCTTGAGACATCCTCTGCTTCTACAAATCCTCACTTACAGACTAAGAAAACCTAAAGGGCATTGAACCAGATTTATTAACAGATACTTCTCTCTGACCAGGAATTCTTCAAAGGAAATTCTCCTATCAGTTTAACAACCATGCTATATTATTGGCTAATATCATACATGTTTGGGTTTTTTTAGCATTCACATCAGTTAACTGTAACTTTCAATTTGCTCTTGATAACACTAAGAGACTAGCCTTAACAAGAGGAATAGTTCTTAGAATTGGAAAGATGAATGAAGAATATCCTCAGTGATGAGTACGTTTTGAAATGAACACAGGGACTACATCAAGGCTTTACTGTTATTCACTATCATTCACGTTGATACCATCCAGGAGTAAACTTCGAACACACCAAAAAAATCCTGAGTTATTAGCAAAGTAGGGAGAACATGATGCTAATCTGTATCATTTGGTTAAACAGTGCAACAGGGCAGCCAAGAATATGAATCAAGTAGCCTATTTAATGAACTCCTACACTATTTTTGAGAAGAAAAAGTTCTACTGTGAATCTAACCACCTACAAGATCTTTATTTAATCAAGTAAATCACGGCAGAACAAGAGCTACAAGTCTCTTGAGGTAAAACACTCCAGAGGTTCCTCACCATGATACATCACAGATCTCTCGGGGATATCTGCCCAGCCAGTAAATTAACAACATTGTTCATGTTATGATTAGATGAAATTTAAGTAAACGTAACAGTATTCCTTCAGGTGGCTTCAAGGCAGTTGCTGCTTCACAGACAGTTAAGCTTTAAGGTCATTAATATATGTATGTTGGATTCAGGCTTGGAAAACAAAGATTGAATAGCAGCATTGTAGTGTGGAATACATCAAGTTTATGTTCTCAGTCATCTCCCTGGTACAGCTGGATACTGACTGGAACAGAATTTTGATTGGTATTGCATACCTATCTGATTCTTTCTTAATCCTACCCTTCTCTAACGCTCAAAACTGTGTACAATAAACTTGTAATAGTATATACAAAGTCCATGAAATCACTGCTCAACAATTTAGCCATTTAATTCAGTAGAAAAGGTGAGAGCTTCATCATTAGCAGACTCAAAAAGCCAACAAAAGCTGAATTTTCACATTTTTTCTCTCTGAATATCTTCCAGTTCCTTCTCCTGTGTAGAATTTCAGTGTCATGACATAATTAAGCTTTTAAAATAATACTTTCTATAAAGAACGTAATGGTTCGTGTGTTTTGCTCTGCTTTACATTTGAACCATTCTCCCCATTTGTCATAGTCAGTCAACATTCATTAACTAACTAATGAAATAATAATGAATAATTTCTGTAAATGCATAAAAACACAAGGACACTTACTCAAGTACACTTACTGAAGAACTTAGGGATTGTTTTCTATTCTGCTTAGCTAAGACAGTTCTTTCTTCAGATAAGAAACAAGAAATGTTAAAAATCTCTGGCAATCTCTTAAAATTTGGGATATCTATTACAGCAAACAAATTAGATAAAAAACACTTAATGATTTTAAAATGCACTAATTCTTTAAAAAGTAGGTCAAGCTAAGAATTGTAAAAATGCTAACTGAATATAAAAATTCTCTGGATTTAAGCTAGATTCTTGCAGGGATGTCTCAATGTCTGCTCCATACATTCAATTTGGCATTCAATTCTACGTTCAAAGCGTAATGATCTTTTAAATACAAAATAAAAGCATTGCAGTGAATTTGGATGATAAAATTACAACTCTTAGGCAATATTAGCAGGCAAGTTAGGAGCAGCCTCTGACAATACTTTAAGTTCTACACAAAGAGAAAGAGAAGAGGATTCTCTCAAAATAGTTCCATGGTTACACCCTCATTCTAGGGTCTCCTCATTTTTACCCTACAGCACCAAGAACACTTTTCATCCCTAATAAATATGTAGGTATTCCACTATTTCAACTCCAGAACCAAATCATACTTGCTATTACACAAGAAAAAAAAAAAGTTACCATTTTCTTTTCGTAATCTTGTTATAAATTTCTTGGGAGGTATAACTCCAACTTTTTTCTTCTGGGTGGCTATACTGTGGAAAAGATCAGCTAAGCATGTAAGGAGGTTCTCTTTTTTTCTTGGTTGACTCTTGTATGCTAAGACTTTGTCTCGAAATGGGCGACAGAAATAAAGTGCCTGAAGAACTGAGTTGCAGTAGCATGTATTCCCAAACTATAAAAGAAGAGAGACATTTATTAGCTTGCATTGTATTACTATAGACAGGTAAAATTAAATCTGAAGTATGAGAAAATTCATAAGCATGGCAAATTTTCTGCAAGTCATTTATTCTTGACTTTACGATGTTAAAGCTTATTTCTGTTGTGCAAAGGATTAACAAGGACACTAAGTAAATGCAAAAAAAAAATATGTAAATTTGAACAATGCTGTATCATTTTGTCCTACCTGTAAATTTAATTAGTTAATAATATTTTGCGTTAACTTGGGTCAAAACGTGCAACAAATACCACCAATTTCACAGCTCCCAAAACATGGCCAAGTAAAAATATCTATCTATTGCATCTATCCATCTAGCCACAACAGTGAAGAACAGGCACAGCATGACCTTGTACTGTGAAGAAACTCAACTGTAAATTAAGAGAGCTGTTCAGACACTTCAGAAATTGGATTCTCCAAATCTTATTATTTGTGATCAATGTCAGAAATAACTGCTTTAACCTGTTTCTGTATTTTCAATTCTCATTTTAGGGTGACAGGATTGGCATTCCAGTTTTCTTCAAACACTGAAACGTGGCTCGTTGAGGATCTGAAGCTATGTCACAGGTGGTAGTTTCAAATGGAGATTAGAAGGAAAAGGACACACAATTTGGACATGGGCAGTCTGAAAGAGGCAGGCCACTGAATTGAAGTGGGGTAAGCAGAGTCAGCTTGAAGAGCATCCATAACTCCCTTTGTGCCAAGATGCTCTCTCTGTTCCTCTTCCCTGAATTCCTTCCAGCTCTTAGGCACTGCTTCCTTTGAGTCTTGCACTCACTGACACTGTCGCCAGCTCACCCCAACATGACAAACCTCCCCATCACCTCTGTGAAGGCATCATGAATTGTCAGTGGTGAAAGTCGCTCTCATTTTATGCTGCCCTCCTGCAGTGAAGCCCATTATCTAACACTGAAAGTGTCAGAAAATTCTTTATAAAGCCCTCAGCAAGTAATCCAACCTTTCAGCTGCAGTCACTCAACCTGCAAATTGAAGCACATACCTACTAGGCACAGCCTGTAAAATGTGAAAATAATGTTTTTATGCTTTATATAAAAATATTAGCATATACGGGTACCAAATTATATTGCGATGGGGAGACTGTTACACAGCAAACAGAGTCCATTTAGAGGTATTAAGAGCAGCTTCCATCAACAGAGAAAAAGCACTAAAAGCTTTTACATCTTAGGAGTAATGGGGAAGTAACTGTTTTCTGCCCTCTACCAATTGAGACAATGACAAACAAGAGCACTATGCAATTTAATCAGAAAGCTGGGAAGGAAAATGTTTTTTTTGTTGTTGTTTCGTTTTGCTTTTAAAATAATGAAATATGGCTTCTTAAATACCCAAGATTCACTCAAAGAAGAAGTGTATTTTTTTAAAAAGACATGAAGAAGTCTTAAGATCTCCATATCAAAAAGTGAGGAAAATAACACCTGTTAATTTTACTTTTTAAGCCAAGGAAAAAATACGAGCTACATTAGCTTCTCTGAGGCCCAAATCCGCACTCAAACAGGTTAATGAATTTAAGAGGAAAAGAGGGCTTTTTTCCTTATAGAAACAGATGAAATCATGCATTAATTTATGTCAAATCATTTAATATTATAAGCTAGCTATTTATGACTTTATAATTAGAAATAGCAATATACAAAAGAAACACATTAAAATGTTTAAAAAGTTCCAGTTAAATCAAATGGAAGAAGTGCTAAAAACCTCTATACCTGATGTCAAAAGATGAAAAGGTCGTAAATTAGAAATTTCATAACATTCCCATTTCAAGAAGGCATGCTTTGATTAAAAATTAATTACAATGACAAGCATGCAGTGAGAGGCAACCAAAATATGAAGCAACAGGGAACACTGAACAAAATTGTGGAGATTAAATGCAACGTGAATATATGTTAACCTACACGTCTATGGATTGGAACTACAAGCAAGCAGATCAATTTCATACGGTTTTCTCCAACCAAATTCAGAACGACAGCAGGCAAAAGAAGACAGTTTGAAAACAACTGCCTGAAGACGATTTTATTAGATCATGTTTATTTTTTATGTAAAGCATCAATCTCCATAGCTGCAAAACCTGATGTATTTTTTTAAAATACAAGCTTCCGATAGGGAAATGGGGAAAAGGTGGGGAGGTTTCCCTACTAAGTAAATAGGAAACTTTGTTAAGCAAATAAATGCTGGTCTTACCATCATTATTACTTTACACCTCACTTTCCATCTTTGACTCCAACCCAAAAGCACAGCTCTAACTTCAAAACCAGCCAAGACCTTGCTGCAGTCCTCTCATCCTCCCATCACCAATTGAATAATGTCAATCTGGGCCTTTTCAGCCTCCAGATTACACATCACTTTCTAATTCTCCTCCTTCCATCCTCAGCTCTCCTGCTACCCTGGTCAACTGACATCTTCCTTCTCTCCTCACTTTCCACCTAACAAAAGCCAGTTGCCTCGGAAGCACAATACTTGTACACAGCAATGCTTGCACATCTCTTTACAATGAGAAGTTTGTAACCATAAGCTGTATGCCTTGTAGTGTTACTGTCAGCACTCCAGCACCACTCTGAAATAGGAAAATGCACAGCACTGAACACCCATCCAGCTATTCAAAACAAGAAGGGTATTTAGCTTGGTTTATTCAAAATACAGCTGTAGGAAAACAAATGCCTTTGTAGTTTGCATCAGAGTAACAGTAGGAAAATGTAAGAAAATACAACGATGGTATTTGTTATCTTAAACTTTCAGCATGTACAGGACACTGACACTCCTCCATCTGTCCCTTTGGAGACACTTACCAGAGGCTGTATACAGGGGAGTTATCTTAACTGATATTTTCAAGTGGTTTATTGTTTGCCTCCTTGTTTCTGTGAGGACCACCTTAAGATGTACATACGTAAGAAAGGCTATTTTCATAGCCCATCCCAATCTTGCTTCCTGATCCCATTCTTCTTTCCTTTGACAGCTGCACAATCTTCGCTATTACCCCTTCAGCTTACTCAGCTGACAAAGGAGCAACGTGCTGGCTGCACTGGGACAAGTGTTGTCCACAGGTCAAGGGAGGTGATCCTTCTCTTCATTCAGCAGCAATGAATGCACACCTGGAGTGCTGTGTCTAGTTCTGGGTCCTCCAGTACAGGAGAGACACAGAGTTACTGGAGAGAGTCCAACGTAAGACCATGGAGATGATAAACAGACTAGAGAATCTCTGCTGTGAGCATAGACTGGGAGAGCTGGGGCTGCTCAGCCTGGAGAAGAGGAGGCTCAGGGGGATCTCATCCATGTCCCTAAATCCCTGAAGGGAGGGTGCAGAGAGGCCGGAGCCAGGCTCTGCTCAGTGGTGCCCAGTGCCAGGACAGGAGGCCATGGGCACAGCCGGGCACCCAGGAGGCTCCCTCTGAGCACCAGGCAGCACTGCTGTGCTGGGCGGGTGACGGAGCCCTGGCACAGGCTGCCCAGAGAGGCTGTGGGGTCTCCTCCTTGGGGAGCTCCAAAAGCCGCCTGGACGTGGGCCTGGGATATAGTGTGCCTGATTGAGCAGGGAGGTGGATTAGGTTACCTCCAGAGGTCTCTTCCAACCTCAACCCTTCTGTGATTTTATGGAAGCTGAAAAGTTTCAGCAGCATGACAAAGGTTGGCCAGAGTTGGAGAAAGGAATGAGACAGGACTGCAAATCAGCAGTTTGCCTGATAAAGCCTGGAATTATCCTTAAACAAAATAAAAAATAAAAAGAAGAAAAACAAAACAAAACGAGCTAGATTTGCATTTGGAATGGTGAGACTACAGCTTTGGTAAATACCATAATACATATACCGCATTAATGTTTAGCTTATCTATTTGAGCCATGTCTACATAGGCAATCTATACTTGTTGAATCTCTTACATAAAATCTCGCTTCAGGCAAGAAAACTTTCTCTGACCTGCTATTAAGTGTCATTCCTATGAGTTCAGTCCCTCCAGATCACACGAGGAACGCGAACTTTATTTTTCTTTGTATTAAGCATTTGGCTCTACAGGAAGCGAGAAGGAATCAGCAGCAAGTCTGACATGCACTACGGTTTGACCCCAATCGGGCAATCAGATTTAACTGAATAAAGTGCTCATGTCAGGCATTTTTAGAGGAGTTGCTACCTCTGACAGATAGTTCACAAAGATCTTCAGTTTAGTGGATGCAAATGGCAGCACTTCATGCTACCAACGTTTTGATTTTACCACTTACCTAAAATATTTCCTGCTGATTTAGTGAATGGTATTGTTCTTTCAACTGTAACCTGAATTTTCCATGTAGAGCTTTCACTTACAGAATCAAACACCCCATGAGCCACCTGTTTTCCACATGTTTAAAGTGGAAATATATTAGCATCATATACTTACCCAGCCTAACATCTGAATTGAGGTGGTTAGAGAACTGAAATTTCTAATATGTGATCTGCAGGTTGATCTCACATTAGTTTATTGACTACTTGGGTCATTTTAAGAAGAGTTAATATAGACACATAACCAAGGTGGAAGACAAAGGCTTAAGCTGAGCCATTGTTCCCCTCCAAAAAAATAGAATAATACTTTTACACTTTATTTTACAACATGGCCAAGACAGCATAAGACCTTTGCATACTACCATAGATCATGGGACAAACTTTTAGAAGTGCTGTACTCTTGAGAGAAAGGGTGGGTAGTATCTAAGAAATCTGTTTAAGATTACTAAGAGGACATCGCAAGATTTAAATTGCCTCCTGTCCTGGCACTGGGCACCACTGAGCAGAGACTGGCTCCATCCTCTCTGCGCCCTCCCTTCAGGGATTTAGGGACATGGAGGAGATCCCCCTGAGCCTCCTCTTCTCCAGGTTGAGCAAAATCTTATGGGGAACAGTGTACCCCCTACAATACGTATTAACACCTAAACTCTTCTATTTCATCTTTACAGAAAAAAAATAAAATAAAAAGCAATGCATCATTTTTAAGAAAATTCAACTTCCACAGGAAAGGAATAAATTACTAATTTAAGCCATGGCAGTCAAGCTGCATCTAAATCAGCTTATCAGTAAGAACATTTAATGACTGCCCAGTGGATGCCGGGATTTTAGACTCCTAAACCATCTCAGTGCTAAGAACCTAGAGGTAGAGACATATGCTGTAGTAGCAGGACAGCGTTACAAGTAATTAGTTTCATTACAAAAAGGAAGATGCTATCTCATGTAAAATCCACCTGGTTTTAGTACACACTTTCAAAAAGCCCCCAAAAGAAAACCATTAATAATTTATTTCAGGCAGAACCATGCAACTTCAAACAAGATACACTTTTCATGGGTAACACCAGAAATTAAATTTTAAATTATTCCTGAAAACTAAGAAATGAATTGAACAATTCAGTGTGTTTTTCCACACTTGCTTTCCCCTTTGGGCTCAGTATATTTTTTTAACATCTCAATAAAAACAGGAGATGTGAAGGCTTGATACTTTCAACAGCTTCACAGATTTTTTTCTTTTACTGTATTTATTCTCTTAGATTGGCAAATTACCAACTACGTGCTATATAATTCTAAACAGATTTTTCAATACTTCTACATTTTAGCTGCAAGTGGTTTAAGAACTATCTTACAATAAGTAAAATGAAATAAAAAAATATTGAATAACTAGCCCAATTTCAACTATTATTTCAGTAACCTATTTCAACAAATACGCTGATAATTAAAATCCATTTCAGTAAGTATGTATATTCAATGTCTGTATATTTCAATGTTTTAATTATTGACCCAGTCACAGTCTTGCAATTTAACAAATCCAGTCACAGCATTTCAAAGCAATCGAGTTAGGAACTGAAACTTACATTAACCAAACCAAAATAGTGTTCATTAACTGGAAATTGTTCCGGACCAATCTCTTTCTCCAAAGCTGAGGCATTGGCGCCCTAGAAAAATCAAAAGCAGAAAAACGTTAGTGTTGCAACTATGTCCACAGGGAGTTTATCTGGTTGAGAAAAAAAAATCTAGTGATTTTTTTTCACAAGGATAAATGACTCAGATCTGAAAATTGTAAAATGAACAACTACAGCCATGAGTGGCAGCTCATACACATCAGAGACATCAAAAACACAGTCACAATTAAGAGTCTGACCACAGCACACATCTGGGGAAAAGAGCCATTGTTCAAGCTGTGTTTTGTATCATGTGTACAGACCTTAGTTATGCATTTCACATTATATTTCAATCCTGATTCTCACATATGCATGCTGGACAGTTAGTTCAAAGATTTGTATCCCCCAGGCAATCACTGATTTACTTCAATTTATCTGTGCTTGTACACACACAAGATTACTGGTCGCAGCTGTAGACCTTTCTATACCAAACCTGCAACTTCAGATCTCAGATTGTAAGGCTCAGATTTTACTGAATTTACATATACTGAAGCAATCCCTCTAATCAGGAGAGAGGAAGACAGAAATAAATACAGACTAAATACAGAGAATGAATGAAACACCTTCCTGCTTGTACTCCAGAGGGGGAGAGGAAGTGGAGTTTGTGATCCAGGTCAATAATCATACATGGCAAATTAAGAAAACATGTTTAATTAGCCTGTTTCTTAATCCAAATACAAGCTTATAGGCAGGATAACAGTACTCATGAATGCAGGAAAATCAGTCCTTTGAGTTCTCTGTTGATCTGCACTCTCAGGATGTTTAGATTGGCCACAAAATTGTTTAACTCAGATCTTAAAAGCAGACAGGTCACCCAGCAAGAAGCTGTGCCACAATATAATATTTACATGCTTATGATGAAGAACCTAAAACCCTTTCACCACCAGAATTTTATTTCTACATTATCCAAAATGCCCTAGATAACATGTTTCCAAATATGTTCTGTTCAAGAACATCTCAAAGTAAGCTACATCATTTTTGTGTATTTTTATGCAATCACATTGTTGGTGTGCTGTATTTATTAGTTTCAGAGTGTAGCTTTTTAATAGCAATCACATTAATGTAATATTACGAAGTAAATGATAAAAGGCCAAATGATGCTTCCCTCAACAAGCATAATTCTCATACTCAAGCAATGTATCTCACACAAAGTTAAGAAATGCAGATTGTTCATAGGAAGCAGACTGGATGGTTCCACTTAAAATGAAAAATATAAAATGTTTAAACTGTTTTGTTAAATACCTTGACTTTTGTAAAACTAAAAGATAGCACAGTACAGCTAGCCTTGATGTGCATTAGAAATGCTGCAGACTTTGCCCAACACATCTGTTGGTTTTGATCCTCAAAGAGAAGTCAGAGAAAGTAACTTTGGTTACTCTGTGGTTCCAGCTGATGGCTGTAGACTAAACTGGTGCAATAAACAGTGGATTTCAAAGGAAGGAGATTTTTAAATTATTGTTATTTTTTATTTAGGGATAGAAAAACCTCTGCTCTGGAAGATTCAGAGAACAAATAACTGACTTTCTAGAGGTCTCACCCTGATTGCTTTTAGTGAAAAGCAAATATAGCCAACCCTTTGTTGCATAAAACATTAACATACATATGCCCTCTATCAAACTAACACATAAGCATGGATATTTCAATCTAAAGTCAAGCCTAAGTGAATCTTAAATAGCACATACTATAAGGTAAAAGAATCTTAAAAACAAATGCAACTCCTTCCCAACTAGTTCTTTTCGTTTGTTTGTTTTTACACAAAAGATGTAGCAAATGGCCCTGGACATAACAACAATAAAACTGAATCAAAATCACAAACTGCATTAAAAATATCAGTTAGGATTTCAAAACTGCTCTCAAACAATGATGTTTTTTGATAAGGAAAAGTTGTATAAACCCTCATTTAAGATTAAAGCGCTTCATGGCTTCTGAATATTTGGTGTTGCAGTATTATTGAAATACACCCATGAGTTCTGGCAAGGTGGGTATTATTTACAAATAAATAGGAAAAAAAAAAAAAAAAGGAAAGGCCTTTTTATCCTATTGTTAAAATCTCTACTTCATTAAAAATAAATTCAAGGGGTTTAGGAAATTCTTTCTCTTTTCAAAGCTAGGGTGGAGTAGCTACTCTATTCTATCTTTGGAAGGGAGAATATTATGATATAAACTTTGATGTTTCTGTTTCATACAGACCTGACCACTGTATTTAAATTTCTAGCACAATAAAGATCCCGACTTGTCAGTAAGTAAAATGTGCTACGACAGGCCTATACTAACAGTACAGTTTTCTGATTATTCAAGGCTGTTTCATTCGAGGCTTAGGCACTCACATGGTTTCAGAGCATGGCATTACTTTTGTTTGAATGCAGTTGTTTATGAATGTTTTATCAGTACAAACCAGCACGGATGTTCGATACCAATATAAAAACCCACAAGTTACTAAGACTTCCTTCTACAGCCCTCTTTTTGTCTATCATAAGAGGATGTCATCCCTCCCCACACAGTAATCACTTATCCTGTGCACAGCGTGCTGGCTGCAGGCGGGAAGGACATAGCATGCAGCAGGAGCTTGAAGAGCGTGCTGAAATAAATACATCTGGCATGTAAGAACTATTTTAAAACCTAACTATCCCTCACTCTGAGTGGTTTCCCATTTAATATCACAGTACACATTATCAGTCCCAGCTGATAACATATCAAATACAGATCACAGAATGGTTTGGGTTGGAAGGGACCTTAAAGCCCACCCAGTTCCAACCCCTGCCATGGGCAGGGACACCTCCCACCACACCAGGTTGCCCAAAGCCCCATCCAGCCTGGCCTTGAGCACCTCCAGGGATGGGGCATCCACAGCTTCTCTGGGCATGTAGTGAGGAAGCACTGTGACACCACCAAATAATATGGTACCATATGATATTTTGGACAAGAGGTCAGCAGTGGTTTAAAGCAGAAGTGGAGTTGTACCTTTTTACATCAGCCACAACAGATTTACTGGACTTGGGACTAATGGACTTGCAGTTTATGATGTATGATGCAGAGTATAAAAGTTCTTCCTCTGCCATCTAACTGGGATATGGGAAGATCCCAAAATGATTCTCTTCTTCTCGGGGTTCACTGAACAACCCGTACAACTGGTGCTGGAAGGATGTAGTATCTTTAATCAAGTACAGCTAATTCTCCTGATTTTCAAGTTTTACAGATATAGGTTCTCTAGAAGTTCTAAAACAGACAAAAACAAAAATTTCATAACATTGAGCATTTCAACAGGAAAGGAAAAAAAATCTAACATGCAGTTATAAGATGGGTTCCCTTTCTTTTTTTCTTTTTTTTTTTTTTTTTTTTAAACTTGCTAAAGCAATAACATTGCTAAGTATTTCCACTTTTATCATTGCCTTCTCTCACTGCCCCAGAGGTCACACTACTGTGGTACCGCAAGCAGTGGGTCTCAGATGCACTAATTCTAACAGCTAACATATGGATAAGCTTACAGCAGCAGATCTGGAAAGCACATCAGTGGGTGTTTATGATCTGACATACACACTAGTTGAGTTTCAGATGTTTTTTGCCAGATTGGTTTTAGACTGGCTGTGTGACTGAACACTCAGCTGTGGCTGAACTATGCTGCTTGATTTAGTTTCCACCAGAAGGAATTTAATTTGTGCACAGTAAGATGACTTCAAGATGTAAACCAAAGTATGGTAAAATTCAGATGCCTGGAGGAATCAGTTCAGAAGTGCACACTGAAACACTAATGTGAAGGCACTCAGCACTTGTCCGAAGAAAAAAAAAATAAACATCTACCCTGCACTGAAGTACTGTCTAAAAACATGTCAGTGAGCAGGCAAACACGACCAGTTTTCAAGTGTCCTACCCTGTTGTTATCACCCAGCCTAGCAGACAGCTCTTCTCTTACAAAGATTGACTCACAACCAGCCTAATGTGCATTGAAGATTACACTAGTGTCAGTCTTAGAGGGAGGGGGGATGCTGATCTATCCCTTTCTAGAATAAATATCAGTTGGTAACGTGGTGGGTCATCTTCTTAGTAGTTTGCTGTAATAGTTTTATTCTTTAGATTTACCGAGTTTTAAGTTTCCTGAGTAAAACCAATGATTTAACTTTTAAAAGAAATTTCTTACCTCAAAACTTACATTTGTTGTCAACATTCTGAAGATGTCTTTCTCCCTTCACATACACTCTATGCTAGATCTTTGCCCACAATGCTTTCTACCTTACCCAAGAAGCAAGGAACAACAAAGACAAAAGGTGACTGACATAACTAACCGCGTTACATAGGTATATATAAGCCAAAATTTTCCAACTTGACTTAGCTATAGGCAAGTGAAAGAGTATTGTATTAGAAGATGCTTCCTTGTCTGTGTCACTATTGCAGCTGTACAGAATTTCCTAGTCTAAACTAATTAATGCATGGTGACTGATGGAGTCTTCTATGGTAGAAGAAATACAAAATTCTACTCTTCAAGTCAGATTTTATTAGAATATGTAAAATCACACTTTTCCATCTCTTATATTAGTCAGGACTAAAAGTAAACAGTACAGCTACATTAAATCAGTTTATATCGGTCTGTTCAACTGCAACCAAAATGGAAACACATTTCTTATAATATTGTTTCTGGCCCAGGAAGAAGCAAAATATGCTGAGTGGGCTTCAGTACTGCTTGTTGTTAATTTATTTGCAGAAGAACATGCTCTAGCAATACACAACTTGATAATCTAATTGGATAGCTTCAGCTCATGCTTTTAAAATACTTACAAATAGTATTTTTTTCCTTAATTAATTGGTTTGAGACATAGTCCCACGTACTCTAATCATACTCAACAGTATTAACTCAATAGTCTAATTGAGTCCATAGTAAAACATCCCTGCACAGGCAAGGAAGATGATTGCACAGCATGGAATTACCTTCACTTCCAATTCATCACGTCTACCACACCTGTCTTTTTGAGCCTCACTGGGCACACACAACATGTTTTCCTTCACAGCAGGCAGGCAGACAGACAGACAGTCATACTTCCTTCTGTTTTGAACACTGAAGTCAAACCTAAGGTACTCCCATACACGAAGCTGAGAATCTAAGAATTAAGGCTCTGGGCTCGGCTCTTTCATGGAATGAATCTTCAAAACAGAAAGCTGCAATTTTTCCCAGGTTGCTGCCACACTTAAAAATGGATTTTGACTGTAACCTTCAAAGCAGAAGGAAATCATACCACAACAAATTAAACACTGCCAATGCAGTAAGCCGTATTTATCTTGTATAATTCCAGAAAATTCCCAGGATAATGCTGTTTATGATATCTGGTGATTTTGCTACAGGTTCCTCCGATCAGATGGATTTTTGCTAGTATCAATACAACACCTTTTATGACACTTATTAAGCAGGATCCTAAAAGGCCAACACTATTACCTTTGTAGACTTCTAGTTAAAGGTTGAATTATACATGGACAAGACAGGAAGTCTGTGAGATGTATTTAAAAGAGGATCTGACAGTGACCTTAGGAACCTTTCACTGCCTATAAAGACCAGGTAGTTAAAAGCATTATCCCCCTGTTAAACCAAACCAAACCAACAAACAAATCCTATCACCCAAAATAAAGAAGGGAAAAAAATACAGTAACACATCTGCTCAAAAGATTTTCTTAACTCACACTATAGTGTATTTTGAATACTCTTTTAATCCACATAAATTCCTGTTTAATAAAAAAAAAGTTCCTTTCATAATTTCCTATTTTCATGTACTTATTAAAAATCTTGAATTAAAAAAAAATGGTAAAAAACATATTTTCCAGTTCTGTTATATTTATGTTAATATACCACCTCAATGCATTTATGCTAGTACATCATTTATGTTAATAAAACATTCTGGTTATACACTACAAAAGTTATCTAGGGTTGTTTTTTTGTTGTCCTGTTTTTTAAAGATCAGATAGATTTTATTTGAAATATGTCTTTTGTTAAAAGCACTTCAATTTATGAAACTTCTTAAACAAGGAATACAAAAGTTACTCCCAATACAGGCCTTTTATCTTCCTTTTTCCTTCAAAAGATTTGAGAGAGAATAACAAAGAATGGCAATTCATAGGCATTAAGCCTTTTACCACATTTTAACAGAATCATTCCTACAAGGCTTAATGCAAATTAAGACTTTCATTAAGTCTTAATTGTTGTTTTGCTAGTTTAAAAAGTAACAAAGACTACTTAAAAGACCAATCTGAATAATCAAGCTTTATGTAGTAATGGGATCAGTTGGTCCCACTGACACAGCTAAAAATTCTCACTGTTGGAAAGATGAGAGTCCAAGTTTGTATTTTATCGTTTCTTCATGCTTAGAATGTACAAAATGAATGTATGTTTGCATACAAGTAAAAAGACAAAGAAACATTTATATAATTGAAATTATCCAGCTACGTAATATGCAAACTAAGTAATCCTCTGTGCTGGGACAAATACTGCTTTATAGCTACACAACGTCAGTACTTTTTTCTTCATGTCTCATATTTGACATTTTTTTTCTATGTATTTAGAGTCAATTTTGTCTAAATTAAGTGGTGTATTAAAATGAGCCGTAAAGACAGTGTTTTAAAGAGCAAATGTGTCGACTTTTATTACTTCACAGTAACGTTACATCTACAAGAATGATGATGACAAATGCCACAACCACGGCTTGAGTCTTAGTGTCATATTCATCAAGAAAAGCTCTCCCAATTAGAAATCCAACCCATGGGTGAACCACCCTGCAGCAGTATAAGCTCTTAACCTAACTGTCTAACACACACTTCTCCAAAAATGAATGTGCCCTGCAACAAAACCAGTGCCTGAGCGCTCCAGCCTGCCGATCAAGGCAGGTCCAGGCCACGGTGCCAGAGAGCAGCAGAGCGGCTGGGAGGCAGCACATGTTCTTCATGTTGTTTCTTGCCAGCCCTGCTACATAAGCAGGGCAGACAGCCGGATAAGGAACGCCACAGCGCTGCTAATTCCTCTGCACTACTTCACTTTAGCCCTCTCACCCACTGCTTTCCTTCCAATCACATCCTCTCTTTGAAGCTTCCTTCCTTGCTGCTACTTGCTTCTTCCAGCATGAGTCCTCCTCACACTTTTCTGTGGAATCTCTTAAACTGATCATCAATTACTGTTGAAGTATTGTAATTTGTGTTTCAGAGGAGACGGTGCAAAGCAAAGGAGCAGCAGTGAGTACGGGACAGCCATTTCTAGCTGACTGCAAGCTCTGGCAAACATCAATTTACATTAAGTGCAGATTTCACAATCAGGCTTGAAATGCCTATTGTAAACAAACAGCTCCTTGAGCAGTAATGAAGCCTGTGTACATACACCTACCTCAGAGTTAACTATAAGCTGCAATTAAGGGTTTTATAAAGCCTCTCCACCATGACATCTGAGGTAGGCTGCACTGCGGCCTTCCCTCAGTGGGGTGCTGGCAGGGGCTGTTCCCCTAAGCAGCCTTTCCCCACACGCGTGTACGAGCTCAGGTATCTCTGAGACCTCTTCTTCCTTGTCAAAAGGGACTGAAACGGGCGCGAGGGTACTGGTGGGATAAGAAGGCAGGCAGGCAAAGGGCAACAGCCAGGCATTCACTGGGATTCCCCTTACTGCTTTCAAAAACAAACCTAAAAACGAGAATTCAGACTGTAAGACGCGCAAACTCCTCACACAGAACACACTATTACATTATAAAAGTCAGATTTACTACAAAGTATGTGTTTGATGTCAGTTTTTGGGCTTTTAGTTGATTGCTTAAGACATCCAATGGCCAAGTACACTGACCCTGTAAATAAAATGTTAATCTAGCAGATAGAGAAGGAGTGTTTAGACAAATACCTGAAACATTACGCAAAATCTTTTCGTGTCTAGCACTACGGTTTACAGATTAGCATAGTTTGTAAATTTCATTAAGCTTTTTCAGGTCATGCTAACATAATCAACCAGTTTCTAGAAGAAACACAGAAAAACAAGTGCTACTACTATCCTAACTTCCTTCTCTCTGTCTGAGACTGACACCTTTCAAACTACAGAGGTAACTTCTGTCCTCTCCTTGCCAGCCACTAGAAGGCTTGATACCTTCCACCCACTGATAAATGCTTGCTGGACTCTAGACAGCAAAAGCAAAAGTCAGAAGGACTAGATTCAACCATTATTTTATGGCGACTATAGCTCAGGGCACATATTGCTGCAGTTAACGTGGGTTATTTTACCACTTCCCAGAAATGCATTAAAAACCCAATATCATTCAGTCAGGTAAGACTTTGATTGCAGGTCAACGCGTGGATGAGGGTGAAAGGCCAGGTTCTACTTCTACTGCAAAGACATCAAAAACAACAACAAAGCCCACCTTATAACCTCATCCACTTTGCAACAAGACCAGTGACTAAACCAGGAGCAAAGGCGTTTTCCAGTGCTCTTCCACAGTCTCCAGCCATGTAATTAAGACGTATTACACCAAAAGAGCTGTGATAGAGAGAAGACCAAAGGGGTAGAACAGCAGAAAACAGCACTACGGGAAGAGCTCTGGAATAATTGATATGAACACTGGAGTATAGATAACAAACTAATGAAGGAAAAGAAGTCCCCTTTGTACACAGAACGTGCTCCTGCAAGATCATCTCCGAAGGCACTGTGGCTAACAGAGTAAAAATCCTGGACGTGATCACTCTTCGCTATATCTACACAACCTGGCAGTGCTGGAAAACCTGGTTTATTATTTTCCAGTATTCAGAGCTTGAACAACAAGGGTAAAATGCATTGAATATTAGTGAGTGAGCGGAAGCGAAACTAATTTGGGTGCAAAAAAAAAAAAAGAAAGAAGCCATAAAATGTGGGACTGAGATGGAAGAGCTTCTTCAACATTGCTCCAGACTGCAGGTGTACGTATGTGTTAGGTTTGTGTAAGTACCAACTGTCTCTTGGCAAAAATTACCTGTTACTGGTTTTGTACTATCCAAATCCAAGATGGGAAACAACAGCCTGAGAATTCTTTTAAGAGGCATGAGCAAAGGGCAGGAAAATCTTGTGAGAATTTTCAGAAAGCTGCTGAGAGCGTATCAGACGGTGGGTAGACACAACTAAGGATTGCCAGGAAAAGTATTGCTCAGCATTTATATTCCTTTTTGCTTTTGAAAAATTAATGCTTAAGCATGATTACTGTATGACTGAAAATTAAAGGAGTCATTCTGGACAACTCCAAAGTAAATATCAAGCGCTTCTTCTCACTATCTTTACTGAAATATTTATAAGCACAATCCTATATAAATTAGTGCCAAACTTTTACATCCTATTCTAGCTACCACGAGTCTCACTATTAAAGCTTAAGCATCAGAAAGGTGCAGGAAAAATCTTATGCCCACAGTTTATCCACTTCAGTGCACACGATTACGACAGGCCACAGAATATCTAATTGCCATAAGAATTTCAGCTTCACGGGTATAGACACTTTAGTTAATCATAAAATTCTTAGTTGAAAGCCTTGTTTAGGTATCGACCTGCATGCCAGTGACATATAATTTCTAATAACCACAGATACACAGAATAATCTGTAACTAGCTGCTTGGCCCATCCAGACCTACAACTTCCACACTGTGATAAGCAGAGAACCATTGTCCCGTACTGGACCTAAATGAGGGGACCAGCACTGAACCCATGCTGACACAACAGGCAGTGATCAACTGTAGGTAAAAAATGAATTAGCTACAACTGCACTACAACCAGACTGTCCTAGCTCAAGGATCACTTTGGCTCCTCGACAGTCTTAACCTGAAATGTAAGTGCTTTAGAAAATGGAAACTCCTGGTCCTACATTTGGTCCTAAGATCTTGGTGGACACCTCATGAGGTCAGGATGTCTGGCCCTAAGAGTCCAAATGAAAAGATGTGATCTCCCAGGTCACCAACACCATTACTCCAGCTGATCAGCACCCACCTGAGCAACCCCACCCCACGGGCTTATGGCCACTCATTCCAAATTCTCAGAGGCCAACTCCGAATTGCCTGTTGGAGATATTAAAGACTCTTTGCAATAAGATTTATGAAAATCATAAATCAGTTTCCAGTTCTGCACGCATCAGCATTTCCCACTCCTTGACACAATGATACATTACAATCCCCATTCAGCAAATTAGCAAATGGGAGGACACACAGAGAGTGTTTTTCCCCTAAGCCATCTCTACCCCTGTGGAAACACATTTGGGAACAAGGATTTTGATCTGTCCATGGAAGAGTTAGAAAAGAGCCCAGTGCAAGATAAATCTTGACCTGCTGACACATCTCTTCTATGACTTGCGGTGCCTTCTACTGACTAAGGGATGTTTCCTTCCCTAAATCCAGCATTCCCTCATCGGGCAGCCTACAGAGCTCCCCACCCCTCGTTACAAAGGAACTCCAGGGGAGCCTCACCACCTCCGCAAGAGAGCCATGAAGAAGCAAGCCTGCTATCGGGACCCGGAGCGATGCCCCAGTGACACCCCAACGTGTGGGATGCCACCACTCCTCCAGGTCCCTAGCACAACACCCACCTGCCAACAGCCTCTCGCCACCCCACAGCACGATCACAGTGCTCTGAGGGATGGGGACCAGCAGAAGGAAGCCACACAAAGCCACCTGAGGCAGCATCCCGGGGCTCCCCCATCCCTGTTTTTGGTACGTTTGGGGGGTCAAGCTGCTCCCCAAAGGCAGCCCAACCCCAAACACAGCCCCAATCCCAATCCCAACCCCAAACACAGCCCCAATCCCAATCCCAAACAGTGACCCAATCCCAGCCTTAATCCCAGCCCCAATCCCAGTCCCAGTCCCTGTCCCAGCCCCAGCCCCAGCCCCGGCTCTCACCATGGTACAGATGGAGGCGATTTTGGAGACTGTCATCAGGATTTCCATCCGCCCAGCGCCATCTTCTGCCCAATCACAGCTCCGAGCCGAGCCGGGCCGGGCCGGGCCGGGCAGAGGGAGGAGGAGGAGGAGGAGGAAGAGGAGAAAAAGGAGGATGAAGGCAGCGGGGCCGGGCAGCCCGCGCCCCCCCCGCCCGCCGCGGGGACGCGCACGGCCCCAACGGCCCCAACGGCCCCAACGGCGGCCGAGGGCGCGCGGCCGCACACGCACGCGCGCACGCTCGCTCGCGCGGCCCCGCCCCGCCCCGCCGCCGAGCAGGCCACGCCCCTCCTCCCTGGCCACGCCCCCTCTCGGGAGCCGCCGGGCACGCATGCGCAGAGGGGAGAAAAGGGGGGCGAGGCGCTTGGGGCCGTCGCCCGCCAAGATGGCGGTGGTGGGCGCGGGGTGGGTGTGAGGGCGCTTGGGGCTGCTCGCAGCACTCCAGGCGCTGCAGTTCTTAATGTTTCAACCACCTTTTTATTTATTTATTTTTTGTCAGTGCCCATAGGTTTCAATTTTAGGGGTTGCTGGGTGCAATTCTAGGGGTTGCTGTGTGGAATGGGGAGGTTTGTGTAGAGACATGTCACTTTCCCACCCCTTGGGTTCATCTTCCTTCTCTCTTTTTTTTTTTTTTCTTTTTTTTTTTTTTTTTTTTTGCATTTTTTGGTGATGAAATGTGCCTGCCTCTCGGGTTCTGTTTTCTTTTTCTTTTTTTTCTTTTTTTTATTTTTTTTGGTGGTGAAGTCCACAGCCACATTCTACATTGCTAGGGCTCCATTTCATTTTATCAGCTGAATTTGCTTTTATTCACTGAGGAACAGACTTGATATGGGGAGGAAACAGGGAGGAAGAGAACTGAGGGGAGTGAGGGCGAGCGAGCAGTTTCCTTAGTGCACGTGCTGAAAATAAGTGGTTACCTTGTGGCATGGGGAGAATGGAATTAGGCACAAATCCCAGCTAAGCAGCAAAAGCAAACTGAAAATTGAGCTAAGGAAACTCCTCTCTCCTATCAACATCACTATAATTGCAGGTTAACTTTGGAGTGGCTTCTGCTTCCAAGCAGCAGCTGTTTGTCAAAGCCATTACTAAAGGGTCCCTCATGGGATGAGGGGTGGGGAGAGTCAAGCACAAAAGACAGACATTTGGGATCCTCTCTCCTTTTCTTAATCAGCCTCTAGATTAACAGCTCTTTGCCTTCGTTGAATCTGAGATTTGCCCAACCTAGTTTCAGACGTCTCCAAAATGAAGTTGACCTGTAGAACAGGCATTTATATCAACTGCTTAAGGTGTCTGCTTGGGAACGAGGTGAATCATCTCCTAGATGTGCCTGTTTGTCTGAGGACTACAACGGAAATCTGGATGACTAGTCCAAGATGTTCATATCTGCATTAAGGAGGCCTAAAATTAGCTATGTTTCACCCTGGCTTTTTTCACATTTGGGAAACATATAGCAGATTGGGATGCATTATTATTAATGATACTATTTAATAGGACCTAGATCATAAAGACATCACTGAAAAAAAAGATATTTTAATAACTATAAATTTAAATTATGATACATCTGTGATTCTGTGGTTTTCAGAAGTAAACATTTTGTAGCAACTAAATGAATGGAAAGAAAGATTAAGTTTTCCTTCATGTGAAACATATTATTTATGTCTTTTAAAAGGTTTCTATCTGAGCTATTTATTGAAACCTGAGATATGCTCAAGCATTTCTTTTATATAATAGACATGGTCCAGAAGTGTGTATTTCATAAGTACAGTATTTGAGAAAATGAATACCTGCTGGATGACTACATTCAGAAACTGTTGCCACAGAAACAATGGGGGAGGACAGCATCAAGGGGATGAGAAATAGAAACAAAAGAAGTGGATTGGCCACCCATGAGCAAAAAGACCAAGGGAAGATGCATGTATTTGACCAGCTAGACACGCCAAGCCATCAGATACCCAGCAATTCATCTATTGAAATACAAAGCTGCAAGATCCATATTTAATAAGACTCATTTACAGTGTTAGGCTCTCTACAAAAGAGAGTCCTGTATAATGTGGAGTGGACAAGGTATTGAAAGAAGGACACAAGGACTGTATGGCAGGATGCTGTCTCCCCGGAGCAAGAATGCAAAGTGTGATTGCACTATTGCAGAATTCTACAAGATTATCTGGGAGATAATTCAGCTTGCAGCCAATAAAGTGGCACTGAGTGGAACCGTACGGGCTGTAGAAAACTGAATACTGAAACACTGTCACTGCCTATTAAAATGTGAAGAAATAATTGGACATTATCGCTTAATTGTCACAATTGGGATTTAAAATTAAATATTCCATTATTTTGACTGGTTTGGGTAGAGTAGACTTAAGATTGTGTGTGTGTGCATACTTGAGGAGGCAGAGCTTTGAGAAGAACTACAGAGTTGATGTAATGTGTGTAGATCAGGATGGTAACTAACCCTGTCTGAGAGGAGATATCAGCTGTATCTTGTATCTCCGGGGAGAGACAAGATCCACCTGACAAAGTGAGACAAGGGCATCTTTGCCAGCCAGCCAGCCAGCCTGGACAGGAGAATTTTCAGCTGGGGACAATGGGAGGGAGGCTGTGACACATGGGGAAGAGAAGAAATGGTGATCACGGGTGGTAAGAAAATGGTGCAGCATGCTGGGAATAAGAGAGACCACAGGAACGATGAAACAGGGTGTGAGGGGCCACCCACCCCAAGGGTATGTGCACAAACGCCTACAGCCTGGGAAACCAGAGCTCTGCAGGGGTGGCGTGGTGGGAGTTCAAGATTACCTCATTAGGCAAATTAAGCCTTCTTTAAATGATTTTTGGAAGTCTCTGATCACAGACCCCAGGTTTTAGGGGGGATTTCAGCCCACCTGACATCTGCTACAAGCACAACACATCACAGTCATGATTTCGGAAGGGCGTCGGGGATGATTTATTGGTAGTGGATGGGCCAGCCACAGGTGGATCTGCCACTTCAGCAAGGAGGAACCAGGGGATGTGGCAATCGGTGGCTTGGTCTTCAAAGCCTTGGCCAGGAGTGGTGTTCATGATCTTGAGGAAGGAGAGCAACAGACTGCAGACACTATGCTTTAGGAGAACAGGCTTCAGGTTATTCAAGAAACTGGAAGGTGGCATCCACTGGGCAGCAGCTCTGAAGGGTGAAGTTTCTCAGGAGAGCACAAGGATGGTCCGTGCTAATCCTGAGGAAAACAGATAGATGTATTAGGATTTTCAGCTATGGGAATGCAAAGCTGGTGTGCTCTGAGGAAAAGGAGTGGCTAAATGGAAAATTAAGTTAAGGTCGAGGTTATCGTAAGATCTGTATTGCTTGGTAAATTTATTCCATTCAAAGGTAGGCACAAGTAGAGTTACTCAAAAATACAGTGAGCAGGTCATACCTGTGGAGATGAGCTGTGTTATGGAGAGCAGTGACTGAATTTACAACAAAAATTAGTTTCCAGTCCAATGTTACAGCATAGATAAATAGGGGAGTCTTTGGCAGTATAACCAGGGACGTGGCAAGCAGCAAGAGACGTTGTTTTGTCTCTGCATATGGCATTGGTGAGATTCTTGTGGTAATTCTGCACCAGCATCTGGTCTCCTTGTTGTCGAAAGAATGCTGAGAGGTTGTTTGAGGCCAGAGAAAATTCTTGATGTGGGGAGACTTAAAGGACACGATCTCACTGCCTGCCTTTATCAAAAAGAAGACTGGGAGGTGACCACAGAGATCTTTAATCTTGCACAGTGAGAGGCGTAACAAGAAAAAAAATATCTGTAAATCAAGCAAATTAGAATTAGAAATTACACACTTTTTAAGAGTGGATGGTGACATTAATGGTTGGGATATGCTGCTGAGAGAACTGCTGCTTTCAGCATCTCCTAAGGGTTTCAGCTGAAGAATAGGTGCTTTTCTCACAGAAATGTATTAGTTGAGTAGATAGAATTAGTTCCCTGCCCTTAAAATCTATCACACTGCATGGTGGTTGTTGTTATTATATAATATTCAAATTGCCATGACACCTGGAGACACAACTCAGAGGCCAGAGCTCTTTATCAGTCCCTATATAAGACAGAGAGAGAAAATCTGTTCAATCCTCTGAAGAATTTACAATCCAAATATATGGAGGAGTGAAGAGAAAACATGGCAGGTATGAACTGCTGCTGCTCACCCCGTGCCTCTCCTTGTTTCGTAACTCATGGCTTGGCAGGAGCCCAGCTTACTCTAGGGTGTGTGTGTAGGTTGGCTTGAAAAATTGAGGAGTAGGCATGGTACACAGGTATGTTTGTTCCCGTATCGTCTATCTGCAACTGCAGGTGGTTCTGCTGAGGCTGGGGCACGTCAGGTTTTTGTTCCTGTTGGCTGATGGCAGGATTGGTCCCATGAATCTGCTCGCCCTGTCTGCTAACCAGTCAAACCACCGAGCAGCCAGACTGTGGCTGCAGTGTCTGAATGCAGACGTATTGTGTCTGTTGTCAGAGCAGTGTGTAGTATGATCACAGGATCATAACCTAACAGGACCATAGGATAATTGATGTTGGAAGGGACCTCTGGAGGTCTCTCGTCCAACCTCCTGCTCACAGCAGTCAGCTCTGAGGCCAGAAAAGCTTGCTTTCTCTATAAACCTCTTTACTTGTCCTGGAAACGTAATTTTAGATCCAGACATGATAGCACGAGGTTCTAGTCCTTGCAAAAAGATCATCTAAATTCACCGTCTGGATTTTTACTGACACATAACCCAGTGAAGGTCATCCACCATCCTCGTGGCAGAGTAAGCAGCCCTGCTCTGGCAATACACCTTACCTCGTGGGCAACAGGTGTTACAGGGTTTGTGCTACGAGGTAGTGGAGTGAGACATGAAAGAAATTTTTCCTCAACTTTTATGTCACGAGTCCAAGAAAACCTGAAGCTGAATGCAAATTATGCAGAACTGGAATCTTAACCCATTATGTGAGTGAAATTGGATCCTTCTTGGGAACAGCAGAGACAAACAGGAAATATATTTTAAAAGTCGTATCAAAATATCTCGTATTCACCGACAGAAAGTTAAATATCTGGATTAGTAGACTAATCTTTGTAAACTATGTTGTTGGTACATTTTCAAAAATAATTATTTTCAGAGCAGCTGAATGTGCTCTCTGGGAGCCGTGACTGAGGGGTGATGGCTGGCCAAGTGAATATGGGAGGATCCAGGCAAATAGTTAAAACAGGTGAGGCGATACATTTTATTCATAGTTTCAAAATAAATAGTTCAATCATAAACAAATTATTAATAAATTATCACAGAAAACTATACTAACTATGGAAAATTATGAAAACTATACTTGTACTAAAGACAAATATTATTTTGTTCCTTACACTTTTCATTGGTAAATCCTGGAACATTTTACAGAGAAGTAATGAGAAGTAATCATTATTAGACCAACTTTGTAAACAGAAAACACTGGTGAAGGAGAATTCTCTGGCAGAGTAAAACTGGCTCACGATGATTTATACCTTACGATAGTTTCAGAAGACCAAAGCTTTCCTCAGTCATTGTGGCTTTGTTTTTATGCAGAGAGCAATATTTGTTTCTTGCAGAGTTCACAGATAAAGATACTTGGGTACCTGCATTTTTTTACTGCTCAGCTGATACTGGCATCTTGCCATACATATAGCTGGCAAACAGTTAACCTTTTATTACGCAAAGGATTACCAACATCCAAAAAGTTAAAAGTATAAAAGAGAAAATAAAATATGCTGCCAAACTGAATACAAATTTCCACCAACAGAACTTAAAATACACATTAGGAAGAGAGGTGTCCAACAAGGCTGTAAAATAAAATCATTTATTTGTGCTGAGATTAACAGCAGATTTGTAAAATGTTATCACACTTTGATTCTCCAGACTCCTTGAAGAACGTGGAGTTCTGCCTGAGCCTGAGAGTAATGCAGTCATTCTTAGAAAAAGAGTCCATTTATACAGCGATAATGTTTTTGAAAGATGTCATATTCTGCAAGATAAATGTGTATAGTTCGGGTCTCTGTGATCTCAATATGAAAGTACGCAAGCTAGGGATGGAAACAGCAACCGTGTGCTTTTTGACATTGTTCTGAGCATCTGCAGAGGCCTCTGCAGAATTCTTTGGAGAAATAGAGCCACAAGTATATCTAGAAATAAGGCTGTTTAATATTGTATCAAAAAACTTTCTTTTATGGATTTTTTTTTAAAGAAAATTAAATGGATTTGATCCTTGACACAGGCACCAGGGGAACCATTGTTACCAACTCGCTTCAGTTTCTCCATAGAATGAAAACCTCAGAAGTCAGTGACAGTTCCTAAGTGCGCTAAAACTAATTTGGAAAATCCATTGCCAGAGGTGAGAAGTACAGGATGCTGCTTCGGTGCGTGTGCTCCCTACCAGAGCACCAAGCAAAGCTTCCCACTGCAGTCAGCAAGACAGTATTTTTGTGATCTTTGCAGCATTTCTCCAAAAGCAAGATTAGCTGTCATGTACTAACAACATTGACGCACAATATGACAACAGGCAGCCTCCAGGTAAGGAGCCTTTGTGTAATTTCAGCCTCCCCCACTTGGTTCTCTACAGCACCAAGATATAAAGGAAGCTGGGGAGGAGTATGTAAAGCAGCATGCATATGGCAGATAGTTACGTAGTGGAAAAAATGATCAGTAAGAAGTGGAAAAAATGCTCAATACAGCTTTGTGGAGATAATAAAATTGCTAAAGAACGTTTACTGTTAATAGCCTGTGTTTTTCATGACACTAATGGGTGGTTCATTATTTTTGTTTTAATTGAAACATATGTCACAGTTAGCAATATTTTGTGCTTCCGCTGATCTGAAGCTATTGTTCAAGTGCGTGTTGCAATCAGTTCTCAAACAATGCTCTCTTTGTCAGCAAGACAGAAGTAGAATGATTTTGGTTTCTTCTCTTGGAAGATTTATACCCTGGAAAACCCATAGTTTCCCTCTGTACTTGCAGATGGTCAGTTAAATACTCCCATCTGGTTATACTTACAATTACTTTTCTCTACAAACTGAAAACAGGAACGTACACAGGTTATTGCATGTGCAGCAGAACTAATAAAGCTCAATTTCATATGGGCTTGTGCCCTGTGTCTTTACACTGCAATAACCCAGGCATCACCTCTTTGTCCCAAATGACCCCATTGCCTCCTTCTATTTCCCCCGTGCTTTCATTTCATCTTCCCCCCCCTGCAGCACTTCTCCTTGCCATTTGACCTCTATTTCCTTAGCCTTTTTTTGTCCCTTCACCTGCACTGTCCCTCTCGCATGGATAAGCTTTGGCTGCCTTAGAGGGGCACAGATACTATTTATCTCACATTACTATTTTACTTACATGTATTCCATTAAGGATTCCATAGTTGTCACAAATATTAATTAATTGATCCCTAACTGCAACTCTGATCCATAAATCTGTGCTATGATTCCCATTTTACATATGGGAAAGTCAGTCAATGTTATCCTTGGTTGGTCACAGCTTGGTCAAGTTTATCCCTTGCTAATTCCTAGTTTCACTTCTCCTTGAATCGCCATTATTTTGTTCTTTTTTGGCTGTACATATTTGTTCGGTGCAGCTGCTGTTGTCTCATGGACAGGGGTTGTCAGAGCGTAGCTAACTCATTATGTTATCACAAGCCTTGTGATAATTTGATAGCTCCCTTCCAACTCCAGTTCCCAGGGTCAGGAGATGAGGGTTACTTGAGAAAATCACCTTTTGCTTCTTACAACAAGTTTCTAGCTCAGTAAGCTAGAAAACCTAAAGATGTGAGAGCAGAACATTGAACATGTTCAAAACACAGTGAAAATAAAAGCACGTGCATTTTTTTTTAAAAATGCAACTGTTTTAAAGCAGCTGTATCTTGTGATACCAAGGAATCGACTTCAGGTTAATGATTTAGGAAACTGTCATGTGTAAGACTTCAAATGCTAAGGACCATTTCACGTTTTAGAATGGAGGCTGGCCTGCAAAAAGCAAATCACTCAGTGAAGGCTGAAGCTTGCTGAGCACAAATTCCAACAAAGTCCTAGGAAAGAGTATATAATTGGAATTATAAACACATGCGAAGCGCCTGCATGCAGAGCACAGTGTGCTTTTTACTCCTGTGGTTTCTGAATTTGATTCTTCTTTTCTTCCAAGAAGAGGCTATGAAGGCAGAACAGGATTTTCTTTTAGCATTCAGAAGATATGTACAAGTGCAGTAAACACAATGATGTTTGCTGAAAGACTGTTGCAATCTGCTCAGTACTTGAGTTTGCAATAACTCTAGTTACTTCATGCATTATTAAAAAGTGCATTTTGCAGCACTGTTAAAATCATGTACAACTTCGTATGTACTCACACAGCAAAGCAAATTTAATTTGGTGGAGTTTGAAGATAAAATTAAATTTGTGTTTACTGGAATTCAGCTAAGGCTAAGTAGAAAACATTCCTTTTCTTGAAATAAAACTACCAATATTTTATGAAGCCCTTTCCTTCCAGCGAGACTCTTTGCCATTTCATAAGCAAAGACAATTATGTTAATGGCTCTGATTAGAACAATTAAAGAGAAATAAAAATGGCTACCTCAGATGCCAGTGAACCAGTGTAATTTCATAGAGTACTTATGAAACAGAGAATGATTCCACCAACATTTTTACTTTACTGATGTAGAGAAGTCAGAATCACAGATTAATACAATCTCTGGTACTTACAGAGGTCTTTAATTCAATCCTCTGCTAAGATTTGCTCCAGCTCAGTTTGCTCAAGACCGTGTCTAGTCGAGTTTTAAATAGCTCCAAGGACGTAAATTCCACCATCTCTCTGAGCAACCTGGTTGAGTTTTTGACCATCCTTACATTAGAAATGTTTTAATTATTTTGAATTGGAATTTTCCCATGTTCTAACTTGTGTCCATTGCCTCATATCCTTCTCTGGCTCCATCTTCTCTACAGATGAAATGGAAAACAGAGAGGAAATCCCCCCTTTGCCTCCTCCTCTGCTAGCTGCCAAACGCAGCTCTCTCAGCTTCTTCTCTGATGTGCTTCACCCCCAAGAACATCTCAGTGGCTCTTTGCTGGGCTTGCTCTGTAAGTCTACGTTGTGTTCTGGGGAGCCCAGAACTAAAAACAGTCCTCCAGATGTGCTCTAACAAGTGCTAAAACTGTGAGAAATAAATCTTTGCCATGCTGGCCAACTAGTGCCCTGGATGTAGTTGCAATAAGGGCACATTGCTATTGTCCATAAGCATCTTTTAAAAAAGCTTTTTAAAACTGGGAGTGCTGTTTCCCTTTTCCCCGTCACCAGGGACTTCACCTGACTGCCAGGGCTTTTCAAACATGATGGAGAGAGGCTTGGCAGCTCCATCAGCCAGTTCCCCAGGACCCTGGGATGCACGGCATCGGGCCCCACAGACTTGTACCTGTTCAGTTCCATCAGGTGGTCTCCAACCTCCAGCATTTCAGCAACAAAGCTCATATTCAGGTCTATGTAAAGCAGAATCTCTTTGCCCTCCAAATGTTAGTTTGCCTTGAAAAAAGTAATTGGTATGGCCAACCCGGCATAGAGCTCAGGCTGAGCTTCTGTTAAAATTATACTTTATAGTGAATAAAATAGTCACATGCTAGAAATCAGATAAGCAAAATGTAAACTGTCTGGCCCATGCCAGCCTGCAATTTTTCCTAGTGTACTTATTTTGGCCAATCTATTTTAAAGCGATTAATGGCCAATTCTGTCCATGTCTGTTTATTCCTTATAGACATAAATTCTTTAAAGACACCAAGAGTTTTATCTGAGAAAAATCATCACTACTTAAGAACTGACTTTGTGCCACTGAAACCACCAAGAGGCCTGCTACTGCATGAGGGTTAGATGAAAAAAGTGTCCCCTAGCTCCCAGCTAGCAAGTCAAGGACAATCACTGAAACATTTATTGCCAGGGAAAAAAATCAACCCCCTGACCTTCGTATTTCATGAATTGTGATCATATTCCGTAATAAGAAGAAATGTCTCAGAACTAATCAGCGTACTATAAATAAGGTCACTGGGACTGTTGTGTACAGCTCTGATCACTGATTCACAAGAGCAATGTGTAGGAACGGGAGCAAATATATTGCTCTTGCTGTTTGGAAGCCCCAAGAGCCTGGATTATGAGGCTTAGTAAAACAAAGGTGTAAAGTGGGTATCACTCTTCTGTGTAAATAATTACAGAAAAAGAAACAGAGCAAACATAATTGATCTTCCAGCTAAAAGTACACAAAAGTTCAGCTGTAAACAAATGAACAGAAAATAACAGTATGCTCCTAATAAATATCAAGCCCCTTACTTCTTAAACTGTAGTCAGTAACTCCCCAGAAAGATAGGGAAGGGCTTAAGGGGGACTGTGAAAAATGAGATTTAAATATATATATATAATATATACATTATCAAAACAGGATGCCAACAGAAATCTCCATATTATGCAGATTTGCTGCTCACAGCAGTTCAGTTCCTCTACAGCAAAGGAGTTAAAAGGATCTGAAATTATCATCTCTGCTAGCCAATGAGTGACTAATCATCTTTACTCCAAATATATATATATATAGCAAATCTGATGCTAACAATATGAGGAGTTGTTTGTTCCAGGTTAGATGGGTTGGACTCAGAGGAGGTTACACAGAGACAGGTGACCTCAAAAAAATTAGTGGCACTTACAAGAAGTCTGAGGGAAAAAAAAAAAAAAGTATTAATGAAACCAGTTTCCTGAGAAGCCACTCCATTAGTGAGGGAGGAAAGGATGCTAATTGCTTTTGAAATGATGTTTCATAAACGGGAAGTTTGACAAATGGATTGTATTGTTTGGTGCCCGTGAGAAGCTGGTCTCAGTTACAAGACAGGCTCTTTGTACGTTCCTAATGATTCCTAATGGCCAATAATGCGGTACTCGCATATACAAGCAGAATGCCATGTTATTCAAATAAGCAGCTGAATGACAGAATTTGTTCAGTATTTCAGATTTTATGTGGCAATCAAGAGATAATGGTGGAAAAAGGGCATTTGCTTGGCTTCAGTATCAGTCTAGCTGTATCTAGTAACACTTTGAAGCAGCAATTAATGCACAAATAACAGCAGCATACAGAAAACTTTCACCGATGTGTGATGTGCTGACCCCACCGTTATTTTTGTTCTGCATATTATTATTTTTTTTTTGCCTTTCCAATGTTCTAGAAGCATATTGTCACTATTCTGCATTCCCCTCTCCATGAAATGCCTTACTGGTGATGCAGCTCAGTTACCGCACCTGCACTGGCACTTAAGCAATTCCACAGTGAGCCCACTCAAGGAGTTTGTCTGTAGTCATCTTCTTGCAAAGCGATTGCTTGCTCTGATGCAAATTTTACTCACTTAAAGCTCTGACTTTTCATATTTACAGAGTGGGTTTTGTGGATGAGGAGTTGGACCAACTACCAGAAATAACCAGGCTGGTAGAACCAGAATCATTGGGAGGCTAGAGACCTGTGAAAAGGGGACAGAAGTATGACTTTGCAACGTAAGAGGATCATTTTGGAAAGAGCGAACAATGAACAACACGATCAGCTTCAGTGGTGGCACATAACTTTGGATAGTAACTTTTTAATCAATGGCACAGGGTAAATGCAGTATGGATGGAAGCCTGCTATGGGGTAACCAGTCAACTTCATAATCTTGTTTTAATCTTTTCCATTTAGACTCTCGGTATTGCAGTGCTATCACAAGAGGAACTGCAAATTTCAATCCTCTTTATTTGACACCTAATCTCAGTTATTTCTGTTAAAATTTTGCTCCAGTCAGAGTCAGTGGTGGGTTTTTTTTGTTTGTTTTTTCCCCCCACATAATGAACGTGTAATGAATGTGAGACACGGGAAAACCTACACCCTACTGAAGGGGAATGTATTTCTTTTCACCTCAAAGCAATTTACAAACTCTCATTAATTTAAATTCCTTCTGCACCCCTGCTGAATAACCTAACATAAATGGAATGTCACACTCCACATCCTTGTGTATATCATTTGGTCCTCTGAGCTTAAGAACAAGACAGATCCCACTGTGCATTAGAAACTCAGTGAAGAATTCCTGACAACCCCATGTGCAGAATCGTCATAGCTCATTTATTCTGTAGAGAGAGCTGTTGTCCAGACAGATGCTGCAGAGAAGTGTCAGAAACAAAATGGGACTCTCCCAAAGAAGATATCAGAATCCTGACTCTGGGAACTCAATGACTGGAAATGTTTTTCTGGTATGTTTTCAACACTAAAAAAACAAAGTGATGTTTATCTAGTCCCCACTCCTCTCACTTCCAATGGGCCCTACTTTTCAACATGCTCTCCCTAGCAACTTTCAGATTTGTTCCACCTCCAAGCCAGAAGGACTAGGATGGAAATTGGGTCTACCACAGTGTAGAAATATTTCCAGGGTACGTTAATGGGTGGAGCACCAGCCTGGGACTGGGTTTTTAGTTCTTCGTGGGTTTTTAGTTCTTCATGGGATTTTAGATCTTCATGCTAAGCTGGGTGTAGCTTAGCATGTTCACTCCAATCTTGAGGGTGGTGTTTCTGAAGTAGAACAGGCTTTTTTTTCTATACAGTGTAGGAGAAATTGGAATCAGAATCCTACAGTTGCAGTTTGACCAAGGAAGAGCAGTTTAGCCTGAGTTTTTGAGGGGATGAAGCACGGCAGTAAGGGGAGCACCTGCAACGTGGAATACAGAGCTGTATCTCCCCTACATCTCCTTGCCTGCTAGCTCTGGTTTCCAGACCAGAACTCACCAAACACCTTGTGCAGCTTTATTTGCTGGAGACAAAAAATATTATTTATTATTTTGTGAGGCGCTTATAAATGCTCCGCAGTCTGAGTGCTCAGTAGGCAACAGTTTTGTGAAACTGCGTGTAGAGTGTTGGTAGATACGACAGACTTCTGGATCAAACCCAGACAGCATGGCCAGTGAATGATTCTATGATAAATTCTGAAACACAGTGGTTTCTTTGAAATATTGAGTTAATTAAGAATCCTGGGAATGTGTTCACCAAGCTGAATTTTACATATGAGAACATCAGTGAAATTTCAAATAAACCTATTGTGCAATTTATTCGGAAGAAAAAAATGTAGCAAATCTTGAATGTCTTACTTGGCCCCAAAGTAAGCAGAGTTCAATTAAGTTCACAGTTAGTGCTCCCTTTTGAATTATATTTACCTGCCCTGTATGTTGAAATAAGTTTCAACATGTGGATTTTCTTCCCCATTCTTTCCTGCTTGATGTGGAGAAAAAAATTACCCTTTATATAATTTACCCTTTATCATTGCCAAGAGTAGAGAGTTCAGCTCACTGAAAATATCTATCTTCCTTTATTTAATAGTGTCTTTTAGGATTTGGCTTCCTGTCTTCACTTTACTTGATGTCTTTCCTGAAGTCTCTGTCTCTCTTGCCAATGTGCTTCTCCACTTAAGAGCTGTTCAGGCTCATAACTACCCTCAAGCTTGGAAAAGATCCATAGCACCTAGGCTGAAGGTATATTAAACAATACAGATTTCCACTGCATAGATACCAGGTGCTGTGAATTCTAGGTTTGTCATGGTACAGAACTGGAATACAATTTTTTCCAAATATAACAATATAAGAGATTTTGTGTATAGACAAGGCCTTTATCTGTCAAAACATGTCAGCCAGCTAGCTTTGCAGGTAGAACCTGATAGCACATTTAATCCTCCAAATCCATTCTTATCATCCATAAATATTAAGCTAGCTTTAAACTGATGACAGAAAGGACTTAGGCCTAAGCCTTGCAAGACAACATTAGAGTAACTGTGAAGTTAGTCAGAGGATCAAATATGCTTTTATATATCGCTTTAAGTAATCATCCCTCCCCCAAATTAAATAAGTGCTTCTTTCACTCGAAAGAAGAATTCCTGCAGTAGGGCAAACTTATAGCTGAAACAAGTTTTGAACTGTCCCTGCGTGTTTGGACCAAGGGAGGGAGGCTCTCTTTTGACTCACTCCTGCCTACAACCCGCTTCCCATTGTAATTCCTGTCTGCTCCGACATCCACGCTGCACAAACACCATGAGTCACGCTGCCAGCTCGGGAAGCTGCCCACCAGCCCGCTTCATTTGCGGGCACCACACTGCTGATGCAACCTGTGGCCATACAGAGGCTCTTTGTTCAGGATTCGCACGTTATCTGTGTGGGAAAAAAAAATAAATCACAGAAATTAGACATTATAGCATTTAATAATATGTACATATAAACGAACCTGAGCAGCCTCTTTACTTCTGATGGCTGAAGAATCCTGCTGGTTTGTTCCTCACACTGGATCTTCTTGCCCAGGACCTTAATCCCAGCACCTGCGACTGACACACAGTACCAGAAGGCTTGCAGCGCTGGAAACTAACGCAAAACACTTTATTTAACACCGTGAAACAACTTTTGACCACTATATTCCAAATTAACAGAAGCTATTCGTTAAGGAGCTGTATTTCAAGCTAACAAAAGCCCTACCCGGGGCGCTCAGAACCCCCCACACCCTCCCCGTTCACCTCAGAGCTCCCCCCGCCGCCATTCCCCTCACGCCCTCCCGCCCCCCTTTCCCTCAGGCTCCCTCCCCCGGCCGCCATTTTCCTCCCTCAGGCGGGCGGGCGGGAGGGTGGTCATTCTCCCGCCTGCCTCTTTCCGTCAGGCGCGCCGCGGGCAGCCCCGGCGAGGCCCCCTATTTAAGCGCGGCCGCGGCGCCGGCCCCCTTCCTTTCGGGCCGCGCCGCCATTTTGTGGGCACACGCGGGGAGCGGCGCCGGGCCCACAGCGCCCGTCAGGTGCCGCCGGGGAGCGGCCGGGGGGCTCCGCTAGAGGGCTGGGGGGCTGTAGGAAGGGCCTTGAAGGGGTTGGGGGGTGAGGGGGGGAGTGGAGAGGCCGTGGGTTGGAGGCTGCGGCGTGGGGTGGTGGGTGGAGGGGTAGGCCGCGCTGCGCCGGGGGACTGCTGAGGGAAAGAGATAATAAAGGAATAAAAGAAGGAGGGTTTGGGGTAGTTTTACAGTGTAGGTCTCGCCCAGTAGGACATGGGGTGCGCTAATGTGGGTGTTGAGTGCATAGTGTGAAGGGCCGGGGCTGAGGGGCGTCTGTGGTGGTGAGAGGCTCGAGATGAAGTTAAAATGCATTGCTAAAATCATAAGAAGCAACAGACTGGTTAAATTTATCATCTGTAATAGTAGTATCTGCAGTTACCTCATAATTTAGGTAGTAGAGATCTTGGTTTTTGGCAAGCCCTGTGAGGAGAGGCTGAGAGAACTGGGCTTCAGCATTCAGGGCCAAGAAGCAGTTTTGGGGGCACTTAACAGCTGTTACCAAGAAGATGGGGCCTGGTGCCAGATTAGGGGCACGTGACAGGAGAGATGTCTGTCATAAGGCCGAATGAGAGAGGTTATAACTAGATGTAAGGAAAAACTTCTGTGTTACGAGGTGTCAGGCCTCCAAACTGGCTGTTCATCAGCCTGCCTCCATCATTGAAGGGTTTCAGCACCTGAGCAGGCAAAGCCCTGAGCCACTTGGCCCTCTCTCATAGCAGACATTGCTTTGAGAAGAGAGAAGGTGCAGGTGGTGATTTGCTATCATCCCATGTTACCTCAGCTGTGTGATTGCTCTATATAAATATTGTATTTGTTTAGTGTTAGTGTCTAATAACCTTGTTTGGTCTGACCCTGCCTTTTGGAAATGGCATCATTCTGAAGGCTTGAAGGCATTCTTTTTCTAAAACTCCTGAAAACATCATTAGTCAATTTTTTAGTGAACCAGTAGTTCTGAACAGCCTTCATTCATTTTTGCAGTAATCATCCAAAATGACGAACACAAAGGGAAAGAGGAGGGGAACACGTTATATGTTCTCAAGGCCGTTCCGCAAACATGGTAAGTACGTGCTGTGGGGAGAAAAACTGCGCTAAACTACTGACCCGTTGGCTTTCAGCAGTCCCTAGGTAGTTTGGATATACCAGCTTACATCAAAGGATGGGTATCTGGCAACTTGGGCCAAAACCCACAGAAAGATACGCAAGTAAACTTGTAGTCTTAGAGGTTATTTATTACTCTTGAGTGCTGGACAATAGTAATGGTATTATTTCTGCATTGCTTGAAAGTGAAGAAGATACATTAAAAGTCATACTTAGTTAAAACGTACGGTTTCTTGCTTCTAAGTGATAAGTGATAGCAGCTGTATTCACAGTGAGATCATAAATAGTTGTAACGCTTTTTCAGCTTCTGCATTAGGGATGAGATTAAAATTGTAGTTTTCTTCACTTTTTTCTTTATTTTGGAAAGTGAAGAGGTGTTTACTTTAAAATGTTTTTTTTTTTTTGTTATTTAATTAATTTTGAATTTGAGTTTTTAAATCAGATGTTATGAAATGCGTGGTCTGTGTCTCCTCCCCTCCTGCCCCACCTTTTTATATGTGTGTGAAATTGGGAGCTTCATAGTGTCCATATTTGTGTCTCCCAACAGGAGTTGTTCCTCTGGCTACATACATGCGCATCTACAAGAAGGGCGACATAGTTGATATCAAGGTACTTTCTACAAAGCAGTGTGATTAACAACAAAAACAAAACAAACACAAAAAGCACAAATACCTGAAGCAGTGTTACCACTTCCATTTCCCTTTTTTGTGGTACTCTTTCTGTTATTCATGTCGTATGTGTCAACACAAGCAGCGGCTTCTGTTGGAGCAGTACTGGAATAACAATGCTACTGAGCCAGTATTAATGCTTCAGTGTCACGTACTTTGTGATCTACATTAGGCTGTGCTCTGTTACTGTGTGCTCAGCTGGAAAAAAGTGAGTGAGGCACGCAATATCTAATACTTGGGTTGCTGTGTTGTGCCTGCTAGGTCACAGGAACCCCACGTGTCATTCTAGTAGGTGCTGTTTCGCCTGATCTACACCTGCTACTCAGAAGAGCCATAGTTCATGCTGCATGGCTTATGCAGCATCATTTCCCATAAATCATTTTTTTCTAGGACTTGTCACTTGAAATCATCCATACTTTCAACATGAAATCGTATTAAATTTGAGCATTTCACTAAGAATTCCTACTCTGTTGAATCCTTTAATTTCAATTTGAAGTGCTGAGTTTTCATAACTCAGAGGTTGAAGTGTAATTTTTTATTTTTTAAAAAAACTCCTGGAGAACTGTAGCATTTAGGAATTATTGCTTCGTGACATTCTGGAGCTTGATGATGATTGTCTCCTGTGATTGCTTGCTAAAGACAAAGTGATCGAATTATTTCACCGACGCTGAAAGCACCAGAATGGTCGTAGAAGAATTTAGTAGTCTTCAGATACAAAATGTGTGGTTAGAAATTCTAAGGTATGAACAAAACAGGAGTGTTTTTAAATCAATCTCGAGTAACGTGGTATTTGTGCTTGAATTGACTTCTGAACAGAAAGACCTCGACATTGCGTGAGTGTTTTAAAGCTAAAGTTGAGGCTTGATTCTCATTTTACCTCTTTAACAGGGTATGGGTACTGTTCAACAAGGTATGCCCCACAAGTGTTACCATGGCAAGACTGGAAGGGTATATAATGTCACGCAGCACGCTGTGGGCGTTATTGTTAACAAGAAGGTGAAGTAAGTAATGAAATTCCGAGCATCTAAAGTTTGTGCTGGGGGAAGTTGATCTGCAGTGGCACCCTCCTTTCACTTTGCCAGTTAGACATTGTTTTGTCTTGATTGGTCATTCAAGGTGGGTAAAGTACGTTTCCTTTTAAAACCCAAGCAAATGATGGTCGTTTGGCTTGGATCCTGTCAGAGGAAACAGTTCGTTATTCTGAGCAGCACTTGTTGACATTACCTAATGGGGATTTTCAGCTGACTTGCACATTTATATTGAAGGCTTTTTAAAGTACTATTTTTCAGCTTTATTCATCTTTTTGTACAATTTAGTTAGAAAAAAATACTTCCTTTTTCCAGAAATGAGACTGAAGTACAGTGGTGGTAGTTACTTGCCTGTATGCTCCAAGGTTAAGGTTAAAATAATTTATTCTCCAGCAATTTAAGGCTGAATTATCAGCATATTGTTATATATTAATAAGCTTTCAGTTACATAAATTAATGCCGATTTGCATCTGCAGCAATGTATTCTGAGTGATTGCCACTTAAAGAAAACTGATCTCTAATTGAGCTCATGGAGTTACGTGTGGAAATGTCATAACGCTGGCCTTGAAATGGCCTTTTTGCAAGTGCAGGAGATTAAAACCTGATTTCTTTTCTTAGGGGTAAGATTCTTGCCAAGAGAATTAATGTGCGTATTGAGCATATTAAGCATTCCAAGAGCAGAGACAGCTTCCTGCAGCGGGTGAAGGAGAATGAGAAGAAGAAAAAGGAAGCAAAGGAAAAAGGCATTTGGGTTCAACTGAAACGCCAGGTAATATTTTTATTGTAGTTGATGCACTGTTGATTCGGTTGACTAAAACATTATTCTCTTCCAAAACAACAAAACATAATGCTGCAAACTGAATTTATTTGTTAAAAAAACATTAATGAAGATGCTTACAGTACTCTGAAAAATCCAGGTCTGTTGCAGATTGTGTTGGAGGTGTGTGCTACCAGCCTCACTTAGTTTGTGTTCTTTTTGTAGGAGGTTCCTTCTTTTTCTTCGTTTAGGTTGGAGTGACAGCATGCAGCGTGTCTGCATCTCAGCTGTAATATTTGGTGCCTGAACAGACGTGCACTGTTCCTGGATGAAAATGATGTCCTTGGCTGTGAACAAAGGGCCAGATGCTTCCTGTTCAGAGAGTACTGTAGAGGGTTGCTAATCTGTTAAAACCCTTTAAGAATGACTTCTAGAGAAAGTAACAGCTGTTTCTTCTAGAACCCCAGGCTGCATCACTTCTCGTTAACTTAGATTAGTAAATTGCAGAGGATGAAGTGTAGTTTTCTTCATTCAGCAGTGGAAGCCAAGTAAATTTTCTAGCAGATCATTTATTTTTTTTTACAGCTAATCTTTGAAACAGTTTTTAAAGAGACAAGAAATGATAAAATTGCTGTAATGTTTATATAGCAATGCATTAAGTGTCACAATTAATTTTGTGTAAGGCTACATCTGAGTTCGTGTTACAAGTTCTTTCTCTTTTCGTTTACAGCCTGCTCCACCAAGGGAAGCGCACTTCGTGAGAACTAACGGGAAGGATCCAGAGCTGCTGGAGCCAATTCCCTATGAATTCATGGCATAATGAACATTTTGAAAAGATTAAATTAAAGATCTGTTTTTGGACAAGCGTATGCGATTGTGGCTGATTCATTTAAGTACTTTTTGAACAGATTCTTTAGAAAGCTTCTCTTAATGAAGTTTATTTAACTTGCTTTACGTGATAATTGGTCATTTAAATGACTGGCAGCTTTTGCTGGTCAGTTTGGTCACTGACAGACCATAAATTTTAGGGACGCTGAAAGTTGCTAATGATCAGTGGTTATCATCCTTTGATTACCTAGTGGGGTAATAAGAGAGGACATCAAATACTTCACTGGCAAACTGAGAGCATATATCAAGAGCTAAGTGTCACTTGAAGAAAATGTTTTTTGAAAATAACTTGGAAAAAAATAAGGCCGTGGGCAGGCCTTTTTGTTTCATCACTGTAATGTGTAAAGGGATTCTTAGGGCATCCCCAGGCCAATAAGCATTCTTAGAAAAGAGTAGTAACAATGCTTTTATGTCAAAACTGTGCGTTTGTCACTTGTCGCTCTTTATTTAATGGACTGGCATAGTTCAGCAGTTGGATTTCATGTATTTATTGTCTATCTGTCGGATGTAAATGTCTGTCTGGATGTCCTAATGCATTTCTCTCATCCAGTTAACTTCAGTAATGCTTCACAAAACCCTGGTGCTAGTTGCCCAGTGTTTGAGCAGAACAGCCAACTGTGTGCTAACCAAGGCTGGTTTTGTAAATTTTGTTTGAAGCTTGCTGAAGAATCTGCTGAAGGCAAGGTACTTAGCCTTGAAAACGCATGAACTCAAATGTAGCTTGGTGATAGTTCTGGATTATCTTTTACCTTCCGAAGTCTGATGTAAGGCACTGCATAGCTACCTCACGTAAATGATGTAAAACTAATGTGTAGAGGTGAAATACCAGAGAAGCTGGTGATCTCAAGCACTTTGTAGGTGTCAATCACTGAAAATGACTGAACAGTCACTTGTAGGACAACTCTTTTTTTGAGGGGGAGTAATAAATGGAGAGATGAGGTTTATTTTTATCTTCTCAGGTGTTTCAAGCTGCATGCAGTTTGCTTAGAAATTGGGATTGATGTATGTTTAGCCTAACACTTGCCTTGCAGGAGGTGGAACTCCTACCTCTTAGCAGACTGATGAAGGGTGTTTTGACACGGTGGGTTAGGCATGGAGTGCGCCACCATCACCCGAAACAGGGCTGATGAATCTGTCCTAACTTTTACTGATTCATGCACTCAGTTCTTACGATCAAGTGCAGTTTTCTTGGAGCAGTTTGAGATATATTCTAACCTTAGATCTTTATCAGCTTACTTGGCTTGTGAACAGCAATTTAAAATAAGTATTTGTCTAGCAGGATAAGCACTTTCCATTAGGCTTCACATCTGAAGGAGTTAAGTGGGAGGCTTTAGTGGGTGTGATCTTCGGTGCTGACCTTTTCATCAATTTCCATCCATTTCTCTTATGCCTGCTTGTCTAAGTTACCTTGGCTCTGCATTTATTTTGTGCATCCCTGTCAAGACGCAAGTGGATCAACTAGCACGGCGATGAAAAGTTTAACAAGCACGAATGAAGCAGTGGGTAGCTTTCAACTTCTGGAACTTCCTCAGCAATTTGGGATAACAGGAGCAGGCAGCATGCAGAGGTCTCGTTTGAGAGCTGTGCTTCTGCAGACCCTGTGCATTGCGAGTTTTCCACTTAGCCCCTGTCCTTCCAAGGTCACTCGGCGGAGGGTAGATGCTCTAAATGCGTGTTTGGAATCTGCGTGGGCTGGGAGGGGAGGGAGGGGATGATTTCCTCGGTCTGGGTTCCCAGAACTGACTGAAAATGAGGTTGGGTTTGTGTGGCAAGAGTCTCTATGTTTCTTCCAATCTTTGGAAGAAGCACAAACTGACAAAGGTTTAACCTTCCCTGGTTTATAGGTGCTGCCTTTTAGTTGCTGTCAGTGCAGCGGTGGTTTCCTGATGATCTCAGGTTTGGAGAAGCACAGCTCAGGTACTCGCAGACCCCTATCTGCTGTTGGAGTTGCTTAGCATGTGTTTAGCTGCCCTGTTTTTGCACGGTCCTGACAAAAGAGGGAGATCTGCGAGTTGAGCAGCTGGTGAAAACTGGCTGTCATGAAACCAGCTCCTCAACTGAAGTGCCTCCGTGATCCAAGAAAATCATTTTCAGTGTGCACACAAACTGCAAACTGCAGGGGAGGGGAGCGACCTCTGAGTTCAGCGTGCCTCTCTGGGTGGGTGAGGCACATCTGCTTGTGTCTGGAGTTGCAAGATCTCCCCTTCAGCTTACTCTAGGTGGGTGTTACACATCAGAGCCATGAGCTGGTGGCCACGTTGCCCCTGTACAACATGAGAGTGAAGTGCTTGTGGGTTAGCCCAAGCCTTTGCACTTCCACGCAGTGCTTGGTCTCCATTCAGGGAGCCTAATTCAGAGGTGAGGGCTGAGCTGTCTCCTGTGTCCCAGCTGGCCCAGAGGATGCCAAGAGACCACAAGGAGTGTCCCTGCAGAGCCCACGAGGTGCAGTAGTTCCCAAAATTTTTGGTATGGGGAGAAAGGACACGACTAAACTGGGCTCGTTTTTATGGATCCTCGTGATTCAGGGGTGCAGGGGACGCAAACTTCCCTTGTTATGGGAAGTTTTATTTTGGGGGTGGCGTTTCAATGCTTGCTGCTTTCACAGCTCCCAGCACCTGGCAGTCATCTGCCTGGACTCGTTTTCATGCTGCTCTCTCAAGGGCACGCTGAATGTGCTCTGATAGCTCTTTTATAAAGAAACGTTTAAAAATAGCCCCTGTTTGTGCACAAGGCCAGGGACGAGCGGCGCATGACAATGGGAGCGGATGACAATAGCGTGAACCTTTGGAAACCAAAAGCTTTTAGTGATGGAAGAAAATCTTGTTTACAAAAGGAAAAGCGGCATGACAGGGAGTGTTGGTGTAGAGATTTTAGAGGCAATCGGCTTCTGAGGGGAAAAATTGCCTCGTTGTTCCTGTAGGGGCTCTTGGGCACGGCAGTAACACAAATAATACACAGCGCTTCCTCCACAGCCTTAGCTGAGGGTGTTACCTGCTGTGAATCATGTGCGGCTGGCTGAAGAGCCATGTGGCATCTCCATCAGGTAGAAAAACTCCGGGATTTATGGGGCACAAGGGGGAGAACTCAGGTGGGGCACAACTTTGGGGGGCGGTCGGTCCCCTGCCTGCTGTGGGGCTGTGCCCCTGGGAAGTGGGTGCTGCTCTGCCCATCCTTGTGGTCTGTGGTGCCAGGGTTTCTTACCCTGGGGACGCTTTTGCTGTGGTGGAGTGGAGCTGGTGATGTTCTAGTGCCCTCCTCCTGATGTTTCGTGTCACTGGAGGTTTCCCAAGGAGTGCTTAGCAGGCACGGTTCCTGGGTTTTGCCTGGACGTGGGGAGAAAGCAGGAGGGAGGGCAAGAGAAAGTAAAGAAAAACGTGACCTTTTGTCATCCCGTGGAGCTGAGAGCTGTGTCCCGCTGGAAGGGGACTGGACTAGGTGATTTTTCAAGGTCCCTTCCAATCCCTAATATCCTGTGTGCTTCTGTGAAAGGGGATGGAAATTTGCAGTGCCCAGCGTACAAAGGGCACTTGTGAAAAATGGGGAGCCTACAGCACTCCCTTGGCACCAGCCTGCTCCCTTGCTGCCACCTCCGTGTTGTTTCCTGCTGCCTCGTGTTACCTCCCGGATAATAATAAAACCAAAGCATCCCCCAAATGAATTATTCCACTTGTAAACACTCACGTGCTGGAGGTGCAGCACACTGCATGAGCAATTTTGCAGGAGCCAAGGCAACGGGTTGCACAGAGATGTGAATGTGCACCCAGCCTTTAGCAGGCTTGGGGCTAGTTTACCTGCCAGGCTGTGCGATCCTTTCCCTTTTCAAGTTGCCTCCACTCCAAAAAAGCGAAGGGCTTAATCCACACCCTGGGGGCTGATAGAGAGCTTCAGTTTGGGGGCTGACCTGTAAACTTGGCTTTCTACACTGGCTGTAGAGGGATATATCCAGCTGCAGCCACGAGATCCAACCCCAAATCATTCCCCTTCTTTCATGCACCCAGCTGCAGACCTGGGATCCAACCCCAAATCATTCCCCTTCTTTCCCCTCTCCATCCCCGGCTGCAGGGATAACCCATCCCGCGGGGTGATGCTGCACCCCAAACCTAACCACGACCCCCTAAACCTGCCCGGGGCGGTGCCGTGGGGTCCCCCAGCTTGTCCCAGAGAGCGGGGAGCCTTTGGGGAAGGGGCCGATGTAGGGACGGGGGAGGCGCGGAGCGGCTGCCGGGGGCCGGGCGCTGCAGCCGGGGCGGTGCCGCGCACGGAGCCGCCGCCGGAGCCTTTAAAAGGCGGTGGCTGAGGCCGAGCCGAGCCGGGCTGAGCCGAGCCGAGCCCAGCCGAGCCCCTCCATGCGCCTGCCGAGCATGTCGCAGCCCTTCTTGCTGGCGCCCATCGCCGAGTGCGCCCCGGGGCCGCCGGGCGGCGAGGTGCGGCTGGCCGTGCTGGGCGCCCGAGGCGTCGGCAAGAGCGGTGAGTGCTCTCTCCGGGGCTGCTCCGCTCCGGGATGTCCCCTCCTGTCCCTTCCCTGTCCCCCTTTATCCCCTTTTGTCCCTCCGTCCGTCCTAACGAGCCCCTCTCTTCCAGCTCTCATCGTGCGCTTCCTGACCAAGCGCTTCATCGGGGACTACGAGCCCAACACCGGCAGCCTCTACTCCCGCCTGGTGCGCCTGGATGGCGAGCACGTCGCCGTGCAGATCCAGGACACGCCGGGTTGCCTCCAGGTACGGCCCCGCCGCCCCCCGCCCCAAAACCCTGGGAACCGGAGGGGGGAAAAAAATCTCGGCGGCTCGCTCCGGAGCCGCCCCAAATCCTGGCGGCAGCGGGTAGCTAAACAGGAGGCGGGTTTCGCTTTGAGATAAGGTTTGGGTCAAAAACTGTGAGTTCTGCAGGAGCATGAGCTCGTGGTTCTGGTGGGTTTAGCTTTCAGCCCCTTTTCCTAAAAAATAAAAAGCCCTGGGTTGGGGAGCTGGACACGCTGCCGTCCAGCTGAGCATGGGATGCCCCGAGTGGTGCCTTGCTTCCTTAAATTAGATCATTTCTCTGCCACTTGAGGGCTCAGCTTTGGAGCCTGTGTTTCGTAAAAGGGAATCAGCCAGGCTCGGTCCCCTAGGACAGAGCTCAGACCTCTCGGGACGATGTCAAAGCCTTGGCTCTGTCGTGCCGCAGGTGCAGGGGGACCGCGTGCAGGTGCTGGACTCGCTGTCGAGGTGCGTGAAGTGGGCAGAGGGCTTCCTCGTGGTCTACTCCATCACGGACTACGGCAGCTACCAGGCGGTCCGAGCCCTCCATCAGCACATCCGCCAGCTCCACCCGGACGCCAGGACCCCCATCATCGTGGTGGGGAACAAAGCCGACCTCCTCCACGCCCGGCAAGTGCAGGCCAAGGAGGGACTGCAGCTGGCCAGCGACCTGGGCAGCTTGTTTTTGGAGATCTCCACCAGCGAGAACTCCCAGGGTGTCTGCGACGTGTTCCAGTACCTCTGCAAGGAGGTCAGCAAGCTGCAGCACGCCGGCGGCGCGGACAGGCGGCGGGCATCCATCATCCCCCGGCCCCGATCCCCCAACATGCAGGACCTAAAGAGACGTTTCAAACAGGCTTTGTCTTCCAAAGTCAAGTAAAGCCTCCGGGGCGACCCCATAGACTCTTTATTTTTGTAAACTAGTGAACGAATAAAACCACAAATCTTTATTTTTGTACTAATGCCAAAAGTATGGAAGTAAGTGTGTTGAAGCTTGCAGTTTCTATGTTGTTCCCTTTTGTTTGGTCTCGTAGGGTTATGTTATTTTTCAAAAAAAAAAAAATGCTGCATAGCAACTGAGTAGATGTGGTTGGAGAAGGGGATTTTTGCCAGCAGGTTTTGATTCTATTTTTTTTTTTCTTTTCTTTTTTTTTTTTTTTTTTTCTGTTTTGGGCTGGGATTTGCTGTTTTATTCTGCTGAAATGACTTTTTTTTTTGGGTGTCAGTTTCCTGCTTGTAAAATGATGATGATGATGATGATGATGTAACCTGCCTTTATAAAATGCTTGGAAAGCCCTTGTTGGAAAGCTTTATATGGAAGGCGAAAAAAAAAAAAAAAAAAAAAAAGAAAAAACAGCCTTATTAAACGTGAAAAGAGAGAATTGCCTGTAAGAGTACTGCTTATAATAGGATCTCTTTCCTCCTTCAGTGACTGCTGCTTTGCTTGCACCTGTCCCCACCCGAAAGCTGACGAGCTGTTAGCAGTGAGCTCTGATTTCGGATTTCTAGAGCTCTGTCCCTAACGGGAGGGCTGAGCCTCTGCTGCACATCACCGTGGGACAAAGTGCTGAGCAATCCGCGGCTGAGCTGCGTGGGGGATTGCTGCTGCTTTCTGCGGAGCCGTGTGCTAGCAGGGACTGATGCGTGGGTTCCCTTAGAGAAAATAGCTGCATTTATGAGGAATCACATCTCCCTCTTCCCCAGGGTGATTCTGTAGCCAGTTGGAAGCGGGTCAGACTTTTTCCTCCTCTTTTACGTCAGCTCTCCCACCCTACCCGAGTGATTTTTATGTATTTATTTATTTTTATTTTTATTTTTTATTAACGTTTGCTGGCTGTCTAAGCACAGAACGTGGGTTTTGCACTTCAGATCTGCCTCCGAAGTGCGTGCGTTGTGCTGGTAAAAATAAAGCTCTGCTCCACGCTGAGCAGAAAACGTGGAAGTGGAGTAATGGCTTGCTGTCCCTGCTCCAACCTGACTCCACTACGGAGAGCAGGAGGGATGCAGCTCAAGATCTACATGGGCAGACCCAAAGCAGGGCCGCGAATTGGGCTCAAACCTCTTGAGTTAATTACTGGAAGTGCCAGAGCACGGTGACAGCCTGGACAAGGGATGTTAGTGGTTGAAATGCACTGAAAATATTTTTCTTCAGCCTGAGAAGTGCTCTGCCAGGTCCACGACTCTGGGATGGGGGCTTGAGAGGAGTGGGGGCACTTGGTTAATGGGGACGGATGCCTTCGTAGTGAGCTCAAAATCAACTTCAGGGGACACAAATTCATGGGGAAATTTGAAGGGGAATTTAAAAAATCACAAAATCACAACTGGGGTATTTAGGCAGCATTTCACTATTCTGAAGATGGGGAAAACAAACTGTTTTCCAGGAAAACAAACAAACAAACAAAAAAAAAACAACACAGTGCTAGGGTGTTGGTTACTTTTGAAACTGTGGCTGGAAATGATGAAGTTTGATTCCCCCCTTGAGCACCCAGTACAGGGTTTCACTGAGTGAGCTGCTAAAGGTGATCAGCTTGTACATGTCCAGAAAATACACCCAGCATTGAGCCCTGGTGCCCGCTGTCCTAGTGAAGCAGGAGCTGGGGATGGCGCTGGGGGCAGCTTGGGCAGGGGGTGGCCCCTTCAGGAGCATGGCAGGGCTAAGCTTGGCCTTTTCTCCACGATCAGAGGGAAGTATGAATCTGCCTCCTTCCTCCCACCACCTCCGCTGTGGAACAGAATCAGAGCAATTTTCCCTGACAAGAAGGATGAGTGGGTTTTCGGGAGCGGGAACGCGTTGTGGCATCACACACTATTATGGCTGCTACTACATCAGCATCTCCCCCCCCGCTGGGCTATTTTGTCTAGTTATCTCCCAGAAATGAAATCACCCAGTGATGCCTTAAGACTTCATGAATTTTACAATAGCTGCTGCCATCAACCAGCTCCGTGCGATTCTGTTCAGGAGCCACAGGTCCCTAGGTAGAGCTAGGAATATCTTCTTCAGGAGGTTTCATGGATGTCCTCCTCTCTTTTGGCTGTGGTTGACTAATCCTGGGCGGAGGAACAACGAGAAACAAATCCATATCCTGTGCCCAGGCCTCTGATAACACAACGTTAGTCCTGGTGGACTTCAGTAGCTTTTTTGTTGGTTATTTAGGAAGGTCTGAGCAGTTTCAGAATGTACTATCACCAGGGGTGATGCTGTCTCAGAGCCCCGAGGTACCACACAACCCTCCAAAGAGCTGTCTGACAGAGAAACCTCCGCAGTGACAGCCCCCAAAAGCTTGTTTGAATTGGAGCATGGCTCACAAAACAGCAGCTCAGCTTCAGTTTTGGGTAATTTGTGACAGTTCAGACTTCCCAGAAAAATCCCTCTGGTTCTCAGCCTTGCTCATCAACAGTTCTGTTTCCACATATCTAAGATAAGGAGAAATCAAGAAATCAATTCATTTTTATTGAAAAAAAGAGATAACTGGTTTATGAGGCTTTCCTAATTCATTCATTGCTTGATGCTCTTGACTACAAGAAGCAGGATCAAATGTTTAAATACATAACCTACACTTGCTAGGCCAGTGTACGTTGTGTGGCACGACCATTTACACCCTATATTTTCTTCCAAAAGAAAACTTAGGGTATAAAAAGCACCCATTTCACTGACTTCATTTACAACTGAAAGGCAACATAGCAAAGTTTGCACAATAATTACAGAGCTCCAGAGATGTTACAGCTGTGGTGTTTAGGATCACCCTTGGTTTGCTATCTGTGCTTTCCTTCCTGGACTGACAATAACCATCCACAAGAGAAATCCTTGCCCAGAGGCCCTCAAGCTGTGAGATGCTGTGAATGCTCTGCTTCAGACCCCACAGCATCCTCTGCCCTTCACTGGGTAAGCACAGGGCTGAAGGGCTCTGCCTCTGTGCCCGGGCTTGATGAACCCTATTTTGCTGTTGATCTGTGCACAAAACTCCCATTAAAATGCATCTGCCCAGGAAATTGCACAAGGTTATTGAATAGTTCAGCCTGCATTACTGGGAAGCGGTAATTAATTCTTAAAGCTGGGATATCTCTCTTCCAAGGTATTTGGCTCTTTTCCCATTACTAAAAACATCCTCCTCTCAGGTTTCAGTCGGTCCTCGTAAACATTTCATAGTAATTCCTCCCCCCTCCTTGGGATGGTAAGCTAATATCAGTAAATAGTGTTTCTGAGCACAGCTCTGGGAAAGGGGGACAGAGCCCCACTTGCTGGTGAACCACGAGCACCCTTCCTGCAGCTGAGACCGCCTCCTCCTCCTGCAAACAAATCTCAGAACAAGCAAAACAGTGCTCTCAGCCCCAAAACCTTCCAGGAGCTTTAGGAGCAAGGGTTGATCCAAACCATGCTCAGTAGGCAGATTCACCTAGGAGGTGAACTGGCAAGAGCCCAAGGAGTACAAGGATGATGGAGAAGTCACAGCAACAGCAGCAGCAGCATATCAGCAGCCCCTTAGGACCCAAAGCAGCTGAGGAGGTGTTGCAAATGATTTGTACAGATGCGAAGATGCTGGATGAGGTAAAAGCAGGGGGGCTGCACTCAGCTGCAGGGAGGAAAAGACCAGGCTGCCAGCCCTTTGGAGTCAGCCCTGGGTCCTGCCCAGGACCCAGGGGTTGATAACAGCCTCTGGGCAAGCTTCATCTATAGCAGGGTGAATATTTGTCCCCACCCAGCCCCTGTTTTTTGCAGACACCCCTGGTATCCTGTCCATGAGGAGGCAAGTCTGTGGCAGGGGCAAAGGTTTCTGAAGGCTGGTCTTGGGTTTAGACCTGAAGCACAGACAGAAGGGACATTGGAGGATTTTATTCCAGAACGGTGATTTTTTACCCTTTCTCTCACCCCAGTGTACAGAGGCTAAAAAAAAAAGAAAAGAGTTTCATTTGGATATATTGCATCCGTCAAAGTGCCCAGTCTCCCATACAAGTGGCAATGTCCCTGCAGATTAAGGGTGCTTAAAACACAGCATCAGTCGAGAGGGAATTTTTCCATCTGTCCATGGTGTATTAGAAGAGCTCCGAAAGGGCTGTTTTGTAGGTTTTGCACAACAAAATGAAAAGCTTTGGCTTTTATTTAGAGTGTGAGGTTGAGATACTGCACCTGCTCTGTGCTAGGGGCTCCCCATCACTTGGCCAGCCTGGGGAGAAAGAGGCTGCATCATTTTAAGGGTGGCTCTGAGAAAGGACTGGTGCTCCTGGCGTAAGCAGGTGCAGTTCTGTGGGTGGGTTTGGCTGCCTTTTCCTTTAAACAGGTACCAGCACAGGGCTGATTTCTCCTTAAAAAGCTATATAAAATGTCAGATTTGGAGTTTTACATAGCTTTCTGGCACACAGCAAATGGAGCCTGACTTCTGGAGTCCCTTTGGTGTTTAAATAGGGATACAAATACACAAGGTAGTCTGAGTCTATCTCATGTCAATGATCTTGGCGTAGAAGAGCCCATTGGGAATTAAGGGCTACTGGTAGGAGGCAGAGGCCAGTGCTAATTCAGGCTTGTACCTTGAAGATGAAATATGCATCTGGTTGTTGAGGTGCTTGCTAATTTTGGCTCTGGTTCTGAATAATGGAACAGCATTATTAGTCTGATGCAAAACTGTCCATATTTCTTATGCAAAATTGCTGTCTCAGTAGTGAAGCAGCCTACTTTGATTTGCTTGGATACTAAGGAACAGTGGACAATAAATATGCATGCAATTAGACTAATTTGAGTGAATAAAGAGGGGTATTGCCTAATATATCTAAAATTCCAAGAATCCATGCATAAGATGCAATGAATTGTTTTCCCCATCTTTTGATTGTTTCAGGGATTTCTGAGCAAGCTTGCTTAGAAGATGTTATAGTCCATTTGCTTTTGTTAATGAGATGTTCGGATACAAAGCTGGTAAAATATAAGCAAGATCTGAAGCAGAACTGAGTCATTTTATCCTGGGTAATGAGCTGTCTTGCTGCCTGCATCATCCTCTTGCATGGTAAGGGGAAAACACTGGAGGAAAGTAGAACCTCCATGTGTCCACCTCCATGTAGACACAGCAGAGGAGATGTAAGTGTGGTCTTTTCTGCTCTCTGCCACCTGGACCCACGCTGTGCTGCACAGACAAGTGCTTCCAAGCTGCCTTCCACCTTTCTGCAAAGAAAACTGATAGTTATGAAAGCTTCTTAGGAAAGCAGCTCCCATGCAGGTAACACCATGCCCCATCTTTCACCATTTGTGCCCTCCCTGGTCTTCACCATCCTGCCAACTCAGCCACCAGCTTGCCCTGGGCATCCATCCTAAATCCCTGAGGCTGTGCCTGTGCTGCCAACTGGAAGAGTCCTCAGCAATGCATGCCAGAAGGTGTGGTATGAGGCGTGTGGAGGTGTTTCAGAGTGCAAAGTTTGATGGTGTCCTGTTAAATTTCCTGTGGGAGGAACCTAACATCATCTTCTTCATGCTGCCCTTTGGGGACAACCTGTGGGATTGAGTTGTTCCCAGAGAAGTGCCTCAGTGTTAGTTTGGAGGGAGCTGGTTGGGGCCAACCAAGGTAGAGCTGTCAGCTGGAGTGTATGGTCAGAGGTCCACCACAGAGGTCCACTCCATGACCCTCCTTCGGTCCCTAAATAGACAAACCTGATCATTCCAGTGAAGACCAAGGTCTTGCTGTACAGCTTACCATTGATTTGGAGAGCGTGGCTCCATTTTGTCAACTTTTGAAGGCTGGCATTAGACCTCTCCTAGGCTTCTTTTTTTGCCAGACTGACCAAACCCATCACCCAGGACCTTTAGGTCCTGACTGTCTTGTCAGCACTCCAGCAGACCTTCTCCAGTTTCTCAATGACTTGTTGAAGTGGGGGTGCCAGCATGGGACACTACTCCTGGGGCATCCCCGCTGACATGAGATAGAGTGGGAGTAATAACTACCCTCTGTCTGCCAGCCACGCTGGTCCTTGTGCAGACCCAGTATATGGTTTCCCTGACTCTCAGTAAAAGCCCACCAAAGTCTCCTATTAAATTCCAGGTCGTTTCCATCCATTGCTCTGCCTCCACTGCAGAACTTTGCCCAGCTCATGTTGAACTCCATTGGTCAACTTTCTGTTGACCCAGACCCCAAGTTTCTCAAAGTCCCTCTGGTCGGAAGCTCTACCAGCTCTGCCAAATGGAGATGGAAGTTGTCTCTTCTAATCTATTATCTGAAAATGAGATGAAAGTGTCCTTTGTGTCATCGGCTTGGTGACTGATGAAAATATTGAACAATATCAGCTCCCGTGTCCTTCTCTGGGGTCCTCTGTTCATTACTGTCTGCCAGATGGCCCATCACAACATTGATTACTGTTCTTTGACCTAATGATCCAGCTAATTTTCAGTCCATCTAACAGTTTATTCATCCAACCCGTATTTGCTCAGTTTTTGTAAAGTGGGAGACTTTCCAGTTGTCAGAGCTGTCCCTGTGACTTTCTGGTGATGGACTGCAGCCGTACAGTCACATCAGCACCCTCTGGTGAATCCCATCTGGTCACCTGGATCTGAATACTTACAGCTTCTCTACGTAGACCCTCATTTGTTGCCCCTCCTGGTGTTTGTCCCTCTCCTTCACAAGTCATTGTGGACAAGTGAAGGTCTAGGAGTAGGCTTTGCCAAGGAAAACGTACGCAAAAAAGGTATTGAATATTTTAGTCTTTTGCTTATTGTCTGTCAGTGCATTGAGTCATCCTTTCATTAGTAGACCCACAGTTTCTCCAAATTGCTTCTTCCTGCTAACTCATTTAGAAGATCCCTTCATGTTTCTCTTTGTCCTCAGCCAGGGTTAGCTCCAGCTGGGCTTTGGCCTTCTGATTTCATCCCAGGATGAATAAACAGTGCTTGCATGCTCCTTTTTGTTGCTTTACCATGCTTCCACTTGCTGTAAGCTCTTGTTTTGCATTTCAGTTCACTGAGAAGACACTTGCTTAGTATCAACAAGCACACTCCTGGTCTTTCTGCACGAGTGGATAGTTTACTCCTGAGCTCTCATTTTCACACACACCTTGCCCCATGCCATGGTTGTTATTGGGTAACCTCCCACACCTTCAGCTGGGCTTAGCTGCCAGCCTAAATCCTACCTCATTTTTGAGAGCCACAGGCTTAGATCTGAGGATCTAAGATCTGAGATCCTGCCCTTGGGCATTTCCCTAGATCAGCTTCTCCCCGTGGGACTGGTCTTCTCTCCTTCTCATGTAGAAGAAGCTGTAGAGAAGACAAGGAGCAATGGATTTAAGCTGCAGCAGAGGGGTTTAGTCTGAAATTGAAAATACTTCCTAAGAGTCTGGACACTTGGCAATGGAAAAAGAGCCCAGGAAGTAGATAAAATCTCACCCTTCAGAATTTTAAGAATAGTCTAGAGATATATACCAATATAATAATATAATAAAATACCAAAAAAGGCAGCAAGGGTAGCTGTTCTGAGGCTGGTGGCAAAGAAAGTTGGACAAGTTTCTGAGCCCTGCTAAGCCTGTTTTTCTATGACTTCTGTGTGCTGCCTACATTGTTCACCTGTGAGTCTCTGCTCTTTTCAGCTCCTTTCTCCATGGCCAAGTCCTTCCCAACTCTCCCATTTTCCAGCACCCTTTCCCAGACTGTGGGGGCAGCTGCTCCGGGGTGAGCCACCCTGATGTACAGAGCTGCCCTTGGGCCTCCTTGTGCCTTCTAGGGCTGCCACCTCACAGGGGCAGGAGCTGCCCCCACCTGCACTTCCATCCTTCTCTTCCCGGAAAGCAGCAGCACTCAGCAGCTCTTCACTTCAGCTGATGCTCCTCCGGGAAAAACAGTGACATCTAATCAGATTTACAAGAGCAGCCCAGGTCTGAAGTGCTCGTGGAGAACTATAAACAAGCTGGCATGAACACAGCACTACTGCCTTTTCTGAGCCCTCCTGCAGTTTAGGTTTAGCAGCCGAAGATCTAGATGCTCTCTGCCACCTTGAGTCACACACGTGGCAATAGCATCTGCCCTAGTTAACTCAGGGCAGAGGTGATAAAAGCAAAATGAACCCTCCATATCTCTTATCAAGACCAATGTATTTGTTGGTGAGTTTCTGCAACCTGTAGCTCCACAGCTCTTCTACAGTAGTTTATAGAAGTATTAATCTCTAGGTGTTCCTTGTTTGATTTTATTTCCCAGTGAATACTCCGGATTTGCTAAAAAACTGCATGCAAGGTGGGATCTCATTTTGGGATGGTGTTCTGCACACTACAAATGGTGAGGGAAAGGAAAGATGATGTTTCTTTTATAGGGTGAATACTGTATATACAACAGCATGCACTCAAGCAGGGAAGTTAGGGACCTGCTACACAACTGCTGTAATAGTGTACAGCACTTAAACAACATTTGAAACTGGTAAACTTCAGGACATGCAGAAACATACGGAAAGATTGCCTGAAGTGAAAAGAAAGGTGGAAGACTTATGTTTTTTACTTTCTGTCCCTGACCGTTAGATCTGTACAATCTATCTACCAGCAGGTAGACTGAGAGAAGATTTATTGCTGGCAGACAGACACTCACAGTGTTTCTCCTGCCTAAATAATAAAAATAGATTTGTGTAGCTATTGCTGCCTGCCCTTGAGAAAATGCGGCTTTCCTTAACACAAACTCTTCACAAAGGCAAGCTAGACTTCTTTTCATATTCATTTTTTCTAAATTATTTCTAAATGTTATGCATTTTTGTGTTCACAGAGTAAGTCCCTTGGCGTGACTTTGACTTAAAAACCTTGGCTGCTAGAGCTGAATCTCTGCTGCCATTCACAGAACGTTTCTAGCCTTCAAGCTTGAAAAGAAAAGTGATGGGCTATGATCTAATGTGACCTCAAGGTCCAGAGAATGAAAAGGCACCCTTGAGCTCCAAATCATATTTTTCATATCATATGATTTTTAAATTATCCCGCTGATGTGAAGACAGAATTCAAAAGGAGGGAGAATGGCTCATGGTGATTTATCCCTTCTGCAGCTTTTCTGCATTTGAAGAAAATGGCCAGTCCATGGGGAAAGTGTAGGAAGCAGAAGTCTTTGGCTCACAAAGTCCTGGGGATTGAGGCTCCTGAGAGGACCCTCCTGGGAGCTCCAAGCAGAGGCTGGAGGCAGAGTGCCCTGGGATAGTTGGTGGGGAGCAGGAATTGCATGGAAAACACCACTGGGTGGGACTGAAGTATGTCCAGTTTATGTTGTATTGTATTAGGAGTCTTTCTGTTAAAAAATAGCTATATTTTAAAGTTAAAAAAAAAAAAAAAAAGGCAACTGCTGCATGAAGTTAGAATCCTGGTCAGCCACCCTGCACCTTTGCTCACAAGGAAGAGAGCTGCAGTTGAAAACCACAAAATCATCTGGTGTCCTGAGCTAGAAGGGACCCACAAGGATTATCAAGTCCAACTCCAGGCACCACGCAGTACCACCCCAAAACCATGTGTCTGAGAGCGTTGTCCAAACACTTTTTAAACTCCAGCAGGCTCGGTGCCGTGACCACTGCCCTGGGGAGCCTGTCCCAGTGCCCGAGCACCCTTTGGGTGCAGAACCTTTCCCTAACCCCCAGCCTGACCCTCCCCTGTCCCAGCTCCATGCCGTTCCCTCGGGTCCTGTCGCTGTCCCCAGAGAGCAGAGCTCAGCGCCTGCCCCTCCGCTCCCCTCGTGAGGGAGCTGCAGGCCGCCATGAGGCCTCCCCTCAGCCTGCTCTGCTGCTGTGCTCAGGGAAAGGAACGGCTGGTTACTGTTCATCATCCAGCTTGTTTTCCTGTTGGACTTTTCCTCCTCCGGGATTACTGAGATGCTTGATTCATCCCTTATGCTCAGAGGAAATGTTGCTCACTGGGGATTTGGACAGCTTTGTTCAATCTTCCTGGAGTTGTTCATGGAAGCTTGAGCAAGCTGTTACTAGCAACATCCATAATTTGAACCAGGCCCTTGTCACTATCAATCAAAACCTGGCAGAGGATTGTGCTCAGCCAGAACAGGCAGCCGAGGAAGGAAACCTGCAGGAAGCAGAAACCTTGTGGCCATGAGCCTTAGCTTGGTGGAAGGTGGGCATTACTCCTGTCTCCTAAAACCAGCTCAAGGAGCACCACAGTGATCAATGACATGGGAACAACATGGAAAACTCTTCCACCATGGGAAGAGTTTTCCCATGGGAAACTCTTACACCATGGCCTGCAGGGTCCATCCCCATCAGAAATTTGTAATAGTAAAGCCTTTCTGAGCCTTATGTGCCTGTGCCAGGCTAACACCCAGCACAGAAGTACAAAGCACGTGGGGAATCAGGCTGAGCTCATAAGAGCACAGGAGAAAGATGCAAGGTCTTCTGAAAAATGCAGGCTGTTTTTGTTTGTTTGTTTGTTTTTCTCTTTTCCAGCATATAAGGAATAAATATTCTCATCTTGTAAGCATTATGTTGGCAGTGCGTCACTATACTGTATTTCTTAGTGTGTAATATTGCTCTGTTAAATGTCTGCGTATGCACAAGGATTTCTCTTGAGCTCCTCACCAAGTAGAGACATTGGCTCCAGGCCTGCCAAGAGCTAACTCCTGGTCCCTGTGGTGGGGTGCAGGACATCACTCTCTCCTCCTATCCTTCCCCAGTGAGCTACTGGGGTGGTGGTTTTGTTGCTTGCTGTGGAGTCTGATGTGTTTTTTTCTGTCTGGAGTTGCTGGGTCAGCAGGTAATTGGGATTGTCTCTGCTGCAGCAGCCCACACTTGTGATGGATGACCCAGCCACATAGGAAGGCAATGCTTCTGTCCTCAGGTCACCCCTTTCTCACCCTTCCCGAGTGAAAGTGTCTGGAGGTGCAGCATCCAGCAGCCTTCTGGAAGGGAGAAATGATTACACCATCCTTCACATGATCACACCTGCTGGGAACACTGAGGTTTGGGGATTGCCAGCTTCACTTGGACCTTCTTGCTCTGGTCCCACACACCTCCCAGTACAGTCTTGAAGTGCTGGCTGATGTTTATTTTTTTCTTCAGGAGCATTAGGCAGACTTAAACACAGTTTCTCCAACTCATGTGTGCTTGACCCCCTCCTCCAGAGCCATCTCTGATAAACACAGCTGCTTCTTGGTTTTGGCAGGGCTGTGTTGCATGTCCTGGAGCCCAGACTTTCCTCTTTCTGTTAGTAGCACCTGGTTTGCTTTGCTTTGCTCTCCAGAAACTTCTGCTGGTCAGATGAGGAGGGAATGTGAGTAACTTGCTTGTTTAACTTCCAGCTTCCCGTGGATTACTTTGTAGGCACCACTCAAGTTGCAGCTGGATTGTGGTGGCTTTTAAGTGCTACAAGATTTTGGCAGCATGGCTGCTGATGCTCAGCTGCGCAACTGAGATGGTGAAGCTGGGAGAGAGAGTGGGATAAGATGGGAAATGATGCCGTGGGCTGTTTCACCATCGCTTCCCTGCAGAGGCAAACACCACTTAACCTCCCACCTAATTTCTTCACTCATCTGCCCGCTGCAGAAGCCCTGCAAGGACATCACAGGTGATGAGTAGTTTGGTGAAAAACTTCTTCAGTTTGGGAGCTCTTCTCTGCTGTCCTCTGCTGACTCAGTTGCTGCCGAGAGCAAGTGCTGATGATGGCACCAGCGACCACAGCCATGGGGGTGTACCAGTTCCTGGCATTCTCCACCCCCAGTGCTGCATCCTTACACATGCTTTGGGGAAGATGCGTGACACAAACATTTTCCACTTAAAGCAAGAGAACAGACTCTTGACGACATTATTTGTCAAGCAGCTGCAGATAAACAAAACTTTTTTTTTTTTTTTTTCCTCCAGAAACAGTGCTACACTTTCTTTTCCTCCCAGCAGACCCAGGTGTACCCCACACCAGCACAGCATTCAATGCCCTGGGAGCCAAGGGTGCTGGGGCATGGAGGGTGTGATCAGTGCCATCACAGATGTCCTGGGAAATAGCATACATAATAACACAGCCGGTGTGATGATACACCCACATTTGGCTTCTTTCCTCCCTCCTTGTAAGAAGTTCACGTAACTGGAAGAACTGGATCGTCCAACCTGCCCCAGTCTGATGTTGTTTCCAAGAAAAACCTCCCAAACCTCCAAACAACCCATGGGAAGAATAATTAAAGGAGTGGATCAAGGGGCCCTGGGGAAGGTACTGTTCACAGCTTTTACTTTCTATCTGTTGAGCTGCTGATGTTCCTAAGTGGATGCTTTTCCTTTCCAACATCCAGTCAACTCCGAGATTTGAGTTGCTTAAATCAGACCCAAGTACATTCCAAAATGGTAGGGAATTGCTTCGGTTGCTTAGCTGAGCAGCTGGCCCCTGGGCTGCAGTGCTGAGACCTTCCGGGTGCAATGCCTTTAATCCTGGAGGCCATGATATGCTTCGCAGAGATGCGCTCTGATGGTATTTCATCATTTCCCAAAATTGCTCTCTGTAATAAGACCAGAATTATATCTCAGAGCATGAAACCTTGCCACTTCTTAAGGCTGCTTGAGAAGTGAGGCATCATTTTGCCAAGCTGTGCTATCTGACCTTTAGAAAGCACAGAAGGTTGCACAGGAGACAAAAGCCACCATGAAGACCTATGTTCCAAAATGAAGGCTTTATTGCAAATATATTTTTGTCTTCTGCAAAGATTTATTTTTGTATAGACATAGATAAATTTCAGTTTGTGCTTAATGTGCTTGCTCATTTTTTATTATTTTCAGATTACTCCCACATGCATTCGGATAGGTGTGCTGTGTTGTCTTGCAGTCAGGGGCTGACTGCATCATGCACACCTCTGCTGTATTCACAGCTGTGCGTAGAAGTGAACAGAAAAGTCAGAGTTTGGCACAAACAGAGTGTCAGAGCATGGTACTTATTTTTATTTTTTTTTTTATTTGTGTGTGTGCGTGTGTGAAAACAGCCTTTGTGTTTCTGAAACAGCAAAGTCTTTACGATTCTTTTATGAGAACGCAAGTACAAACACCACTGATTATGGTTATGAATGAGACCAAGAAAAACCTTTAAGTATAAGCCTGTTTTCATGCTATTGCTCATTTTACAAAAGTTTGCTGAGTAGGGCACTCTCTGTGGCAACCTGAGGGAGAGAAGGATTACTTAATCCACACCAAGATGACAGAAAATGCTTTAAATGCTTAGCTTGGTGGGTTTTTGTTGTTGTTGTTATTTTGGTTCAGTTTGATTTTTTTGAGAACAACTGAATCTTCATTGATTTTTCTGGGGATCAAAGCTGAACATACATAACTGAAAAGAATAGCCCCAGGGAGAGTAGAAAAAAGAAATACATGACACTTTACATCGATTTAGCCATTATATTGTACTGGACAAATGGAATAGAGCAAGAAGAGCCATTACACAGTTGTTCCCGAAGGTGGCCTTGATATTTACAAGTACTCACACACAATTACGGCTTTAAGTACAGTAGTTCTGCCCTTCCCTGTTCATCTTTTAAGCCATAAAATTACAGACTGCTTCTTAGTCATCCAAAGTATGCCACAGAGGTGGGCAAAGCATCCTACATTCCTTTTAATAAAGATGGAATTAAAAAAAAAAAAAAAAGAGAAAGAAACAACTAAGCAGACAAAAAGAAGAAGCAAGAAGGCTTTTTCCACACAGAAGAGATGTTCATCCTGGTCTTACTGGCTGCTGGCAGCTCAGCTTTCCAAAAATTCTCCAACTCCTGGTTCCCAGGGAGCACACTCAAGGTACTGTCTGAGGCTCTAAAAGTGAAGTCAGGGTTTGAATTGGGTTTGTCATCTTCAGCTCCACATTTTGGGCAGTGGAGCATGACTAAATCAGCTGCTGGAAAATTTCCCTTAAACAGAATAAAATGTTATATGAGCGTTACATAAGCTCCATCCAGAGATTTTAGAGAAAGAGTTGCCACCAAATGATTCTCATCTTGCTTTTCCTTCCCAATGGAGAAAGAACAAACTCACGTTGCCTTTAGCTTAATAAAAATATATTCCTGGGTTAGGGATGGGAAACGCTGTACACATCTCCTTACAGAGCACTGTGTTTGCTTTCAGCCCAGGAAACATGCTAAGTCCTATTTAGGACTGATTCACTGGTTCTCAAACTTTTATGCTCAGAATCTCACCCCCATTTGCACTTCTTGACTCATTTGTGAGCTTTCAACCCTGTCCTGTTTCCAGGATCATGAGTGGATGTGTGATCATGAACCCCCTTTTGGTTTTCCAAGGATACAATGGCTTGAGAATAAACCAGCTGCCTGTGCACCAAATATCCCAAATCTTCCTGGCTTTGTCCATATTGATAAATACTGTGGAAAGTAGTATTTCAGGAGGTTAAATACAGCTGGAGATGGAACCTTAGCCTCACTGCCAAGCTGCTCTGGGTGACCACAGTGCTCAGGGCTGGTCCTTCTAGCTCTTCCAGAAGGTTTCTCTTGAGAAGTGCTCATTGAGAAAATCCAGATTGGAGGTGGGCAGTCACTCACACCTCAGTGTAAGTACCACTGGGGCTTGACTTCTGTCTATCACGCAAAGGAAATGTGTGGAAGTCAGAGGACAAAAGAAGTTCCAGAGTGCCACCTCCTCATGCCCCATGTCTGTGCTCAGGGCGAGCTGGGGCACAGTGCAGCCGTGCACCCTCGGTGAAGCCCTTTGCTGAAGGGCTGCCTTTAGGCTCAAGCACTCGGCCATGTCCCCCACTGAGCCCTTGCCCTGCCCCCTGGCAGAAGAAGAGACAAGGATCTTTTGACCTACGTGGTCAAAATCTATAAAGCAAGGGTCATCCTACGCTTTGTCCCCATAATGGTCCCCTTCAATTAATCATGTTGGAGCCTGTGGTGTCTTAGCTTATATAATTACCCGAAGATACAACTGTAGGGCTGCACACTACCGAGCTTCTGTTCCTTTACAGCAGCCATGGAGTCCTGTTTTTGTTGGACCACTGTGCAATGAAGGCTTCATTCTCTCTGCAGTGCCGTTGTTCCGTCCCAGGTGACTCTTGTGTTTCCTTTCCCCTACTGCACTGCAGTGAGGCATTTGTTATGGGGAGCTAAAATAGAACTAATTCATTGTTTGCTAACAACTCCAGAGTCTGTGAGGCAGCTGCACGCTCACTCTATAAAATAAAGAGTTCCCATCAAGTGTGGACCTGGCTCGGCCCTCTCTGGAGCCAGTAGGACTCTGCTTTGATGTGAATTAAGCCTCAGATGCTGAGGCTGATATCAACAAAGGCAAAACAGAAAAGCAAACAAATAAAAGGCAGCCCAGCTTTCAAAAGTATAGAATACATGGAAACACAGTTGGTTTAGGGCTGGGTATTAGGCACTCTGGTCAGTGGGGCTGGTCTTGGTGAAGCTCCTTTTCTGCTTGCATTCTGGTTTGTTCACATGAATCACTGAGGGTGTTTGCATCCACGGGCTGCATTGAAGTGATTGTTTTAATTAGCACACGCTTGCTAGAAGCCAGTTTCTGCTGCAGAAGAACCATAATATGGCTCATGAACAAGTGCTCATTCCCGATGTTTTCTGAAACTGTGGTAAATCTGTCACCATAACTGTGCTGAAAGCAGTGTTGGGTAGGCAGTGACAAAGCCTGCCCAAGTTCCCGGTCTAATGCTGCCACTTGAAGTGCATGGCATAACTTTAAAGGCAAACAATAGCTTGGGGGTTATTTCCCAATCCTGGTAGTGCCAGCAGCTGTAATATACATTTCACCAATCTATCAGTTCCTCTTGGTTTGGATGGATGGCCACCGAGTTGGACATTGATCAGGCTCCTGGATGTCCCTAAATTCCAGATGAACGACATTTTTAGGTAGATGATGGATCTGGTGCTTCCCTGACATTGGAGGGTGATTGTACCAGTACTGGTATATTGAACAGGCTAACAGGAGATGGTAGCAATCTTGTCAGCAATTGTTTTGAGTGATCTTGTCAAGCTGACCTACTTTGGGGAATGACATCCAGATATCCATGAAGCTTTCCATTATTTCATCAGACAATTCTGCTTGCAAAGTAAAACCATTGATTGTTTTAGATGACTTGGCTGGGTTCATTAACAGCCTGTGGTTTTTGGAGGGCCCTCTAATTTTTAAGGAATGTTCTGTGTTTGACAGCCTCTTCTGGGCTGCATCCTCCAGCCACTGCTCCTAGACCTGCATCGATTCACACACAGCACCTAAGGAGGTGACCCAGTGACTCCTGGACAAAGAACCTGGAAAGGTTTTGCTCTCAGCTCCCTGTTGCCTCTCTGCCTACATGAATTTTTTGCTGTAGCTAAGAGTAATTTGCAATAAATATCTGCTCAGGTATAAAACAATCACCTACCTCATAACAGGTTTCCAGTTAAATTGCCCATGTTTGTGTGGGAGTGTTTTCTTTTCTGCTGGCAAAGAGTCCTTATAAGGAGTAATAACACTGAAGAATCTGTTAAAGAAAAATGTTTATCGAAGCTTTACTACTTCACAGGTTTTACTGTAGAATCATTTACGCAAAGCTGTGAGTCACAAGCTGAAGTTCAGTGTCTGAAATTGCTGGCAGAGTGAATGAATTTTGTGCATGACAAAGAGATTGGTAATCTGCATGCATTACAGTCAATTCATAATTGCTTTAAAATCACATGGCAAATGATTATAATTAGGACAGAAGCTGTTAAAATCAAGAACAAAAGGAGGCCAGAACCTGAAGCTATTTACTGCTATCTTTCTTCTCTCTGAAGGTTTACGAAAGACATCCCAACTCCTAAGCAGAAAACACAGTAAGAAATCACCAGTGACCCTTCCAAACACTTCGGTGTCAGGAAATTTGGCAGGAATGTCTCCAAAGTACAACATTTACTCGTGGTACATGTCACAGGGACCTGGGCACAAAGGCCTGAAATAGACAGGTCGTGACGGCAGTAATGCCATTGTCCTGCCTGGATGGCTGAGCCTACCTAGCAAATTGAAATGACCTCTGCCTGTGGCTGCTCTGCCTCCTCTGCGTCCAGGGAACTCGGTATCTGCCAGTACAGACCTTCCTCTAAGTGGTTTTCTCTGCAGGAGCAAGGAGGAGTGTTGTCTACACGTGATGGAACATCTCCATGGGTGAAAGACGCCTCGGGGAAGTACGTGTCGCTCCTGAAAGAGGTGGCCATCCATCAGCTGAGTGACTGGGACGAATGGAGCAGGACAGAAATCTTCAAAAGAGATATTGTGTCCAAGTGAGCTCCCCCACGGGGGTAAGGACCTTGCTGAAGATTGCCCTGCACAGGAGAAGGATGCTGGCTGCAGATTGCGTGGGCAAAACTGAATCAAAGAGGTGAACTCACCCAGTTTGCGGCAGCTGGTACAGATCATTATTTAACTGAATCAGAGCAGAGCAAACGCTTCCTACCCCATAAATCCAGATGAGCTGATAAAAACCTTGATTTTATTATCGAGACATTACATTTCATTTTCTTTTGAGATTTTTTTTTGTTTTTGAGGATCTTTTTTTGTAGGGTCAGCTCTTGTGCCCAGCCTGTTTTCTCACCTTTTTAGCTAAAAAAGGTTGTGCACTTTCCCAAACAGTGTTGTGCACTTTGTCACAGATGTGGTTGGGTGATGTCAGCCAGGGATTGAGGCCATGAGCTAAACCCTACCCAGGATCGCCCACCCTGCATTGGTCCACACAGTAAAAGAAGAGCCATCGCTTTGCATCTGGGAGATGAAAGGACTCAGGTTTCCTGACTTTTGTTCTGCTCTTCACCACAGCTTCTGACACAGAAGAAAAAGAAAAAGAAAAAAAAAATCCAAGACAGGACTACTATTTTCTTTTTGCAGGTGAGGCAGAAGTCACATCAACCATCAGTTGCTGCTGCCAGGAAGACACGAGGCTCCCAGCCAGCAGCCTGCTGAAGTCCCTCAAACAAAGGATTTTTCTCTCTTCCAGTGACCCCTGGGTGACACAGCAATCCCTCTTACCTGGTAGCTGGCAGCTCACACACAAGTTGCTTTAGGGCCCCTCTAATTTATGCTAAAATGAGATTAATCTAGGTAAGAACCCTTGCCTCTCTTTCTGAGGCTCTGACAAGGAAGGTTTTCTCCAGGTGGCATATTTTGGATCACAGCAACTTTTAGCTCTCTGCAAGAGATGTGCTTCTGCCAAATTTCCCCTTCCCCCTGCCATGCACTCTGTGAAGAGGAGAATGGGAATTGCTAGTTTGTGCCTACATGAGGCAGAGTCCCTTTTCCTAGAATTAAGAATAGTCAGATGTTTTGGAGAAGAATTCAATAACCTTCCTGAATAGCAGAAGGAAACATCCATCAGGGCTCAGAGGCATCACAGAATCACAGAATATCCTGAGTTGGAAGGGACCCATAAGGATCATGGAGTCCAGCTCCTGGCTCCACACAGGACCACCCAAAAACCAAACCATGTGTCTGAGAGATGTGTCCAAACACTTCTTGAACTCCAGCAGGCTTGAGGCCATGACCACTGCCCTGGGGAGCCTGTCCCAGTGCGCGACCACCCTCCGGGTGCAGAACCTTTCCTGAATATCCAGCCTGAACCTCCCCTGCTGCAGCTTCATGTAGTTATTTAATACAAACAATCAAGCATGCTGTCATGATTTGTAGCCCAGATTTAGCTTCCCTGTCAGCCACACAAGAACTAGAAAAAAGAAACTCCAGTACAATCAGTGCGTTTTCATTAGTAACAAATCCAGACAATGAAGGATACAGCCTGATGCTCTTTCAAGACGCATGTGCAAGTTACTGCAGCTGTTTCCAGGATATGAAGTGTTTGGAGTGATGCCCTGAGGTCAAGGTACCTACACTCTGGCACAGCTCAGCAGCAGTGAGGGCATGCAGTGTGCACCTTTTGCCAGTTTGGTGACTATGGAGACAACACTAGTTAGGAAGAAAGGTATGTGCTGTCAGTCACCAGCATAAAACCAGATGTCACTGTCTTATATATGAGGCTAGCTGGCTGATCAAGCAACAAATCCTATTCATCTGCAGGAATAAGAGAGTTTGGCACACAGCTGTTTCTTTCGACATTGCAAGGAAGAAGTCTGAAGTGTCTCAATTAAGTGGCTAAGTGCAGGATAACGCCAAAGAAACTGTGGAATCAAAATCAAAACTGCTAAGTACAAAGAGGCACTTTAGATTCCAGGTGCTCCGAATCTGTGCGTTTGCAATAATTAAGATGATCCTTAAGGGGCTGTGATAATGTTCAGTTATTTCTCCAGCTAAATATAAAACAATCTGGGTATCAGTTTACCCTCTGCACACATGTCATGTACATAACACATTGCGTGTGGTGGGCACAGATGTGAGCAGCTATGAGGCTCTGTGGACTCTGGAGGCTGTTTAAAGTCAGACATCCTAAAGACTCACCACCTGGGTGGTTATTCATTGCTGGGATCATGTGGTTATCATTTAAGGCCACAAAAGAGTGGTTGGGAAGGCTTTTCCCAATTGTGGCCTTATTAAAGTCCTTAAGTGTGTTTCTCAAGCCTCTCTTGCAAGCCAGACTTTATAACTGGTGCTTGTTTCTTCTTTTCCCCAGGTCTCTAGAGGGATTAGTCTCCAATGAGGTGTGCTAGTTCTGCGAGAGGGAAATGGTAGCCTAGTGCAGCTTTAATCCAAGACTCACAACCTTTTATGGGCTCTTTCCATGTTGTGAAAAAAAAAAAAAAAAAGCAAAAATCAGCAAAAGAGACACAGGTTATATCATGGTATCTCTAACAGGTGCTAAAGGCAGGTACTCATGAAGTCTAGCCATGCTTCCAGCAAGTACTTGGAGCCACTGGACCTTTGTTTCCTTCTGGAAAAATAATAGTATAAATAAATGGGATGGGAGATCTATATCCCACATGACAGCAGCTTACTGAAGGTTCAGTGGAGGTTCTCATGACATTAGCTTCATCCTCAAGTCACTATGGTGTGGCTTAAGCAAACTGGAGTGAGACATCAAACTTCACAGAGATATTTGACAAGGATCACATCTCGTGGATAAGTTATCCTGCAGATGTTACTAGTGCTTCTTCATACGTGGCATGACAAAGAAGATTCTTGAAGGATATCAATTATTGCCCACCTAATGGGGCAGACTATTACCAGGAAATTCCTGTCTAGAGCAACACAGTCGAGGAGGAAGATAGAGCCCAGTTGTTTATTCAATGGGCACGTCATTATTAAACACATGCTGCTGAAATAGCCGTGGTGTTTTATGCAACAACAAGCACTATTCGTTGGACTTATGTAGGTTTACCATCAACTTCTCTGTCTCCTGCCAGCGACCTTTCCAGCCTCACATACCAACACAGTTCATGTGCAGGGTAGATTTATTGAATTTCTCCCAGCTAGAGGCTACCCAGTCTCATTTGGTTCAGCCTTAGGTTTTCCTCAGGTGGTAAAGGTGCAGATTTCTGCATTTTTGAAGGAAGTTTAAGCAATTTTCAGGAAATCGATACAGATCTGGACATGCTCTAGCTTCATCTAAATGGCCCTTAAGAAATAGGCAGCAGATGTTTTAAGACAGAAAATCCCAGCGTTTCACAAACAGTCTCAAGTTCTGTTTATTTAAAGAATGGACTTAGTAAGTCCATTGTGAACATCATCACAAATAAAGTAAACTGGATGCATTTGTTATGACACTTTTAGTTGGAACTCTTCCAGATTTTGTTTTCTTTGGAGTCCAGTGCAAGCTGAAGACCCAGAAGTTGACCTTCATCATTCATTAATCATCACAAAACACTTCCTTGAGGGAAAAAAATATGTAAGGTATGTACAGTGCTGTGGGGGTGGCTTGCTTAAGATGAAATTTGAGAGTTTTGGCTCTGAGCATGAGGATGGCTTTTCTTAAATAAATTGCCCTTACAGTCCCCATGTGCATGGCAGCTCCATCCAGCTCTACTGAGTATAGTCATCCCTCCTCCACCCTGCCTGCTCCTCCCAGCCTGGTGCCTCCTGATCACTCTTCAAAGGTCAGCAGCTCAAATGAAATGCATGGGATGGTGTCTGGACTTGTGATTCCACCTATGGCCTGGATTTACCTCTCTCACCTCCACCATACACTTTCCAGCACAGCCCATCTCCTTCTGGGCATCCTTTTGGTCTCCAGCTACATCTATGCAAGTAAACTAGCCAGGGACAGGAGATGAGCTTTGACCACTGGCCTGCAGCTGTCCTGATGGGATGCAGCATCAGCACATTCCCTGTGTGGTTTTGGACCTTGGCAGCAACCCGTCTACACAGCAAATGCCTAGGTACAGTCCAGGGACAGCATAGACCATGGACCAAGGACCCAGGACAGTGTAGACCAAGGACCAACAACCAAGGACAATGTAGACCAAGGACTCCCAGTAGACCCAGTGGATGTATAGACCCAACAGATGACAGATCCATAACTTAGTTGTAGGTGAATTGAGGTTAGCCAAGCGGATGCAAACTGTGCTGTGCCTCTTGCCCTCAAGAGGAGATGCCCTGGACACGTCCTGTTCACACATAAATTGCATCAATGGAGTCCATCCTTCTTTACTCCCCTCACACTTGGTTCCAAGATCTGTCTGCCTTACCAGTGCTGTACCACCAGAAGTGGAGAGTCTTAGCTCTTTGTTGCAGCCATAAATTTAAGCCATAAGCCATAAATCTGAAGAACTAATGTCACACTCCTTCAGTCCATGCTTGGACATCTAAAGAGAGCAGATCAGTCCTTATGGCACTCAGTACCTCAGATCTCCCTGATTTTTTCAGAGCTGTTTAGCTGAAATGAACCTGAATGTGATTAGCATGGTAGAGCTCTACAGCTCATCAATTATCCTGGGTAGCTCCTTGTTTCCCCAAACATGTCTCTTTTCAGCCCAGTTTGCTAAGGAAATGAGGTTTCTACAGGACTGTGGCTCAGGTAGGCAGGCATGCGTGCAGGCCTTCCTCGTTATCACTGCGCTATTGAACTGTGATTGATGTTGTGCCAGAGCTTGTTTTTTACAAGCTTTACAACAACAAATGTCTAAGTATAGGAGAAAAAGAGGTCCTGTGAATGTCTCTGTGGGCTAAACAGGAGAGGACTGATGTCTGCATAGACACTGGAGAAGCTGTGTGGGGGAAAGACATGAGGGCTTCCTCAGCAGCTGGAAAAAAGTCTTGGAGACTGCACAAAATATCCCAGTGACACTGCAGGACTCCCTTGTGAAACCAGCCCTACACTTTCCAGCTTCCTACTAGCTGCTGGGAGCTCTTCACCGATGTTCCTACCCTAAGTCATGCTTTGTCAGAGAAAGCTCACTGCCAAAGCTATCTGCACCTCCCCACACTTTTCCAATTGCTCTTTTTTAAATGGATGGAAGATGACAAAAATGCTGCTTGGCTTGGAAGAATGTCAGCAAGTTCTGGGAATCCACATAAACCCCGAATGTCTGTAGGACGGAGAAGCAGAGATATGAGAACACACCTGCAGACATGGGAGTGACAGTGGGCAGCAAATCAGACAAATGTCTGCAAGGAAACACACTTGGAACGCCACTCACATGATGCATTATGGAAAAAATGGTGAAAAAAAAAAAAAAACTTTTAAAATGGTCTCGATGCAGAATAGGCAGAACACTCTGGTCCCACTCCAGCTCTGCAGCTGAGCAAGGTTTTATTTTAAGGGCATGTGTAATCTGAGTAAAGCAAGTTGGATTACTCATGTGCTTAGAGTTAAGCACAGGCTGAAAATTGCTGCTCTGGCTGTGGGCTCACCAGGCGGGTTGTCCTCGGTGCCTTCAGAGCTTCTGCTTGGCTGCTCTGGGGTCCGACACCACCATCCTGGTGCGATGACAGAGCCCAGAGTAAAGCAACAAAGCTGGGAGAAAACCAGAGGGACTGACTTATCGGGGAAATCATGGAGATAAATAGGGTTTGTCGAAGATATAACGCAGTGTGTGGGCAGAAGTGAAAACAGTCTGTAGATATCTGAGGAGAGTAAACACCACTGATAGAGAAAAATTGCTTAGGCAAACACACTGGCAACATAATTAGGGTAAATGAGAGGAAATTAAGAAAAGGAAAATTCAAATTAAGCTCTGGGAGCATATTATTGATGAGGGAGTTTATACTGTGAAACTGCCGTCTGCAGTTTTGCTAACTTTTGCACTTCCGCTTCTCATAAACTCATCAGTCTGGAATTGAACAAATTAACATTAATTCTGGGGCTTTTGCTTCTGTTCTAATTTTAATCCAAATGTCCTTGCATGGTCCAATGTATTTCAGTTACACATCAGGCCACTCGATGCTGTCTCTGTGAGAAGGGAAATAATGAGCCAAATTCTGCTCTGGATGACGCCAGCATCCATCTTCACCGCCCTCCCTGGTCTGGGGCAAGGGAAGTGAGAGCAGTGGGCACCAGAGACCATTCCAGGTTGTTCAGGTTTAGGTGATGTAACACATTTTGGATGTCTACATGTGTGGTTTTTGTGTTTTCTTTTTTCTTTCATTTTTTTAAAAGTCTTCCACTGTCAAAGAGCTTGTTATATCTTCACATAATTACTTCTACCGTCTAAAAATACTTGACATTTTACAAAATTATTCAAACAGCTCTTTCGCGTGGTGAGGCAAACCACACACTGGGACGTTAATATGAGCAGTCTGCCGAAATCTTGTACGTCGTCACGGGAGAGCCAGATCCTGGTCCCAGTGCTGCAGCCCGGGGTGAAGGTGGGCCCCCCTCTGCTCCCCGGGTGTTGTGTTTCTGGTAGCTCTGCCTTCACAGAGGACGTATTGCTGGTTCATCCCCTGGATCCAGATCCACGGGACAAATTTGGTCCCAGTGGGAGGGCTCCAAAAGCATAATGGTGTCTAGAAAAGCTGCTCATGAAGCTAGCATCCCTTGGCAGCATTGCCTTTTGGACATATCCTGGTTCTGCTCCCATTGCTGTCTCCTAATTCTCCTGTTTCTCCCCAGAAGCAGCCCATGCTGGGAACCATGGGGAGCGCAGTCAGCTCCTGTCTGCCCACAAAACTCCTGTGTACCTCTTGGGGATGTCACACCAGAGTCGAGTGACAGGGACCACCACAAGGACACCGTGTCAGGACTGGGCACAGACCAGAGGGGTGATTCCAGTGCTCTGCAGGCACTTCTCCTCCTCCTCTCTTTGGCATTAAAACCACCAGGCATTTTTTAATTTAATTTTATTTTTTTATAGCTTGATTCATTGCTGCAAGCTTTCCCTGCTATTTGCCTCCTCGGGGTTGCTAGAAGAAGCTGCCATGAGAGCAAGGTCGGAGGCTTTGTTTTTCTTCCATGGCAATCCTTCCCTTGGCAAAAGCGCCTCCCATCTACACTGGCAGCTGGCGGCTGAGCAAATAATTTCGGGGGAGCTCAGTTCCCGAGGAAGCATCGCATGTGCCCCTTACTGTAACGCTCCATAAACATTGGTGTCTCCGCGAGATCGGACGGCAGCTATCGCCGCGTTTCCCGATAAACACAGATGGTGTTTGTGTTTAAATATGCCAAATGTGGTAATGAGAGCAAACTTTAAAAGGATTTATTTTTATGTTGTTTCCATTCCGGCCCCTGATAATTAAGGCTGCTGTGACCTGCCTTTTGGAGGAGGAAAATATATTTATGTGCAGTGCTATTCAGATTTCTAAAATAACTCAGAAATAATTCAGGGAGGTTTTTCTTTTATTCTTTTATTCTTTTTTTTTTTTTTTTTTTTTTTTTTTTTTTTTTTTTTCAGGACACTGAGCTCCTGTTTCCCAGGAGGTTTTATTGCCTTGTATTGAAAACTGTAGACCAAGGTTTATAGGCATAACATGGCCTCTGGTTTATGGATGTTTATGGATGCTTCTAAAGCACCTCTTCTTTTCTTTTTCTTTTTCTTTTTCTTTTTCTTTTTCTTTTTCTTTTTCTTTTTCTTTTTCTTTTTCTTTTTCTTTTTCTTTTTCTTTTTCTTTTTCTTTTTCTTTTTCTTTTTCTTTTTCTTTTTCTTTTTCTTTTTCTTTTTCTTTTTCTTTTTCTTCTTCTTTTTCTTCTTCTTCTTCTTCTTTTTCTTTTTCTTCTTCTTCTTCTTCTTTGCTCTTTGCTCTTTGCTCTTTTTTCTTGTCCTTTTTTCTTTTCTTTTTTCTTTTCTTTTTCTCCTCTCTTTTTTCTTTTTTTTTCTTTCTTTCTTTTTTTTTTTTTTTTTTTTTTCTCTCTCTCTCTTTTTTTTTTCTTTTTCAAAAAAATTAAGCTAATGTAAGAGTTGAAAATGCTTTGCTCTATTCTGCATGGGTTTTTACACCAACGCTCATGCAGTTGCACTGAACCCCACAGAGCACTGTGCTCAGCCATGCATCTGGAGCATGTGTCTTCCCTCATCTTCTCTGAAGGCAAGCATGTTGGGAAATGCTGTTTTCAGCTAAACACTGACAACATGTAAGTATGTACACAAGTGGTTACGCTGAGCTGCGAGGCAGAGAGCACCCATATTTATCTTCTGCCTTTAGGCCAAGTGATGGGAAATCTTCTGGAGCTGGTGCAGGCTTATGCCACAAGCACATCGTGCTGCTGCTGGGTGCTTTGGCTGGAAGAAACAGGCTGTGACATTTCAGTGGGGACAGCACAGCAAAGATGCTAATATGGCACATCCAGCTGTGACAGACAGCTCCAGGAGTGCCTCTCCGCCAAGGCCCAGCACTGGCCGTGCTCCCTGTGGAGTCTCAGGATTTAGATTTTGATCCTTGTTATCCCACTCTTTTATTACACTAAAGGTCACAGACTGCCAGGCACCTCCTCTGTTATCAAATATAGCTTGCAGTAGCTCTTAAATGTTTGTTCCCAAATGTCACACTTCTCTCTGACATTACCCCATTGGTGCAGAGCTATTGCAGGGACAGCAAACTAAGCAGAATAAAATAATAATGAAAAATAAAAGTATGATTTCTTTATATTATTTTAAAATTTTGAAGTCTTCTTGAGGTGGCTACATCATGCAAACAGCTTTTTAACTGCTTAAACTTTAGAGAATGCCAGCTTCTCTGAGGAAAGTGAAAGTCTCACTGCATATTTTGCGTCTTTGAGACAAAAAAAAAATGTATGTAAAATCTTTATCGTCCCTTCCTGTGGCTTGCAGATATAGTCAGGAAGATGGCAGGGTGCTTATCTTCTACGATGGGCACCATCACAGACAACAAGAGCTGTGTTAATGGTCTGTAAGAAGCCTATAAGACAGCAGCTATGTCAGAGACAGCTCTATCAATTTTCTTTACTAGCTTGGCATCTATAGCTGTATTTATAGGCTTGCACAGGAGGCCTGATTTCCTGCACTGCCAAGCATCTTCAGCTTCCAACTTTGACAACAAGTGTGATTACATCCTTACCTGACCAAGGAACAGGGGCCGAGCCCAGGGAGCAGGAAATATCGGCTTCTGTGGCTACCTCAGCAGCACAGCATCAATCAGCAGGGCACCCAAATGAAAATCGCAGGGCAGGAACTGCTGAGCACACCCATGTCATTTCCAGCACTACACATGACCCTATGGGATACTATTGGTCTACAGAATCTGTTTTCTTTAATGTCTGACACAGCTGTGGACTTTAAAAGACTTGGTCTCTTTGGATAAATGCAAACTTTGCTGTTGAAATGATGATTGAATCACCTGAAAGAAGCTGGAGTAGATATGGTGGGCTTACATTGAATGAATAACCCATGAAGAAAGCTCATATATAGGTTAACTTTTGCATGAGTGGAAACCAATGGTAAAGGCCTGGCAAACCGTTCATTTACTGGGGAAAGCTTAAAACCAAGACCAAGTTGGCTGGCCAACAACAAGGCAGTTGTTCAAGTATTAGATCAATTCTCAAGAAACTTAAGCTTCTAATCCATGTAGTGCAGGTTCCTTCATGACCTTCAGGGACTGACCTTGCACTGGGTTTGTATCAACTAACTTTAGCTGTTCAGTTATCACTGGAACAGTCTGTGAGTTCATCTTATATGGAGTGATCTATTACAGGGTGTTACTTTCCTCAAAGACCTGGCTCTATTTCCAGCCCCTGGTGACAGCAGCCCTACAACCCCATCCCAAGCTTCCCAACAAAAGTGCAGCTGAATTTTAATATTTAAGTACGAGCAGGACTTTATTCTCCCATCTCAAAGATGGGAAATATCTCAACAACAATTTAGTGGGATGTGAGCTCAATACCTGCTGAGCAGAAAGACTGTGCTCCACCTTGCCAGGAGAGTCCCAACATTTTTCTTTGCGAAAAAAATGCCTTCCTTTGCCTGTGATGAAAATGCAGAAGGCAGAACAACTGATTTCTGAAAAGGAACATTGGATTGTGCTTTGATTTTACAATGACAAAGGAACAAAAATAGTCATGGCCAAACATTAATCCAAAAGAAATGAAGCATGAGGGATTAAGACATAGAGATCATTACATTTTCCATGTCACTTGATTTTAAACAGTTGTTAGGAAATAGAGGAAACAACAGGAGTGCTCATCTTTTTATAAAAGCCAAATTTTTGAGGGAATGCCAACTGCTACACAGCATCCTGATCTGGATCCTAAAAGAAGTTATTAAGTACAGTGCAGAAACATGAACTAAAAAAAAATAAGAGCAGTTAGAAGAGTTTTTAATTAGAATCCCTTGCTACAATCAGAGAAAAGAGGTCTGATCGGGTGCCAGCCAGCCTTGAAGAAGACCTCGGAAAGCACAGAGGACCAACCGTGTTTAAATAACCTCACTCTTCTCGCACTCAGCTCCATCTCCCCGTCCCGTCCTGCCCTCGTTTCTCCTGCCTGCTGGCTCCACCTTGCGGTATCTGAGTTTTGGTTATCCAAAAGCAGGCAGGACCAAAGGCAAATGCTCTGTTCCCATATGATGTTGTCGCCTCGCTCAGCAGAGTACAATGATTTTCTTCCTTTGCAGAAGAAAAAAATGCTCAAAAGGACTGGACAAGGCAAAAGCATGGCGAACTATTCTGTCGTTCAGCTCATGATCATTAGGAACTATCAATCAAAATAACTTTTTGTAATCTCTTCCCTGCCCAAGCCACTCACACCACATTTTTATCCAAATTCCTGGTAATATTGAGGCTGGGCAGATGTCCAAGATTTTCACATAACTTTTACAGAATACCACAGACATTTATACAGCTGTAAATTCCAAAGGACTTTAGAAGTAATAATTGTAAAACACCATTAAATTGTCTCTGGGCAGGAAGATGTCAGCTGGGCGTAGGTGAGCAGAACATCTAATGGGAGAAGTGAGAGTCTTGCCAAAGGACATATAAGCTAAACCTTAGTGTAAAAAAATAGCACAGGATCTTAAAAGGCAAGACTTTTCCTCATAGGATCTTATTCAGAAGAGTGCCACAAAATAATCTGCATTTAAATTCGTCAAGTCTAGTGTCTGAGATCAGACATTAAAGCCACTAAACACTCCTCTTCTGCATGGTTGACAGTCTGAAAAAATCATTTTCTGCATGGTTGCCATTCCTGTATATCCTGAAGGAGTTTATTTTACATTTCACAAGATGAGGCATAACATTACTCATCTGTATCACATGTAACATACACTGTGCTTGCTTATGGTGCTCTGATTTATAGCTCTGACTGCTAACTCTGGGGGAGTAGTGATTAATAGATGAACTAACGCTCTGCTTTGGAGCATAGGGAAGCTTTCCTGGAGGTCAGATGGAAACACTCTGTAGATATTAGGTTAGAAAAGACTACAACAGGACTTATGAAGGCAAATCAACTGGGTTTAGCAGCAGCAATAGAGACCCCTGAATCTGCAGAATATATAATAAAGGAGGGCTGAGATGAAGGTACTAAGAAGGAGTAAGGGAAATCAGAAAAACTATGGGCCCATTGGGTTGCAGCTGCTAGCATGCAAGACCTCAGATGAAATTATGAAGGGCTAAATAGTGAAAGCCAAGGAAGTGGATGTAAAATGGATATATATATATAAAAGAACATGGATCTACAAGAAACATGGTCATGCCAGATTAATTTACCGTCTTTTTATAGGGGAAAAGCAATATCTAATCTCTGTGGACATCTGAAAAGCATCTCGTGGGATGGTCTATGAGAAATTTTCTGGAAACTCATTGAAAATGGGCTCCAATGTAATGTCTGTGTAAGGTGAGTTTAGGGACAGCAGCAGGTTACTTACACTGTTCCACAAGGACTGATTTCAGACAGAATTTCCCTGGTGTTCAAGGCATAAAACAGGTCCTACCTGCTTGGGATGGTACCTGCAGTTGCACACTCAGCACACAGGAGGATCATTGTTCCCTTGGGAAGAGGCAATAAGAAATTTAGAGAAATTAAGAGTGCCCATCTTTAAGGAATGGTCTACACTGGAAAAGACATGGTATCGCAGAGTCCACCTACACCCACATTCAGGGCTGATCTTGAGTCACGTTCAGGGCTGCCTTTGCCCAGCTTGAGCCAGCTCTCCCACCAACAGCTCGCTTTTTAGTCCCCATCACAGGTGGGCACATGAATCTTGCTGGTATCCCAGTAGGACTACTACTGCCCCAGCCTTGTGCTGTAGGAACCGACTGTATCTGTGGGGAGATAACGCAGGAAGAGAGGATGAGCTGGATCAATGTTTATGGCACTGCAAATATTGCAGTGGCTGTGAGTGGTATTACTCCATGTGAATGCCAAGGCACTGCTTGCACAGCCTCTACGGCAGCCTCACCTTGCCTAAACACTCACAAACTGTAGGGCAGGTGCCAAAATAATAAAAGGCTTTAAAATCACAACATTTTAAAGAATGAATGTTGTTTGCTTTCTATTCAACTTGGAATATGAGCCCTTAAGTACTGTATTTATTTACTTTTTTTTTTTTTTTTTTTTGTTTGCAGCTGCATGGGTTAAGAGCTTGTAATCAAGCAGAGCAGGCTTCACAGCCTCCTGCAAGAGACTTTGCTGCAGCACTGCTCCAGCTGCAGGCGTCTGGCAGCTCGGTGCAGCATCCGTGCCCTCAGCAGGCTGCATCCAGCCAGGGCAATTTGGTGAGGATGGCTCCATTAACTCCAGGACGATGTTACTGCATGGCAGCAGGAGCCACCAACCTGGACCTACTTGCTTTCTGAAAGGACATGGGTATTTCTATTTTGCTTATTGCTTCTTAGATTAATTATTTTACTGTTTTTGTTTGTTTGTTTGTTTTTGCTTTTTTTTTTTTTTTAAGTTAAGCACTTATTTTTTGTTAATTTTACTTTCTACCCTTCAGAAGGTAAAATAAATAAAGAAATAAGCAAATGAACTTGAGAGAAATGACCATTATTTTGTCATTTTTAAAGAAATCCTAAGACCAATGGCAGAAAACCCATTCAGTAGCTCCGGACTGGTTCCGAATTTTCAATCAAAGCAGCAGCTCCGAGCTCTGATTGTAATTACAGAGGAACAAATTCCTATTCCCATGTAAAGATTTCCTGCAGTCTCACCTCTGCAGTCCAACACCCGCTCTTGGCCAGCTGTCAGAAATCCAGGAGTGCGCTCCTGACACGGCACACGCAGCCTTTATACAGTTATAAAGAAAAAAATTATCGGCTTTCACCTTGGGACAGGTAAACAAGCAGTTACAACAGCCCGCAAGCTCAAGTATCGCTTTATGGGCAGGGTTTTATTTGCAGCCATAAAAGCGCCTGATGGAGCTGAAGATACCTGCTGAGGCTCAGCAGAACTGGGCGCTGTACCGCAAAGCCACCGGTTGGGGGTGACGCAGTCCACAAAAAGCCTTGAAAATGGCCCTTTTCGAGCTGTTTTCCAGAAGAAGAAGGGAAGCCGGACACTGCTCGGTGTCACCCCGGTAGATGTCACCCACGCACCGAAGGCACAGGAACCCCAAGGGTTTTCTGGCCCCGCTGATGATTTGGGATCAGGGCAGGGCTTGGGACATCCCAGCAGAAAACCCCCCTATGCACCCCTGCAGGAGTCCCTGCAGGGCTTGGCTCCTTCTGCATCCGATGGCTTGAGACCGCCAGCCCCTCCTCGCTCCTTGTTTCTTAAGAAAATGAAATTTCCTCTCTCTTTTTTTTTTTTTTTTTTCCTCTTCTAAAAATCAATTCAGAACATCTCGCTGCTACCCAGCTTAGTTATTAATAAGCGCTGTTTAGTGATAGGACCAGAGGGAATGGCCTCAAGCTGTGCCAGGGGAGGTTCAGGTTGGCAATGAGGAGACATTTCTGCTCAGAAAGAGCAGTCAGGCACTGGGACGGGTTGCCCAGGGAGGTGGTGGAGTCACCGTCCCTGGGGGTGTTCAAGGAGAGGTTGGACGTGGTGCTTGGGGACATGGGTTAGTGGGTGACATTGGTGGTAGGGAGGTGGTTGGACCAGGTGATCTTGGAGGGCTTTTCCAACCTTAATGATTTGTGATTCTATGATTCTATGAACTGGTGGTTGCTCAGTCTTTCCATAAAACACAGAAATTGTCCCCAAACCCCACCCCTGAGTGTCTACAACGAATCCCAAAGACAAATGTGTTGCTCAGCCCCTTGGCTTCGCTGTAAGAGGTTCAGAAACAACCACTCCCATGACCTGCTCTGTTCGTCATGAGGAGATTCATGCTTGGCCGAATTTGCTGCTGCCGTGGTGGGGCAGAGGACGGCTGCTTTGGCTGAGCACCTCCTGCATCGCTCCCACGTCTGGCACTGGGGGTGAATTTTGCTGCGGGAAGCAAAATGAGATGTGGTCATCCCTGGTTATAGCAGATGCACTGATCAACATCACCAATGTTTCTAGTTTGTTGTTGTTGTGTCAACCAAATAGAAAGGAAATTTCTTCCCATGCAGACTCTAGCTAAACCCCCTTCCAGGTAGCAGCCACCGTTGTATGTCTGTAAGTTACATGTCAGATACAACTGTCACTGAAAATTCTGCGTTCTGTTTGTTTTTAGAAAGAAAATCAGGGTTTAGAAAAAGAAAGACTTATTTTCTGCCCCATATGGCAGACCTAGACTTCATTCCCCAAACACACAGCCCCCTCACCTGTGTTTCCAGCAAGTACCTGGCTTCAAAGCTGGTTTGCAGCCTCTCCTGGGCTGTATCCCTCTTGTTTCCCGAGCCAGTGCTCCTGCAGCAGCTGAGCCAACTGCAGGGAAATCCGTCGGTCTTCACAGCACAGCTCTGCCCTGGCTGATGCCTTCCTATTGCTGCCCAAATTACACATTTGGGCATAAACACATAAAAGGACACCTAATTGCTCTTTCCTTAAATGTGTGGCCTGGCCTTCAACCAGCTGTCTGTAAATTAGAAACCTGCTCAATAGCCACGTCCCAGCATGGTGACAGGTCTAGGAAATAGAAAAGAGTTTGTCAGCCTCTGCTGTGGCAAGGGGACGCTGGCCAGGCACAAGGCTGCAGGTGACAGCCTTGTCCTGGGCTGCTGCTGAGGGCAGAAAAGGGCTTCTCTGGGTCTGCAGAAATGCAAGAGCTGGATACCTGTACTATAATGAATTGGATTTCATTAGACTTAGAGAAACAACAGACCAAATTCTGGCTTTCTCAGGACGCTCAGTTTGGGGATGCCTCACAGGCGCTGATTTCCAGAAGGTGCTTAGCACCCCATGCCTCCCCAGCACAGCCCTTGGAGCAACTCAGAATGAGCAACTGGAGTAAAAATTGCTTTTCACAAATACAAGCACAGGGCTGGTGCTTGGCCTGGGTGTGTGGAGCCAGATTCTGGTAGGTGCTGAGCACCTTTCCATCCCAGGCACCGGGGCTGTTTGGTCAGGGCTAGACGCTTCATGCAAAAGAGTATTCTGGGCAGGAATGACTTGCTTCAGCAGCAAGCTTACAGACACAGGCATTTTCCCCGTTTCCTTGCACTCGATATGAGCCATGTTAACATCCCAGTAAACATGTTTTCTTTTCAGCTACAGTGCTTGTAACAGTATTTGCCTGAATTAGAGCGAGTTTGTTCTGCAAACTGCATTTACCTTTCCCAGATACAGAGCAGCTGTTCCCTGTACGTTCTCGCAAGGTCTTTGTTTGCACAGACTTTTGTCAGCAAATATACCCCCCTAAACAAGCCACTCACGTCAACTTTCCAGCACTGATAGGGGAGTTGTGAGCCCTGCAAGACACCTTCCTCCTTGTCTTTTTTGTTTCATTTATAGGCACCTGCCTTCGAGACGGCGCCAACAAGGATTTGCTCATGCCATCAATCATGGCCATCAATCAAGACTCAATCGCGAGCCTTACAGAAGTGTGAAAGAAAGCAGCAGACGTTATTAATTTTGCCTTGGGTGAAAGCTCTTCGATCACACCATTCTGACAGCTGCTACCTATCCCCAGCAGCATAAACACGAAGGTCACCAGCTCCCCAGTCGGTACCCAGGAGAAAACATCTCCCCCATGGGTCCCCATGTGGAAGGTGGCATTTACTCCATGCATAGTGGAATCATGACCTGTGAAAAGCACCAAAGTAGTGGTGTCCATTTTGCAGGCAGGTGTCCAGAGAAACTGCTTCTAGCACGGAAGATTGGTGTGGGTGTGTCGGTGTCCCGTGGGAGGTGTTGAAATGCTGACATGCCACAGAATATCTTGGTTTTGAGATGGACAAAGATGGAACACCAAATGGGGCTTCATGGTGCCTACTGTGGGCATCCCATTAAACCCAAGTTCAGAAAATCTCTTGAAACGTCCTTCCTACAAAGCCTGGAGAGGAGGTGGCTCTGAGAGGAGTTAATCAGAACATTGATCACCACCCATGGAAAGAAGTTAAGGTTTCTCCAGACTTCTTTGTGAAGATGCCTAAATTAGATGCATCTAACCCATCCAGAACCTAATTAGATCAGGTTCTTCAGATGGCTTACTAAAGATGCCATTACGTCTTCCCCCCTACGCTCATTCTGGGGAGTCTTAAAGCTCTGCAGAGTAGCTGGGTGAGCCAGAGCAGGTGTGGGTGCTGTCGTGCATCCACACACAAGAATAAGTCATAAATGCAGCTGCAAAGGACATGCCCAAAGTGTTAGAGAGAATCTGGAGCAGAGCCAGTGACTGAAGGCCATCATTCCTCACAGACAGTTGTATCTGATGACTGGGCTCTGTGAGTGAAACCAGCTGAGAGACGAGGTTAGATGCTGGGCGACTCAGCCTGACTTTGGTCAGCCTGCCCCAGTAGGCCACAGCAGGGGATCTGGTTGTGTTCCTGCTCCTGAGCGGGTTCACATTGACCACCACATTTACTCTCAGGGGCAGGTACACCTACAAACACACACCTTCCTCTGACCCAAACAGAGCTGGCAGGTGCTCATGTCAGCCCACAGTATTTCTCTGAAATGTATAAAAGAAGTTGGAGTCCATCACCGCCAAGTTGTTGCCTGAAATAAGAATGCGGGTTATTACAGTGTCCAGGATAAAGCTGCTTCGTGCCTGTTGCAACTAATCCAGCTGCCCCCAGACTCCCCAGAGAGCACAAGGAGATCCCCCTGGCAGAGCAGTGTTTGAGGAAGGTGACCATGGGCCAGCCCAGCCTCCAGGGAGACGTGGCAGATCGGTCGTCCCATACAGTCAGTGCCCGTTGTCTCTTCTCAGAACTCATTATTTTCCTTGCTCTGAGATTCCTGTCACAGATCTCCACTGGCTTTTAGCTAGAGAGGGTTGTCTGTAGGTGCTTTTAAGCTTCAGAGGGTGTGAAGGCCAGAAGACATGGTTCTTTTCCTGGAAAGCGCCTGCAGCGACTCCACCCCATGCATTGGTTAGATACTATCTGAAGCCATTCAAGCAGACATTACACAAGTAACGAATGTTATACATCCACCACACACAAAAAGGCAGTGCAGTAATGGTCGTTGGCTTCATCCCCAGTGATCTGAGCTGTTGTCTCTGGCCTATCTTGGGCAGGGGACACATCCCCATCTCGTTGACAGCAGTCACATACAAAGCTATTACAGCAGCAATTCATGCTCTCAGATAACTCCACAGTCATTTCCAGGTCCAAGAGTACTGATCTGGGCAGTTTGAACCAGCCAAGGTTATCTTGGAGGCCTCCTCTGACCATGGTCCCTTGAGAGATGAGGATTTAGTCCTGGGTACAGCCATGGGTGCAGGGTGCTCTCAGGTCATTGGAGCTATGCTAGGAGTTGGGCTGAGCCCCAGAATACAAATGATTGGTGATGGTAGAATGATAAAAGCCTTTTTTCTGCACTGATCACCCAATGCCAGGAAGAACCACAGCGATTTGACCTCCTACTAAATGGAGTGGCTGAGCTAGGTAGGTTGAATGGGGCCAGAGCTGCAATCCAGAATAATTTCTCACTGAACGCTAAGAGTTTAGAGCAACTTGGGTCAGTAAAGAGGGCTAATTTTTGCTGCCTGATGAAGGCAGAGTGTCTTCAATACAGTTAGTTCCCTGTAGACAACTGTCTGCCATCACAGCTGGTTCTCATAGGTGATCTGTCCAGCTCTCAGCATGGGCTGACTGCCTGTAGAGGCTTGGAGCTTGTAGCTCCAACCCACCTGGGACCCCCTCGGGGCTGGAGAATATTAGCAAGGACTTATTCTGCTTCACATTCCTAGCTCTGTCAACAAGGGGTGTTTTAGAAGCAGCACAGTGAAATTGCATAAAGGTTATGTGGCATTTCTTGATCTACTGAGAGGGGTTATCTCAGCCAGAAAGCTCTGACTTTGTGCATTTCCAGGGATTATGTTTCTGTGCAATGGGTAAAGCATCCCATTAGATGTAGCCTCATTTTCAACACGTGTTGGTGCCTTTCCAGGGAAGTTTTAGTTTGGTATTAAGGGAAATAGCAGTATGTCTTTACTACCACTCTCTTCTCACTATTCAGGCGTGTTAAGCTGACTGAGCACCAGAAGGACATTATAACCAGATGACCAACCAAGGGAACCTGAGCCAATCATAATTTAAGGCAGTATCAGCTCAATCAAGCAACCTATGAAAGAGACACAAAACCTGTTTGCCATGTTGTCACTTCTTATCAGGCTGGGATTTGCTTTGGATGTGACAATTCAGCTTGACACGATATTCAACGGTGAAGAAAGCTGGCTGAACGTGGCAACAGGCACAGTAGCAAAGAAAGGCTTTAAAAGGAACCGATGAATCCAGAAAAGGAGAATGAAGAACTAGGAAAGTGCAACGTGAAACACGAACTGTTTGCACAGTCTTTAGGAGAGTTATATTTACTGAGTAATCTTGGTTATCTAATGCACATGGGCAGGGCACGTCTCTTATTATGTGTCCGAACAGCACCTGGCAAAATGACACGTAAATATCACTGACGAAAACTTTGTATTAATAACCACAAGAATAAAGGAATGGAAGGTGATGTCTTCAGGCAAGAAGCCCTTCATGAAAGCGACCAGTGAAGTTTTAAGCTAGTTGTCCACAAGGATGCAAACAGCATCCAAAAGACTATATGGAAACTGTATGTACATTGGTGTTAACTTACAGCACAACTTCAAAAAGATTAAAACGTACCACGGGCTTTCAATTTTAAAATAATAGGGGCCTATCTCTGTAATGGAAAGGAAAGGAATTTTTTACATTGATTTTCAAAAGATTTCCTCTTTCATAATAAAAGGAAGTTTGGTAGTTACAGATTATAAACGCTTACACAGAAAAATTTAAGGCCAGTAAAGCCCTTTAATGACTACTGAAATGCCATCTAATTTCCACCACATTAGTTAAAGACACAGAGTATCAGAAAAGTTACTATTTTTTACTGTTTTTCTTGATTTGTATGATTAATATTATTCACAGGCAGTGGCTATCAAAGGAAGTTTCAGAAACATCACGAGGGCAGCAGATAAAATCTGTTAATCAGCTTCAATGAGTGAGTGTGCTTGTGTTTGGATTATGTAGTTTTCTAAAGGAGGGGGATAGAGGGGCTGGGGGGGAGGGAGAAAGCTTTCCTGGACCTTTTGTAGGTGAAGAATTGTAGTTTCTATGCCTCGATCTGCCCCATCTCCATGTTTCTGATTGAGTTTTCAAGCTTCCACGGTCAGCCTCACCCAAAATCTTATGGTTGGCACCAAAAGGGGGGTTTTAGGACTCTCAACTAAGGTTAAAAATCGTGAAACTTAACATTTAACACCTTCCTCCTTCCAAACCTGATATACCCACACAGCAAGTTGCATCATCCTCAAATCTGCTGCTTTAAAGAGAAAAATGCCAATCTCAATGCAAGAAGAGGCGTAAACACCCTTCTAAACTCAGGGCTGAGTCTATTAGTATTTAACTGCACATTTTCACATGTAATGGAAGAAATAACGCAGTGCTTGGCTGATGCTCTGAAGATAGTCTATGAGAATGCATCATAGGAGAGGGAATTAACTGGTTCTTTTCTGACAGATGGGTGTATGTCCTCCCTCAGGCTTTCTGCTAGAGAGGTGCCTTTACCCCATCTCCTACTGCCCTTCAGAGTGGGTGCACACTACAAACCAGTGCCCACGGTCGTCTGTTCAGGAATGAGAGACCAAAGCACATCAAATGGGTTGCCCAGGGAGGTGGTGGAGTCACCGTCCCTGGGGGTGTTCAAGGAAAGGTTGGACATGGTGCTTTGGGACATGGGTTAGTGGGTGACATTGGTGGTAGGGGATGGTTGGACTAGGTGATCTTGGAGGTCTTTTCCAACCTTAATGATTCTAGGATTCTATGATCCTAAATCTCTGTGCAGTGAAACAGCTCTGCGCACCTGCTCCACCCTCACACATTCCCAGTGCAGGAGCACAAGACTGTTGTGTGGTGTCTACAAAGCAGATATGCTGTTTAAAGCTGGAAAGAGCTGTTTTTTCTCTTCTGTACAAGAGTTTATAAGACGTAGGCACTGCATGTTGCCATCTGGACAGTGAATGGGACAGCAGCAGCCTGTCATGATTGATCGGAGCTGAGAGGCAGTGAGAAAACAGCGGTGCTCCACTACTAATGGCATTGATTTCCCTCCATGGAGACCCATCAGGCACCTGGGAATCAAACATGGTGCCTTCCTGTGCCATTTCAATTTACAGCTCAGGCTGGGTGCTCGGCATTTAGCAGTGTCTGTGCTGCACAGGGTCAGTCCCTGCGCTGTGCAGCCACCGAGGCGTAGCGTGGTTCCCCTCCCACATGCTTGCTCAAATGTTCCCACATGTGCCCACATGCTGGGAACCAGTGTGCTGGGAACCCACCTTCGGTCCTCACCTCTGGCATGTGTGTAAAACCACGTAAAAATGCGTAAAGCTGACCCCACAAGGTGGGGAAGGGAGGCTTCACACGTGGTGGGTGGCAGTCAGAGTCTGTACCAAAGCACGAAGAGGATGCTGGAGAGGCTGCTCTTGTTTTTAAAGCCTCATTTTCTTGCATTTCTCACACACCCATCATTGAGTCACTCTTAACTGCAAAGATATAAATCTCCTTTTTTCCTCATCATGCGTTTGCTTGTGATTTAAAACACTTCAAGTATCTCTTTACCCTTCTACTGTCCTTACTCTAGCTTTTCTCACCTTTACTTGAGCCTTGGTAGTGATGTGCTCGATGTGCTCAGGTTTTTCGAATCTTTACTAGCTAGCCAAGTGCATGCCAGCTCATAGATTTCCACTTTAGTTTGAAATTAGGCTCTTCCTTCTAGATACTACAGAATTAGGACATTCCCAAATGGTCAGAGCATCTTTCACACAGCATCAGAGGGCTTCTGTGGGGAGTGAGGGCACCAGGCAGACCCAGGAGCTGGACCCATGGTGAAATGCTATGGCTTTGTCCCTGCTTTACTGTGCCAGATGAATGATTCATCAGCAGGACCATAAAAACACAAGTCACTTGCCCAAGGCATGCTAGGGGCTGAAAAGTAACATGTCTTTCATGCAAGTAATTTGCTTTCAGACAACTAATTAGCATTGGTAAACATAGGCTCAAAACCAGCAATAAATTAAACGTAGTGAATTAAACCTCAGATTTTGATTACTGTTTTGGAAGACTGCAAGAAGATCACAGTCTAAATTACTCAGCGACGTGCCATAGCCAATTTGGGAAATGCCACGATTCAGAGTGGAACAGTTTCATGAAATGTATTGATCCTTCCTTTTTCTTTTTCTCAGATGTATTTGCAATGCCAAAAGCAGACCGCCGTGTGTCATGCAAGGAAGGAAATCAGCACAGCCTGCATGATTCACTGCCCCACGAAACTGTGGCATTGCCTTTGCTTGTGCCGGGGTGCGGCACAGTATCTCTTCTGCCCACCAGCCACTGTGGCCCATCCAAACCGCCCTGGCTCTGAGCTGCCTTGTTGATAAGGACGCTAAACACAAAGCTTTTTTTTTTTTTTTTCTTTCAGTACAGTAGAGTAGGACAAGCTGAAACAGCAGGAGCCACCTTTGGAAACATGCATATATATTGAGAAGTTGCTCAGGAACCAAGCTATGTAAGCAGAGGATTTTTACTAGCTCTGATTGCAAATGCAAAGAATTTTTTACTTCGTTGGAGGTGTGTATACAGATACAACCAAAGAAGCAAAGAGAAATATCAGAAGCCCTAGAAAAGCATGAAATGGGGAGAGAAGTATAAATTTTTGGCTAGAGAAAGTGCCTGGCACAAGGAACGCCAACACAGGTCTCATTGCCCCAAGAACCTCAGTGCCTGGGTTGGTCATTGTTTTGTTTTTTTAAAGTCAGTCAAGAGAATTGCATTTCAGAATTGCCTGACTCTTCCTTGTCCTCAGAACTGCTGAAGCATTGGCTCCTCTATCCAGTGGCTTCCATCCCCACATGAGCCAGAAGCATCGCCCTTGCCTCTCCCCACTCCCCCCAGTAAAGGTGCTCCCGTATGTTGAACAGCAGGGCTCCAAAGATGCTCCACAGTTGGAGGTTGCTGTGGGTGAGGTGCACAAAGTCCATTTTTACCCACCAAGCCCCTTTCAAACTACTCTGGCCTTCCCTTAGAAGTCTTCCATCAGCAGAATTTCTCTCCCAGGGCAACGCCTTAGAAAACAGCCTTCCTCTCATGCAGGCTGCTGCAGAAAATAGTCATTGTACAATAAGAAGGCATAGAGAAATCACTGAGAATTAATGAGAAGCAAAGACTCCTACACAACCAACTTCTTTAGATGCATTTTATTCCTTTCAGCAGGGAAAGTCAGCCGGATGAGCTTGCACAGGCCAACCAGCAAGCAAAGAGCCCTCGAGCTGCTCCAGCTGACCTCATCCCAGCCAGCAGCTTCCCCACCAGCCCTGCCAGGTTGCGTGCTGCTCGAGTGGCTTTACTGATTCAGACCCTGAGAGCAAGTAGTTGTCCGCAGCTACTGGAAATGGAGCTCTCACTTAATGATGCTTGAAGCTACTGTCACCAAGAATGGCCAAAACGTGAGTTCAAGGGCCTTTTTTTATTGTTATGATTTTATTATTATTATTATTATTATTATTATTATTATTATTATTATTATTATTATTATTATTATTATTTTGTGTTTGTCAGTTTGTAACGTTTCCCTGTTTTAACAGGTTCTGCTGTTTGTAAGGAGATCAAGGATGTTGCCTACAATCCATGGGGTGCACTGTTTTTTTTTTTCTCCCTCTCCTACACTCCCCACTGCCCACTCTGAGCACAGCACGTCTCCCACACACCTTGGGTATGGGATCTGTAGCCCTACAAGTAGTTACTTCGATATAACCACTGTGTCCTTGACCCTATCTGTGGTTATAAATGGAGAAGGTACAGCGCATCCCCCCCAAAGAGGACATTTGTTCTGAGTAGCCCTTGCAAACCTGGTGGCCTTGACACCAGGAGGTCTTGACAAACACTGAGAAGACTCTTGTTCCTCTTTCAGACACTTGTCCACCTGCACAAAACCATGGCCTGAAGATGAAACTGTGGCTCCCAGGCTCTGGCTGGTACCACACAGGTCAGACTGGGTGGTCTGCATGATTTCTCCACCCTCCACTGGTTTTTCCAGTTCAGCACGTAAAAACAACGATGATGATGACCATATTAACATCCCAGTTTGCATTTTGTGAGTGTTGCTCAGAGCCATTCGGTGTTGCCCACTAGGACAGCCTGCCTCCTGAGCCAGGTAATGCTGTACCCCCCTCAGCCAGCTTACGTGAGGGCAGGGAGGCTGCGAATGGCCTCGTGCCCTGGCTTCCTTCATTACGTCTTGCCTTGTATCCACCGGATCAATTTTATCTGAACTGTTTGCTGTCCCCGAGCAGCGGCGAGAAGGCAGGAATGCTGCCGATAACTCTGCAAACAGAGAAGGCATGGAAGGGTCAGAGCCCGAGAGAAAGATCAATATGTTGGCTTAGCCGAAGAGATGAGCGAATTGTGACCGAGGGCCAGACACACATCCATGAGAATAAAAACAAGGTGTTTCCTCCCTTGGCCCCTCTCCCCTCCATCCCTTTTGCTTTTGCAGCTCCTTGTTCATGTCCTGCAGGCAGCTCCCAGCAGCTCGGAAATGCTGGGTCCATCCACGCCTTTCCCATGCTCTTTCCAACCACCACTGCCGAATGAATTCATCTTCACTTTCCCTACCCAGACCCCGCTACCTAATGTAACCCCGAGGGACATTTTCCATCAGGGATTTCTCCTGTCCGTCAGATCCTCCCTTTCTCCCTCGCCCCGGGTTGATTAATCGCCCAGCACACGCGGCGGCGGACAGCTGACCCACTGACGCAAGCGCTTTGTTTTTCCATCCTCATCACCGTAGGATGATACTGATCAAACAACTGTGGGCATAAAGCCAGGTTGAGGCTCCTTTCAGATAACAAGGCACTGTTTCCCTTCCAACATTAAACCCTGGGGGGTGTGGGAGGCACTAAAACTAGTTCCCCCCAGAAGCAGACAAAAGTTTTTTCCCCAACATCACATCTCACCCAGCTGAACTGGAAGCTCACCGGTTTGGAAACTGCCCAAATCCTTCTTGAGGCAAAGGGTGGTGAGGTAGTGCATCATGGCTAGGGCACGGAAAGGGCTGTCACTGTGGGGTGACACTGTGGGGTTTGCTAGTGGGCATGATGTGACTGCTTGGCTAATCCTCAGCTCCCAGCTTCACGGGTGCTTTGGCACTCCCAAAGTCAGAAAAGTGCCACAGACGTGTGTCTTGTCTGAGATCTGTGCATTTTCCTCACACAGCATAGAGTGAAAAACTTAATTCAGGGAGCAGGCACACTCAAACATCAAATATTGCCTCCCCGGAGGGAACACTGATGTTGTACATTAGGTGCTTGTTTCATCTGTAATCAATTGTAGGTCTTCCTCTGTTGGGAAAGGATCACGTACAGGGGCTTAAAAACATTCCCACTGCCTTCAAGGTCATCTGGAGGCAAGCAGACCCCTCCTTCAGGAAGGATTTGAGGTCGCCTGTGCAGAAACCAAGAGAACAGTGATGGCAAAGGGCCGTAAGAAAAAGCATCCCTCTGCAAACACCAGCGAGATGGTGAAGACCGCGTCCCGGAGAGCATCCAGGTGATGCCAGCCCTGGGAAAGCGGGGACGTTATAAGCTTCTGTGTAAGAGTAGCGTCTATCTTTGCTTCCCTTTTAACGAGATTAGTCTTGCTTTTCTCCCCCTCTTTATTTTGCTGTCTACTGGCCACCTCCGTGCTCTCGCGCTAATGTGATTAGCGGTGCCTGTGGACCATACTGGCAGCAACTGTCACAAAGATCTCTGCTTACTTGAGTGCACCTCTTTCCTGAATGAACCATCTTGTGTTTATGGTCACAGGGGGTATTGTTAACTCCTGGATTCAAATAGAAGGGGATATTTACGGCCCTCCCATAAAAGTTGATTCAGGGAGGCATTTAGGAAAGAGGCGGACAGAAGACAGATGTGTTTCCTACCACAGATGCTGAGGAGGTTCAATTGTTCTGCATATGTAATGACTTTTTATGGTTCCTTACAAACGCTTTTTACTCCACTAGAAAGGTGCCAAAGTCAAATACACACAGTCGCTTACTGAAGACAATTTAGTGACCATATAGGACACTACAACTTTATATCTCCTTAAATATGTTAGAGATGGGCATTTCTAAATGTACGACGTGGAGGGGAATCTCTTACTGCCTTCCCCACACGCAACACCGGTGTCCTTTAGAGTTCCCTGAGCCTTTCAGAGCATGTTTACTGTTGTTCCCATATGCTTAACACTTAAAGAAACTATAGATTATTTTTTTTCCCAAGTGAGGCACGTTATTGGTGTTAAGTCACCAGTGGAGGTGTATTGCCTGCTGTTTACATCTTTCCAAAAGAGCAGACAAAAAGTGCTCCTGACTGTGCAAACAAATAAGTGCTTGTAGGTGGCAGGGCCAGATCGGCTGCTGGATTCCTGGCTGAAGAGAGCAGATGACCAGGGAGCAAAGCTGGTGTAATTACAGGTAAGAGATGAGAAGGAAGATGGCAAATTTTTGTGCTGTGCTCGTGGCAGCCAGAGGATGCTTGGCTCCATGAGGCCTCTGCCCAGGGATGGCTGTTTTCACTCCCTCATGTTAGCTCCTGGGCTGTGACAAGAGGTACAGGAGGAAATTTGTATCCCTGCTGGTGAAATGGGCTTGTGGCTTTGTACAGCATCCAAAGCTCAAGCCGAAGCCACCAACTGTGGGCACTCTGTGCTCCTGTGACAGCAGCAAAGCCGTTTCCCAGAGCTCTGACACCAAAAACACTATGCAAAAAGTAGTTGTTTTGCTGTGATGCCTGTGGGGAAATGCTGTTGTTCCTACCACACAGAAGGAAAGGGAAAGATGGGCAGCAGGAGATAGCCAAGAAGCATCTGCACCTCCCTTTGAGCTCAAAGGCAAGTATTTCTGGCCTGTGGTTGTGCAGCATGGTGGAATAGAGAGGATTTCATCCTGGTGTGGGGCTCTTTTCTCAGGTGACAAGATATAGGATGTGAAGAAACGGCCTCAAGTTGCACCAGGAGAGGTTCAGGTTGGATATTGGGGATAATTTCTTCACAGGCAGGGTGGGCAAGCCTTGGAACAGGCTGCCCAGGGAAGTGGTGGAGTCCCCAGCCCTGGAGGTATCATCTCCTGTCCACAAAGAAAATAACATGTTCCTTGATGAGGAAGCTTTTTTTTTCCTCTGGTAAATAATTACTAATGAAAGTACAAGCTGCTGCTTGCCTTGTGCTTTTATACAGCAAGGTGAAAAACTCGTGGGCTACACAGCATGTCTTCAAAAAGAAACCTCACTTGGTAGGAAAATCTGGGCTAAAATGACCGAGGAACAGCCAAGTTTAGCAAAGGCTGGGGTCAAAAGAGAAAACAAGCTCTGGAATATGTCTCTGGTTTCTGAGGTTCGTGAATTATTCCCCAAACTGTAGGGACTTACCTTGCCCTCCAAAATACTGCATTTTCATGATCAAATCACTCCCACCACATGCTCTGCAGGCTAGATCCTGACCTTAGGTCCTGTACCAATCTCACTGACTTTTAGGAACAAAACCCTTTCTTTGAGAATGCATTTATATATTTCCTTCGTTTGATGTGAGCAGGAGTGTTACACTATAAACCACATGCTGACAAGGAAAAAATCCTCACTACCAGCCCAGGAAACTCGACGCTGGTGATATTAGTTACAGCAGCTTTCCATGCGTCTACAGAAGGTGATTTTTGCACGCTGGAAGCAATAAGGCCACAGATTTTCTCTGCACCTGCCTATGTTCTCAGCTGTGCATTGGGGCTCCCCGTCCCACCACCTGCTCAAAGCCACCCCTGCCCTGCCCAGGCACCGTGGATGAGCCCCGATGACGCTGGTTGGAAGAACAAGCCATCAGTTGTTGCCTAACCCATCTTATGCCTGCTTTAACTCGTGTCATTTCTTCAAATTCCTCTTCAACTTCTCTGTTTCCACAGCCATTTGCTTCGTCACGTCTGAGCCCCGTCCCGCCGCTGCAGCACACGTCGGCGGGGACAGCCTGGCCACCACGGGGACTGCTGCAAGCATTTAGGAAATGAAGCCAGGAACGCCGTGAGTCCTCGGCCATAAAAAACATGCTGCAGGCTGTGTCTTGCTGGGCAATGTTAGCTCCCAAAGCTGTTTTTCCCTAGTTGTTGTCATAAAACTCCAGTGAAACCACCTACGCGCTTCAGAAGTTGTGTGGGGGAAGGGGTGTGCATCGAGAGTCCCCTGTTAAAGCCTGCAGGGCTTCTGTTGCTTAAATTGGCTTGTCCTGGTAGGACTTTGCTGGGCTCTGTGGGATGGTCAGAGAGCCAGAGCCGAGGAATCAATTCATCATCATTTTCTCCCCTGAAAACAGATGACTCAGCCAGCAGAACTCCTGAACAAAGGTGTTTGCGCTGGGCTCCTCGCTCTTTCATCTGCCTAATTAGAGGCCCGGAGGTCTGTTTAGCGAGGCTGCTCCAAGTGCTAGGTAGAGCTGAAAGCTGCTGGCGAGCCAGCTTCCCAAAATACAGAAACAGCACAACCCGAGCTCCACGGGCGGGTGGTTTGGGGGTGATTGTCAGCAGCCACAACACATCTGTGTGCACAGCACAGCGGCACGGCGCTTTCAGACGATGACAAATGTGCAGTTGTCATCCTCTAAACCAATTCGTAATCGGCTGATTCATAAGGACACGGGGAGGAAGCACACCCAAACTGAGGTCCCTGAGTTTTGTTAGCTTATTACTGCAATCTCTCCTTCTGCCTGCTTGTGTCCCTGGACTGAGGGCAGCACGCAGCTCACCAGGTCCTGCCCAGGAAGGTGTTTTGCTTGGAGTCCTTTGCAGAAAGCGCAGCGGACGTTTGGGCAGCTTCCAGCTCTCAGAGGGTCTGGTGGAGCAGGTCTTCACAGAAGCCTTCTGTTCAAACACATTTTAGGAATCGGGCCTCTAAACTAAGGGCTGGATCTGGCCATACCACGTGCTGTCCCGGCCAGCGCTGTGAGCCAGCTGCGGGTTTCGGAGCTGACTCCAATCTGATTAAAGCTGCTTGAGTCAACTAACACGCTGCTCCCAGGTTCATCCCCAATTAACCGTGACCAGAGTAGCTCCTTCAGATGAGAGGGTAAACGAGAACTGGGCACCGTTAAGATGTTTGGGCTGCACTTACAGCAGTCCAGGAAAAGACTAGAAACCCTACAAAAAGCAGCACAGCCTCTTGCCTCAGATTTTAGCATGTGGATTCACGAGCAGGCACAAAACACGGGACACATTTTCAGCCACAACTGGCTAAATGGAGCCGAGAGGATTTGGGAAGAGGAATTAATACCAAAATGAACAAAGCTAAGTGGGAGAGTCTCAACCCTAACCAGGTAAGTGTTGCAGGGAGTCACCTTCATCAGAAGGGATTTTTTCTTTTCAATTATAAGCCCAGGCAAAAGCGTTTTTGTTCCTTTGATGGCTGCATTGTCCTTATTCTCCTTCCACACCCTTCACCCTAGCAGCTCATTACACACACTCCTTTCACCTTGCCTTAATTAAGGATGTGGAAAATGCCTGGGATGCTGGTGCTAAGTTCCTGGCTGAGACTGCAGGTATGAACAAGTTAGTGGGTAGAACTGGTTAAATATGTTCAAAGAGCTGTGTCATCTGATAGAAACAAAACCTGTCCATGGGAGCAAGAAAAGGAACATTTTGGCCTCTTATTTTCAGAACTAAAGCAGAGGCAAAGCCAAACATGTAAGCTTGACCCCAGACAAATTGTTTTGCTTTGGGGCGGTTTGTGATGCAGACAGCCTTGGGTTTGGTTCCACCCCAAGACAAACCAAACCTTGAAGCTGGAATTTCTGCCCCAGACTGGAGCTCAAGCCCTTCCTGCTCCCTCCACTGCCTGGTGTGGTTTTTCTGTCTCTGCCTGCCTGCCCTGATGTGGTGGCAGAGCCCCACATCTTCGCCCCTGCACAGTCCTGTCCTTCGGCCATGGGGAAACCTCTTGGGGTGAGGAGGAGACCGAGGCTTGAGGGCTCTGTGATGGGGACACAGCTGCACTGAGCAGCGTGAATATAGCCTAAGGACCCCAAATGGTCTCGGCAGCACAGACAGGGACAGGGCTGACTCTGGTCCCTCTCTGCCCTAGGGCAAATGGTCTCACCTCTGTGCTCCAGGAGAATCCCTTCCTTCCCAGAAGCAATACGAGGCCTGGAGGGTGCTCGGGAAGGCTCACATGAAAGCCACGCTGCCTACTTTATCTTCCCCTTTATAAACCACAAAGTGTATGGACACTACCCGAGGAGCAAAACCTCCTCAGTAACCTCATTATCCCGTCGTTTGGGGAGTTTACTGTAAAACATCAGGCTTTGGATCTTAATTGGCTGGGAAGTGCAGTAATGCAGTTAGCTGGACTGATAATGAACTGAATTGTGTGGCTGCTTCAGAGGAGAGAGGGAGTTTGCTGGACAAAGAAGGAAAAGGAAGAAGAAAAAAGCAAAAATTCCCTGTTACAACCCCCCCCCCCTTTTTTTTTTCAATACATTAGTGATAGAAAGTTATGAAAGTGTTTCATTTTGTTTTTCATTTTGATCAGAGGCAGTGTTCAGTCCAACCTCAAATATTTCCTTACCTGAAAAGAACCTTTTAAAAATTTAATAACATTTTATAAAAACAGCATCTCCACTGTCCTGTTTTTTCCCTTGTGTGGCTCAAGCAGCTCAAAATGAGTTTGGGGAAACTCTCCCAGGAAATACAAGAGCCCCATCCACCCCATCAGGATGCTCTCCAGCTGAGGCCAAGCTCTGGCCAAGCCTGGCATCCCACACTCTTCCCACCTCCATAGGGCCCAAACCCAAACCTTGTTGATGACCCAGAGCAATCTTTTCTCTTGGCACTGCCATCCCTGCTCCCAGCTCCCCAAACCTTTGCTGTCCACAGGCTGCTGGGAACCAGACAAAGCTCTGGCTGCGTGAACCCCATGAGATGCACCCACAGGCAAGGGGCCTCTGGCCTGCTGGTGGTGAACATTGGCCTTTGGGGGCTTGTGGAAGCTTTGAACTCTGTGAAATGAAGAATGCGTTTCTCTTGTCACTAGATGGCTCTATCTGCTTTCACTAAACACACACGGTTTTCCTTTTACATCCCCAAATCAGCAGCTTGTGGGGTCACACGCCACACCATGGGAAGGCAAATCTCCAGTGGGTGGGAAAATTCAGCTGGGCTGGGATGACAGTTTTCATTACGTTCCTGTTAATGTCCCTGAATAAAATTAACACTTGTGAGAAATTTCATTTTGAGATTTGCACGAAACAGTCCTCTTGGGGACAGCAGCCCTTGCACTTGTGCAGATTTGAAGCAAAAAGGGGGGGAATTTGGACATCTGGTGGATGTTTAACTCGGGTGCAGACCGGTGGAGAGTCAGGAGCTGCCTTTTCTTTGTCTTTTGTGCAAAGGTGGACTATCTCCCAGCACAAGATAAGGTGAATCCAGCTGGTGGGACCATGCCTTCCTTGTTCGCCACTGGCATGGGAGGAGAGGGAGGAGAGGATGCTTGTGGAGGGGATGCTTGTGCACAGGGGGAGTGCAGGGAGGCGGGTGGAAGGCAAACCTTTGCTGTACAAGAGGCAAAGGGCACACACCGAAGCCCTGGGGATGTCTGAAACCTCAAACACTCAGAGTAAAAGTGTTTTCGGATTTGGATGTCTCCATGCAACTAAAAAGCTACTGCAGGTCTGATTCTGGGCAAGAAGGAACATGAGATTATTGCTTTTCCAAGGAGAAAAAACTATATCTTGAAAGAAAATACAACATATTCAGGGGCTCCACTGGCTGTATTGGCTTAAGGCTGGGTATTTTATCAGTTGACAGATCTCTCAAGTGTATTCAAGAGATGTTTGAAGCAAAATTCCTGCCCGGAAAAAGTTACTATCTGAGGATGTAATCCAAACCTGTTAAAGACTGCGAGCAACTCTCTACTGATTTCAAAAGGATTTCTATCAGGCCCTGGGGAACGAGTCCTTCTTCACATCGGCAGCTTCGATGAGACAGCCCTGGTAATGACAGCTTCTGGCAGGGTTCTTTGCAAGATCACAGCCTCCGCTGCACGAATGATACATGGAACTAGTGACCATGGTGGGAAAGGAAGCAAATTTGCTTATTTAGATAATTAACAGGCATTTGAGATGAGCATTGATGCGTGACACGTTCCCGGCAGACTAATAATTCTGTCTGGTGAAGCAGCAATTATTACAATAACATTATGGTCCACTAAAATAGCCATCCCGTAGAGGATGGGGGAAATGGTGTTTCTCCTTCTTCCAAGTAAACAGACTACGTGCTGGGGAAATGCCCCGAGGGCTTGGCCAGGGGAGGAAGGACTCCCACAGCTGCTGTGTGGCAACTTCTGTTGTAACCAGCCTTCGGAGGATGCCTGGTTTTTATGGCTGTAGGTAGCTGCAGGCGTAATTTTGCACCTGCAGTTTTGGTTGGGCAGATAACCGCCTTCCTTATTGACCCATGCAACCTGATGCCTTGAGAGGCCTGCGTTGTGAGCACAAATAATTGTGACTGATTAAAAAAAGGTACCATCTTGAGGACAGACGTGATTCGGGGCATTGTGTCCCTTCTGAAAATCAGCTGTGCCGTGAGCCAGGAACGACCAATACCCCTGAGATGTCCTTTGGGCAGGCAGCTCCTTCTTGGAGTTGTCCTGGAGCAACTTTGCTCACATGAGGAGAACACAGAGGTTCAATAGAGAAGAAAATCTGGTTTATTTTGGTTTAACCTGGTCTTGTCTGATTTCTAATGGCTGTGCAAGAAATTTTGTACAAGGTCTGACTCCTCACCACATAAAATTGTCAAGGGAAGCCAATGGGAGGTTGGCTGGGAACAGGGGGCTCTGAACTCTGCTTCACACAGCTCTGCCCTGCAACTTCGCTGTCATCTGCAGCCTGTGCCCTCTGCAGACAGGAGAGAAAATCAGGCAATGAGGATTTCCTCTGTTTCTTCTGCTGGGGGATCAGTCCATTGAGAAATTCATTAAAATCTGCTAGGCCAGAAATAGAAAAAGCATCAAGTGACAAGACAATGCTCTTACAGAAATCAAGTCTTTGATAGCTAGCTTTACATGCTTCTTGAGCACAGGGAAAGACGGTCAGTAAAGTTCCTCGTGGCCTAAAAGCAGAAACATCTGTCGGAGTCAGCTTGCTAGGTTGAATATAGCAGCAGGAAAGCCCAACTGATTAACTCCATCCTCTTCCTAGCATGTTTTTGTGGCGACCAGAAATCCCCAGAAAGGGCTCCTGAGGACATCAGCCCCAGTAAAAGCCAGCTATAATTCTGTAAACAGGGAGATCAAGGGCACGTTATTCCAGCTGCACTTTACCTCTGGCATCCAGGTTGCATAATTCACACCTACTGCATCTGCTCTCCCTTAGCTGTGGGATAAGCTTTAATTTTGGGAGAGAGGAAGAGCCCAGGCTCTGATGGGGGAGAGAATAAAAGTGATGTTGTGAGGAAGAAATAGGCTGGAGCAGGGGAAAAAGACAGAGAAGATTAAAGCAATATAGTGGATGCAGGAGGCACTTTCCAGCGTGGCCGGGCTGATGCTGCTCAATGTGAACAACCCCCCGCTCCTCTCATCCACGTTCACCCCAAGAGGGATAGCAGCCAGCTTTTTGGGGCTTTCTCTTGATCGTTTTTAACATTTTAGTCTTCCTTCATTTGTGTTTTGAGTAATCCCGTGGGATGAAAATGCTGAAGAATAACAGCCCTTTCTATTCTCTCCCCGGCATCAACTTCAAGTCTGGTATCAAGTGACAAATTTGTCCCTGATAGCACAAGGGGACACATATTTTCACTGCTACATTTTGGACAGACATACATAGTTAATCCCACCATTTTTAAGAAATTTCAAGAACTGGAATTTAAATTGTGCTATAGCTAATTTCCTGCAGCCAGGCTCCTGAAGCATGAGCTTTACTGACCACTCACCGTGCAGTACTCTTTGTTCAAATTATCCAAATTCTGCCTTTCATCAAGCCTGAAACCTTCAAAAATGGTCACAGTTCCTGTATGGTACCTTCCAATTAATGCACTGCCATAAAATTGAGGAGAAGCAAAACCTGCTTTTGTGTTCAGGCTTATGAACACACTGAGGGAAAGATGTAAGGAGAAGGGCTTCACTGGAAGTCTCTTCATCACCTCCCCCTTTGTCAGCCTTGAAGGACACAACAGTTCCAACAAGGCATTCAAGGCATTCACACTAAATGTTTTCCAGGAGCACCAACATCTGGGTAATTTTGACATCCATTCAGCTGAAAACTCTGGAAATCATCCTGAGGGCATGTGTCTCAACATTCCTACGCATTACCACTATTGCCAAAAAAGAGAATTGTCCTGAAACCTTGTAGCTAATCAGGAAAAACAAATGAAAACTTCTTTCACAGCTTTTGCAGCCAAAAATGAATTACCTGTGACACCTTGTCCTGCAATACGCAGTAGATGAGCTGAACAATTATGTAGGAGGAAATATTTCTTCTGGTTTTCCACGAACTTCGAGCACCATTAGCTGCAAATACCATACACTGTTAAAGTCAAATCATTTGATTGCAAGACATTAATTTTACCTTTCACAGCTTCCTCGCAATCTTGGAAATGATCAGACAGTGGTCTACTCCCTTCTCAATTATGGAAAATGAACGACCAAAAAACTTTGTTGCTTCTATGTTTTCAGGTATCTATGGCCTAGAGTGGAAAAAAAAGTCATTTAAGTCCTTTTTGGCTAAGTCCTTATTTTCTCTGCAAGAGAGGATCTAATATATTGTTGGGATTCACAAAGCTCTCTTCCTACAAAGATGAACTGTGTTACCTGTAGGTGGATCAGGGAAACCTACACCTTTGTTTTTGCAATCACATAATCCATTGGAGTGCTTATGGATTGTACTACCACAGGTTCCTGTCGCATCTGCTACAGTGATATTTTCACATTCCTGCTAAGAACAACCTCAAAGTTTCACCTTTTAAAGAAATGTTTCAGTAGTTTCTTTCTCCATGCTGCTTCCATCCTCCCCTGCACAGGACAGGTCACGCTGCGTAACTGAGAAACTTCTCCACAACCTGAAGAAAGTCTCCTGCCAGCTTTGCCAGCTTTGTTGATATCATTTGTCCACTTACCAATACTCAATACCATTTGTCCACTTACCCTGGAAAGCAGAAAACCTTTTTTTTTAATTTTTTTTTTTTTTCCTCATGTGGGGGAATCATTCCTGCAATTCCAGAGCTACTCTGCAAGCACATTTAAAATATCTATCGTTTTAATACACAGTGAAACAATTTCTGTGCAATTTTCATAAAGAAACATAAAATCTTTGGACTTCAATGGTTCAACATAAAGAGAAATGACTCTTGTCAGACATAAAGTCAGTATGACTGACTACTGCAGAATGGCATTCACTCAGAAGGCATTTCACTTTGGAGGAAAATAGATATCCCCAGCCCCACGTGCAGTCTTTCTGAGATTGCTGCTTAATTCTGGCTAGATTGTGATGGCTTAGAGGAATAGTTTTAATCAGTCTGAGGGATTACTACTCTCTGGGTTGTGTGTGTGTGTGGGAAAGGGAGTTGTGTGATGTTTTTTTCTTGAGGGGAAAAACCCTCAATTCTGTTTGTTTTTCTTTCTTTGGTTGGTTTTGCATCTTTTCAGCTTCCAGATTATTAAAATTTATCAGTGGAAAAGTGGTCCTCGTGTTGGAAATTTGCATCTTCAGATGTTCTTTTCTCCACCGCACTTTTTTACCTATTAGAAGTCTCCAAAGCTGGGAACTGTAGAAGATCTCTCCGACATGTGAGATCAAACCTCAGTGGGAACCCACTGCTCTTTCCAGCTCTTCTGAAGGACTCTTCAAAATCCTCCCTGTGTAGTCACCTCAGAAAACATAAACAGCATAACACAGTGAAAATCCCTCAGGACTGGCGTCTTTCTCTTTACATATATCCAAAATTGGATGAAAATTCCCAGAGGACTCTGCTGAAATCTCTAACTGGGGTGACCAGCCCCCCCAGAAAGAGCTGGCCAAGGTCTGTGTTTCAAAGCCTAATGTACATGTATATGTATTGCTCACAAAATGTTGTGATGTATTATGTAGGAAAACAACAACAAAAACAAACAAACAAAAGCAAGCAAACAAACAAAAAAGCCACCCACAACGTGACGAATATTTGCTTTCAGTGTAGCCAGTAGTGACATTTTCCAAAGTAGACGTTTTCTTCCTTGTATGCTATTTCTTCACGTGTGTTAGACTGAAGAAATAGCATGTTTTAACAGGCAAAGTCTCAAAAAGGAAGATTTGTAACATTTTTTAGATTTCAATTTTGTTAGACTGAAGTAATAGCATGTTTTAACAGGCAAAGTCTCAAAAAGGAAGATTTGTAACATTTTTTAGATTTCAATTTTTTTCATTGTAAACCTGAGACAAAAAAAAAAAAAAAAAAAAAAGGTGTCAGTTTTTACTTCCAAGTGTTTGGGCTAGTACTTGTTAAAAACTGAGATGTTTTCAGACTGACTTCCCTTCCTAAAACAAGGTGAAAATAAGTTGCATTTCTTGACATTGCTTTTGAGGCTCTGACTGATAGATTCAGCCCTCTGCTCAATCCTGTGGCAGGTGACCAGGCTCAGATCAGTCCCTCAGGGCCGTGGGAATTTGGGCAGGGACTGCTTGCTCTGCCCAGCAGCTTCCCTCAACTATTGATAGGACTCATGTTGCGCCAGGGGAGGTTCAGGTTGGCAATGAGGAGACATTTCTGCTCAGAAAGAGCAGTCAGGCACTGGGACGGGTTGCCCAGGGAGGTGGTGGAGTCACTGTCCCTGGGGGTGTTCAAGGAGAGGTTGGACGTGGTGCTTGGGGACATGGTTTGGTGGGTGACAGTGGTGGTAGGGGGATGGTTGGATCAGATCATCTTGGAGGGTTTGTCCAACCTGAATAATTCAATGACTGGGAGTTTTCCCCCCCAGGTGGGTTCCCTTGTCACTATCCTGTCTTGGTTCTCTGCCCCTTGTCCCTCACACTTGGGGGGTAGGGGTGTATCTGACATGGAGCGCCTCCTGAAGTAAAGCACAGGTGGTGGCTCCAATAATACGTATCAGAGCAGACGATTCATTTTGCACAAGTTAGGAAATGTGAAAATGGCTTCGCAAGGTCTCAGAACCCCCAGCTCCGTGCGGCCCCACAGATTCCTGAAGGGGTGACCTCGGGCTGAGTGGGGACAGGGGCGACAAGCCACTGGCACCATGGGGTCCTGAACAGCGGAGACAACTCCGTTTGGGCTGAAAATACCTAAATTAAGGGCAGTTGGTGGGAAGAGTGCAGCAGAGGGGACTGCCCCTCTCTGTGAGCCCCCCTCATGGCTCCCCCTGATCACCCGCCCTAGTGACAGATCGCGCACGCGCGCGGCGCCGCGGCCATTTCGTCGCCCGGCCGCGGCGGCGCGCTCACGTGACCCTCCCGCATGGCCGTGGAGGGAGCGGCGGCGGCGGCGGGCGCGTCCCCGTGCCCGTGCCCGCCCGGTGGCAGCAGCAGCATCGGGAGCGCGCCCGCCGCCTCCCCCAGCACCACCCGGCCGTTCATCTGCTCCTTCCCCGGCTGCGACGCCGCCTTCAGCAAGGGCTGGCGGCTGGACGCGCACCTCTGCCGGCACACGGGCGAGGTGAGGAGCCCCCTGCCGGGTCCCCGGGGGTGGTGGTGGGGTGTGGGGGTGTCCCGGTGCCGTCCCTGTCCCCGTCCCCGGTGCCATCCCCGGTGGTGTCTTGCAGAGGCCGTACGTCTGCGGGCATGAAGGCTGCGGGAAGGGCTTCACCAGGGAGTTCCACCGGGCTCGGCATCTCCTCACGCACAGCGGGGAAAAGCCCTTTGAGTAAGGACCAAGGGTGTTTTTGGGGGGGATTTTGGGTTTTTTGAGGCACGGGGATGCTGAGGGAGGCCGGGGGGGGGGGGGGGGGGGATACGGGAGTGGGCAGATCTCTGCCTCAAAGGGAGAGGAAATGAAGGAAAAGCAATCAACCCATATGATTTAGCAATTAATAGCTGCATGCCATGGACTAAGATTTAGAAATTCCTATATATTTAACTAAAATCCTTCCCTCTTACCATGTTTGCCAGTGGCTTTTAATGGTGACAACCTCAGGCTTTTCATGTCTTTAAGCCAAATTTTCACGTTTGGGCTATGAATTTTGGTGGTTCTTCCTCTTGTGAGTGATAATGATTTAGTTTATTTGCAGGTGCACGGCTGATGGATGCAATCAGAAATTCGGGACAAAATCAAACCTGAAGAAACACATTCAACGCAAGCATGAAAATCAGCAGAAGCAATATGTGGTGAGTAACTACCTTTGGTACTGCAAAACAAAGGCTAAGCAAGCTCCTCGTGGGATGTCCATTGAGATTCTTGAACTTGTTATTACGCAGAACTTGTATGTGTCCAAATACTGCAGTTGGGATTTCAGCAAACACAGGTGGACTGGGCTCTGTCATTGTTTGGCCTCTAATGACAACTTAATTTCCTAAATAGTGCGACTTTGAAGGCTGTAACAAGTCTTTCAAGAAACATCAGCAACTTAAAGTGCACCAGTGTCACCACACCAATGAACCTCCCTTCAAGTAGGTGAATAATTTTACTGATAAACTTTAGAATTCCATTTAAATGATATAGATGAAAACATGTGCCTCCTCCCAGCCTTTTCATTGATGTGGCGTTTAATACCTGAAAAAAACTTGCATGAATGTAGGTGTGATTGCCAGTACATTTCTTGTGTTGGTTGTTTGCTCAGTAGTCTGCTTTGAGCAACCATCATGGTGCACTGTAACTTCAACTTTCCATGTATTATGTTAGTATTTATTACAGGTTCACAGGAAAAACAAAATAGTCTTGAATTCACACAGTCTGAAACACAAACATAAAATATTGCATGGTAATGAAAAATGCAGTTACCTCTGTTTTCCAGTGAAAAGTAGGAACTTGGCTAACGCTGAACTGAGCAGTGGCTTAAAAAAAGGTGAGAGCCTTGGACACCAGTCTGAGACACTGCATTGCAACTCCATTATTTACATCACACGTTGGTACAAATCTGCTGAAAGAATCTTGTGTTTCTTACAAGTGGGACACACTTCACAGGAGTGTTCCACTTAAGTGCAGTAGTGTGGCTGGGTCACCAGTACAATATGCTGTTGCTGCTCTGCTACTGCCCTGACTGCTAGATTTGTACAAATCTCTTAAACCTTCCACTTCCTATCTCTATATTTGGAGAGCTGGAGTATGAAGGATATGAAGCTTGATTCTTTAGCTAAAGCTTAATATGCTGTATACAAGGGAAGCTGTATGTAAGTTACTTTTACAAGGGGGGAAATGGAACAAATCTCTGGGCAAGGGGAAACTTGGGTTATTTGGCACACTTTGTGCCTGACTTAACAAAAAATACGTGGATGCAGTGCAAGAAATTAAACCAGCATACTTTATACCTAGATGTAGTCATGAAGGATGTGGAAAGAGCTTTTCTACTCCAAGTAGACTAAAACGGCACGAGAAGATACATGAAGGTAATCCGGTTTTTCCTCTTGCTGCTATTATGTTTTAGCAGAATAAAAAGGACTTTTTCTGGTGTGGATGGTATGCACGGATGTAAAAGTACTCTGGGCCTAGTGATCCAGACAGACAAAGTAAGAATACCTGTTCTGAATGGTCAGCAGGGCTACAATTGCAGGACGCTGCAGCATTCAGTTGTGATGTACTGGTGGCAGGCTGAACTGAGCTCAGGATGCCTTTCAGTTATTTATTTTCTCCTGTTATGCTTCCTTGTCAATAACCCATCTCCTGGAGAGAAGGTATAGGCTAATGGTTAAGCCACTAGCCTGTTTTGATCCTATTGGTTAGGAACAATTCCCAGTTCTGCCACAAATTTCTCATGTAACCTTGGTAAAACCACACAGGCTTGCATATTTAAAGTTATTAATGTATTTATGTGAAAGGTATTAAGTGGAATTGTCAGGAGGTGGTCATACAGGTGCGTGAGCTAATTCTGCTACACTGCTACCCATTCTTTTAGTACTCCTGTCAGCTAACTTGCTTTCCAGTGCTAGTAAAAAACTGTGGCTAGGAAGAATATCCAAGAAGCTATGACTTGTACTGCATTCCTTTCTTAAGGCAGGGATTTGCTTACAGTTCTTTGACCTTTCCAGTCAAAGAACAGTATTGGCTTTCTGTGGTTCATTTAAAAGCCATCCTGTCTGATAACACGATGGTCTCTTTAGGCTTGAGTATTACTATATGGTAAAGTTCTTCTGTTTTTTAATACTCAATACAAGTATTTATATGGAAATACATTATTACAGCTATATACCTGAATGAAAGTGTATGGCTGATGAGAAAGTAGTCTTTCTGAAGACAAGAAACGGTAGAGCTTCATGAAGTTCTTTAAATTGGAAAAGACCTCTGGAAGTTATCTGGTCCAAATCCACGCTTGGTTAGACCAGCTTGCTCAGGGCTGCATCCAGTCAGGTTTCGAATGCCTGCAAGGGCAGGGATTCCACAGCCTCTCTGAACAACTTGTGTCTGTGGCCTTCTGTCCTGCCGTGCAGTATGGGAGGAGATGAAGAATGTTTGCCTCTGATTTTCAAACACTAAGGGTGGAGTTTGCCCTTACAAAAGTGGATTGTTTGCCAGACCCTTTGTGATTGTAAACAGCTGTTGTCTCGAACAGGCTATGCATGCAAGAAAGAAAACTGCTCATATATTGGAAAAACGTGGACTGAGCTTCTGAAACATAATAAAGAAAGTCATACAGGTAAACTCCAAATGCTTCAGTAAACCAAAATTACTTTTGAATAATTAGGAAACAAAGCGCTCATCTGAAAATTAGTCCTTGTTTAACTTGCCCCCTCGTCATTGTACCTAGACGAACTTGTTCACTAGCACTCTCTTGGTAGAATGTTATTAGTCTGGCTAGACCTTTAACTGATGGAAGTGTTGCTCAGTATGCTAACTTTGCTTTGTGATCCAGTTAATGAGGATTTGTATAATGTTGGATTTGGGATCTAGATAACTCATGTTGTGGTGATCTGAGTTCCCTACTTCATATGAGTTTTAGCTTAGTGGTAGAGGTTTGATTCTATAGTTTAATTCTAAGCTCCTGCAAGAGGCTGTCAACTTATATTCTGCTTCTATGTCTTTCCCCTCTACTCCTCCTCAGGGCCAATAGTTTGCAGTGAGTGTTCAAAAACTTTTAAACGCAAAGACTACCTCAAGCAGCATCAAAAAACACATGCTGTGGAGAGGGAAGTCTGCCGCTGCCCAAGAGAAGGATGTGGGAGAACTTACACAACTTTATTTAACCTTCAAAGCCATATTCTCTCATTTCATGAGGAAAAAAAGCCATTCTCTTGTGATCATCCAGGCTGCGGAAAAGTGTTTGCAATGAAGGTATGTATCTTTACACTGCCCTAACCTGAATTACATGATCTGAAATTAAACTTTCTTTTTCCTTTGCAACTGTAGCAGAGCCTAGCAAGGCACATGGTTGACCACGATCCTGAAAAGAGAAAGCTGAAATTAAAAGTAAGTTGTACTCTTAAAGAAATCCTCTCATCCATATCCTGCCACCTCACAGAGGAGGGTTAATATTAAGTATTTTAGAATGTGATTTCAAGTGGGAAAACAGGTCAGCTATCTATTTAATTTGAGGGATTCTTGATCTTTTGGAAGTTCCTTTAGAAGTAGTGCTAGCCTTTTCATTGTTTTTTCTTCTACCTCCATCATTAGTCTTGGCACCATATATATGTTGCTAATTCTGTATTTATTTCTGCCAGACAAAGCGTTCTCGTCCTAAGAGGAGCTTAGCCTCTCGTCTGAGCGGATACATTCCTCCTAAAACGCAGCCAGGAAAAGGTGTGGCTGTGACAGAGAGCAAGACAGTGGATAAACCCATGGAAAATGAAATACCAACTGTTGAAATTCTGACTCTGCAGTAAAGGTTAATTGAGACAGTTTTCTTCGTGGAATGACCAGTGCAAAGCTCAACAAAAAACACTTTATTATTATTATTTTTTTTTTAAATAAGAAATTAATATTGTTTATACCTCTTCATAAAGTCACTGAGACACCCCACTTGACTTCTGATCTTCATTTCCATCTTGGTTTACTGTACTGTTTTTCTGCTTTTCCGCCTTCTGGTGTGCTTGCAACTCTTTGTCAGACATGTGTCTCAAAATACAGGTACCTGTTCCTTCTTTAATAGCTTTTGGCTTGGAAAGGTAAGTGGCTTTGTCAGACACAGTCTCCAAAATCCGATCAAAAAGGATGAACTGAAAAGAAGGGGAGAAATTGGGTAAAATGCACAAACACGGGTAGAAAAACATTTAGACTGTTTTGTTAGCCCTAGTTTGAGCAGTTTAATTTATCAAGATGAACTCTCAGCTCATAGTTAGGTTTTTTAAATTTAAGGAAAACCTAAATGTGGACTGCCATGAAGTGTTCCCTCCCCTATCCAATTCTTCCACATGATACCCTTTCCTTGTAAATTCAGCTTCCTACAAAAATGTTTTGCTCCTTTTGAGTGAAGTGGCATCACTTTTTTTTTTTTTTCCCAGCAATTTACCAATTCATTGCACATGTTAAAAGGAAAAAAAAAAGTCTTTGGAAAAAAGCCATTTGTGCAGGTGACAAATCAGAAGGCCCTGCAGTTATACTACTCGATTGCCATTCCAGTAGCTTTGAACACAGCAATGGAAAACTAACCTTAGCCACGGGATGCACAAATGAGTCTTTGAAAGTGCAGTTAAGTTATTGAAATAATCCAGCTAAAATAGAATCTATTAAAAACCTTACTGCAATATATCTCAGTATGTGAGCTGGCTTAAGGTATAGATGGGAGAATTTTACCAGCCCAGTTAAGGCAGTGCTGAAAAGAAATAGGAACTGCTTAAATTCTGCTGTCAAGACCAATTTTATACTGGCATTCTTAACAAAGTGTAGTACTAGAATTGTGTATACAGGATTGCAGTGTTTGAACAGATGTAGCAACCACTGCTTTCATGGGACCTACACTTATTTTAGCAGTGAACAATACGTTAAAAGAAGAAAGCAGCCCTGTAGAGGGGAACTTAATACCAGTACACCTGTGTAATGAAATTGTCCACTTACCATGTCTGTATTGCTGTCCTTTGCTTGGCGGATGGTAACTTTAACGTGGTACTTCTTTTCAATCCAGTGTGCTATCTGCTTAGTCTTGGTCTCCAAGTCGTTCTTAGCAATAGCTGAAGAAAAGGATAACTCCTTCTGAACTAGCCCTGTTTAAAACAGAACTAAGATTGTGTTGGTGTAGCATGACAAACCTGCATTGCTTTCTTTCAATAACCTGTGGTGGTTTGCTTAACTCCCTTCCCCGTGTTGATTTCTCATAGATTACCCAGTCTCCTTGTGTCAGAATTCACCCTTGGTGGTGGTGGTTAAACTGTTACCTCACACTGCTGTAACACAGAAAGTGGCTGCATGTTTGGGGCACACAGGAATGTCTCTTCAGGGTCAGAACATTCAAGTGTTTTTATTTCAACTGCAATTTTGTTCGTACCACCCACAGTGCAGGCCTAACAGACAAATAGGTAAGCACTGGATCTGGACTTTAAGTGTACAAATTCCTATAGTTTGCTCGTGATGTAGCTGAGTGTGAAAGCCTTAAAACTAGGCACCTATTCATCTCAAGCCCATTTTCTTACACGGTAAAGTATGATATTAAAGTGGAAGTACAAGACCTTGTAATACATTTAAACAAGTTGGTCTCTTCCTCCTTAAGGATTCTGCAAAGTAGTTACTATGTGAATAATCTTTCTGTACCTTTTGGAACAAAAAAAAATCACTACCACAGCAATCACTACCAAAGCACAAATCCCTTCTTTAACCTGAGGGTAACAAAAGACAAAGTCAGATATTTTTTCTAAAACTCTTCCCAAACTCAGTTTGTTAAACTGCTGGAGCAGACGAACTTAAGATACAAAAGTTTCCAAAGTGTTCAAGACTAAAAAAGTTGTTCTCTTATTCCGTAAATGAAAGGGCTCCAGACTTTCTCCTCCTAGAAGCAGGCCAGGATGAGAAAGTTTCGCAATTCCTGGTGATGAAACTAAATTTGTGTATCTGGTGCACATAGTTTTTACAAACTGTCATTTATGCCTTAATTAAGAACAGAAATTCAGCGAGTCTTACAAAACCAGAATCTAGTTGTATTAATAATAGATATTGAAATAAAACAAACAAACAAAAAATCAGCTGATGCCAAAATAGTAAATCCTGAGAAAGCAATAGAAGGCTTCTCTGGAGAAGACAATACTAATCCAAAATTTTATTTTCACTAGTGCAAATCCTTAATAGCACGGACTGCAGTGGCATGGCTTTGGATTTACACAAATGCAAGTAAGAGGATTTAATCTGCTGAAACGACTTTTAGTACAGCATGTTTCAGTGTTCATTGTTGTAACATTAACAGTATACGTACCTGCTTTTGAACTTGCTTTTTTCTTCTCTGCACGCTTAAGCTGCTCTTCATGAATCTGCTGCCCACTCATTAGCCTGTACACAGGAGGTTCGACGTTCTCACGAAGCAGAACAAGTTTCAGGCCATGCTGATCCATAAGTCTGAGTGCATCCGCTCGGTGCATATTTCCTAAGCTCTCTCCGTCCTGGTTGAGGACGTGCAAAATCCGATACGGAATTCTTCGCCCAACACTTCCAAACGCTGCTTTCTGTTTTGGTTCTCTGTGAGATTTTTCAGCTGTACAAAATGGCTGAGCAAGTCCGAACACTGTTGTCTTTTTAGGGTCAGGTACCACCAAGCAGAATGGAGAAAAGACTCCCTTTTGTGCTGTCCGTGTCAGGAGAGTACCAAAGAATCTTTTTGCATATCCATTTTCATTTCTGGTTGCATGACATAAAAATTTCATCACACAAAAGGTGGTCATTCTGAGGAAGCAGGGAAGAAGAAAAAAACAAGTTAACTTCATCAGTCAGATTCTTCTACTTGTCATTAGACCTAACTCCACTAAACAGCCATCCATTAAACCACTCTGAAAAAGATGTATCGCATTGTTACACAGAACAAGCAATCAACAGTAATTTTACAATAACAAAGGGAGCTTCAAAACAGAGAGAAAATGTTACAAAGGAACAGAATGTGTAGAATTGATGTTATATTTAGTATTTTAACATTTAAGCTTTGAAGACTCCAGAACAACTAGTTCCTTTCTTCTCTGACGCAGCTCTTGTCTGTGCAGAGAAATTAGCTAATGGTTACAAGGGAGAAGTTTTTGTCAAATAAAAAGGCTTGTCACACTTTTAAAGTCATGTATTTTCAGTCCAGATTTTTTTTTTTTTTCATTAAACATGCAACACTAGGACTTCCTTTTTGCTTCTGGTACTCCTCTATGTAAAGTACTATTCAAGCCACGTTGCTTCAGACTTACCCTAAGTACTCAGCCTTCCCAAAATCTACGGCCTGACTCTGCTGCTGTGTTTTGTATGGGTTTGGAACTTCAAAATGCCATTTTATCAGGCATTTAAAGTATCGATTGCCCTTTCCAAAAAAAAATAAATTTGGTGTGGCATAATCCTGTTTATAATGAGCTGAGGTGATTTTTTTCCAGTTAACAAAACTTTTAGATTTCTTACATACAGAATAGATGCACCTAAGCAGCATGAGTTGTTTGTTTGGAAAGTGCAGTTTGCTGTAGACATTTTATCAGAACCACCTAGTAAAAACCCTGATACTGAGATTTTTCTTCCTGAATGATGTTGAAAAAAGCTCGCAGGAAAGAGGGAAAAATTGAAAAGCACAAGGAAGACTTCTCTGCAATACACGGAACAGAAGATAAGCAACAAATTCATATGCCTAGGATCCCCATAAACAAAATTTAAATGCATTTTTACAGGCATCTATCCTGGCACGGTACTCATGGAGTTGCATGCTTTCAAAACAAGCCTCAAAATACACCAGTGCTTGAAATCTGAAAACTAGTGAAACTGTTCTTTGAACACGCCTTCCATGATCATTTTTCCCCATTCCTGCCTGGTTTGTGAAATCTCCCTGGCAATCTTGGTGCACCTGACCACTACTCCCATTTTGTTCCAGGCCTCAGAAGTTATCTGCTCTCTTAACAGCTGCAAAAAACTTTAGATGCAAAGAGCAAACTGTGGAGTATGATCTGCAGGTTTGGTATTCTGTGGTTAAAATGCTGCAAGGACTGAGAAGTCTGAAGATGATACAGGAACAAGAGTGTGTTTTGCCTGGTAAGCTGGGAAGAGCGTGACTTCTTTTGCCTAGGAAGGAACGTAACTGCACTCTGTGAGCATATATATGCATGTGTATATCACCGTGTAGATGTGTTTCCATGTGCATACATAAATACGTATGTCTGTACACACGTATCTGTGGAAAGGTGCAAACACTCAGCAAGCATAAGGCATTACTTGTAAGTATAAGCAAAGTTTGGAATAGGAACAGCTAAAATGACCTGCCTGGGAACAAACTTAGCCTAAAAATGGGGAAATTTCACAGCCTGGAACAGACTTAAAATTTAGCGACCGCAGCAAAGCCAATACAAACCACCCAGAGCCCCATCCAGCCTGGCCTTGAGCACCTCCAAGGATGGGGCATCCACAGCTGCTCTGGGCAGCCTGTGCCAAGGCCTCACCACCCTCTGAGGGATGAAATTCCTCCTTATATCTAATCTAAATCTATCCTCTTTTAGTTTAAAGCCATTCCCCCTCGTCCTACCGCTACGACCCCTGACAGCATCCCTCCCCAGCTTTCCTGCAGCCCCCTCTGGGTGCTGTCAGGCTGCTCTAAGGTCCCAATTATTACGATGATTTCACAGAGCAGCTGCAGGACACTCACTGCAGGCTGTCGGAGGCGCAGCACCACCTGGGTGCGTTATAAATCATAATAAATAATAAATAATAAATAATAAATAATAAATAAATCCCATTTACCCCGCGTCCCAAGGCTTCACCCCCCCGCACCAGCCGCCCCTACAGCCGGGCAGCAGCCCTATAGCCCTGGGAGCCACCGGCCCCGCTCTGCTGGCCGCCTGCCCGTGCCTTTCTTCCCCGTCTGCCGTTGAGATCCGCCAAAACCCTGCCGAGAAGGGCGCTTTTTGGGGAGAAAACGGCGCTTTTCGGGGAAAACGGCAGCGGCGCTGCCCGGTGCGCGGCGCCCGGTACCCGCAGCCAGGTACCGGCCCCACGGGCGCCCCTTACCTGGCGGCCCGGCCCGCCGGGACCCCGGGGGTCACCTCCCCCTTCCCGTCACCCTTCCCCTTCCCCTTCCTCCTCCTCCTCTTCCTCTTCCTCCACCCTCCACGCCTGCGCCTGCCCGCCCCCTGCCCGCCCTCCCCTCAGCCCTGTGGGTTCGAGCCCGCAGGAAGCAGCCATGAGGGAGACCTCGTCACCCTGCCTGCTCGCAGGAAAATTGATTATTTTTTTTTTTCATTTTGTGTGCTTTGGTTGGAAAAGCCCTCCAAGATCACCTGGTCCAACCATCTCCTTACTACCAATGTCACCCACTAACCCATGTCCCCAAGCACCACGTCCAACCTCTCCTTGAACACCCCCAGGGACGGTGACTCCACCACCTCCCTGGCCAACCCGTCCCAGTGCCTGACTGCTCTTTCTGAGCAGAAATGTCTCCTCATTGCCAACCTGAACCTCCCCTGGCACAACTTGAGGCCATTCCCTCTGGTCCTATCACTGGTTACCTGTGAGAAGAGGCCGACCCCCAGCTCCCCACACCTTCCTTTCAGGCAGCTGCAGAGAGCAATGAGGTGTGAGAAGGGGCTGACTGAATTGTCTGTGAAACCAAAAAAATTCACTAATCAATTCACAAAATCAGAAATTCACTCACATTACCATATTCTCATTTAAACACCTTGTCTGCAGTAATGGCTATGGAAACCTGCCATTATCCGAATTACCCATGTAGGTGGTAGACGGTGTTAACAGCCGGGCTGAGATGTGTAGGTTCACCTGTGCTGTGCAAACGGCTCCTCCTTTTTCCATCCTTTAGTCCTTTAGTTCACTTCTGGATTTCGTTCATTCTTTGTGCCTTTACAGTTGTGAGCATTTTGGGAGTGGGGATTGCCATCCAGTATAGCAGTAGAGTGCCTAACAAAACCAGATCTCGGTTTGATGCTCTTGAAACAAATAATTGAAATTATACAGTACCCAGTTGTGGAGAGTGTAAAATTCCACAATAAGGAGGGAAAAAAAGAAAGTTTTATGTGAGTCTTTTGATGGTCTGGAAATCAAGTGTGGTATTTGAATGCCTGTGAGGTGAAGTTTTGGCAGATAAAAATCCTGGAGATACTATTTTTCATCCTCAGACCCTACAATACGTGTTGGAGGAGAGCTGTTCAGGGGCCCGGGATGCAGGGAGCTCCTGTTGCCTCTCTGAGAACCGTCCCCACAAGACAGATAATTTTCAGCAATGTTAGTAGGAGCAATAAAGTTAATAATCCTCCTCACTGTGATAAAAACTACCTGCATGAAGGCAAGATATTTCAGAGCGGAGTATTTGCATTCCTCCTCTCTACCCTTTATTTAATTCTGTTAAGTTTAAGCCTGATGTTTGTTTTACTTCATGCCTTTCTAATTAAATTTAGTCTGCCAAGAAATAGTGCAGCCTTCTCATGCTGTTTGTTCTCAATTAACTTGATCTTTCTGGGGGCTCATTGTACTCGCTCGCCTTGTCCTTTGTCTCGTCTGTTTACCCTGTAATAGTCCAGGGGCTGTGTTTTTATACAGTGCCTATCACAGTTGGGACTGCAGTCTTAATTATCTGAAAGATGCTATCAGAATAAGTTCATTAAATAATAACTTTCTTCTTTCTGTTTTGTCTGATGCACATCATCCTCTGCCTACCCCAACAAGATTCTTAGTCATTTATTTACTTGTGGATTTTTTTTTTCCTTCTTAAATCTACATCTGGCTTTTTTTTTTTTTTTTTTTTCCATTTGACATTTAGTTTCCCAAACTAGTTAGCAAAGTCACTCTATCTTCTTTTGTGCCAAATCAAGGCCTGTTCTGCTCGTCCTCATGCCAAACCACAGATAATTCATGGCACAGAGAATTCAAAGTGGAAGTGAATGAGAAGGAGGAAGGGTGGTGGAGGGAGGGATTGCTTTCCCTGGTTCATGAACAGCACCAGCACCAGCACAGGTGCTATCAACATGCTCTTGCAAGACTCAAGATGCTGCTGGGAAGCTTTCTTCACACTCAGAACTGATTTCTGGGGGACCAAGGGTTTGACTGTCCCCTGAGGATGTGGAAAACTGGCTCCAGTCTTTCTGTCTTTTGGGTAGGTCTGGCCCTGTTGCCATTTGCTTAGCGTACAGTTAGCTATTAGTGATGGCTGGCAGTGAGAATGCCCTTAGCTGGATGACAGTGCTCACCTGGACACTCAAGGCTCTGGTACTTATTTCCACTGAAACTCCATCATTCATTTCTGGGAAGGAAGCAGTGAGCTGCTGGAGCACCCTGCGTCTGCTAGGGGGCTCATCCCTGCTGGCTGTGAGCAGAGGACGGATCTTGCAGTGGCACACGGTGAGCATCTTGCTGCTTTCTAAACTGGAGCTCTCATTCTCGATACTTTGTCCAAAACATTTCAAGGGCCAAACAAGATCATCAGGAATTTATTATTGATACTGCTAGTTTTATGCAAAGCCTGGGGCTCTTGGTTATGGAGCAGTTCCAGAGGGTGGGACAGCAGTTTTTCCAAAGCCGTATTACTAAATCTGTGATTAGCCTCCTGCACAGCCGTGCTTGCCAAAATACCATGCATCTGCACCCTGCGCACCTCTGTTTTCCTGTTTTTCTGCATAATTCCCTCCTGTATAGGGCATTTTGGTGGGGAAGCTTTGGGAAAGTCTCAGAGATTGTGTTTTTCTTCTCCTCTGTCCTACTCTCAGGCATCAGCTGGCACAGCTTGCCTCCACCTTCCTGCTTCACTACAGCCAAGACCACATGGCTCTGCAGCCCTGTTTTGCAGAGGGGCTGTACCTGCCCCTATGTGCTCCTTAGTATATATTTTCCTGTTAGTATTCATAAACGTTTTTCTCATATACATGTAACTTGAAGGAAAAACTCCCTTGTGCTGAGCTGAGCCCTGCCTTATGCTGCAGAACACGTTGGAGTAAATGCATATTTAAAGGATACAGACATTCTGGGTAAGTCGCAGGTACAGATTCCTGGGTTCTCCAGTAGTTCATTTACTCCTTTTTCATCCCCAGCTTTTGAAAGCTGTTTAATAGACACTCTTCTCTATTTTGATTCTTACAAGAGACAGCAAAAAATTAAGGCAAAAAACAAAACTTGTGTTGAATCATAAATGGTCACTGCTAACTGAGCCCTGCACAGGATAGCCAAAAGAGCTGAGGTTTTGTTTGGTTTCAGAAATCCGCCTCTGTTATGTGAATTAAAATAAATCTTTTGAAGATGTGTGCTCTGACAGTAAATTGCTTAGACTGATTAACTGAAGCCAGGCAAGGAACTGTTTTTTTTTCTCCCTGAAAAGGGAGGCTGACTGAATTTATTAAAATGGTAATCATAAAGCAAGCCTGGGTGTCCCTGTGGCGAGATACAATTAAAGTTAAAACTTCCCAGTGTAGCAAGTTTTTTAAATGCCTAGTTTTACATCTTGACTGTAGGGAGAGGAGTTTCCACTGTACATCTAAGACATTGTTCTGCAGCCTTTGCAAGTTGCTGGGTTCAGCTGCGAAGATTTTAAAAGCTGCTTTTGTTGGCAGCCTAGGACACATCCGTGACCTTATTAAAGTGGAAATGAAAGCTCTCTCTCTCTCTCTTTTTTTTTTTTTTTTTTTTTCTTTTTTTTTTTTTTTTTTGCAACAGTAAATCTACTAATTTTACAGTCAGTTGAACAGCAATAGATTAATTTGTTTAAAGTCTGCATTCACAAAGAAAACGTGAACTTCGCTGCCTTGAATACCCGAAACTACAGTGTGATATTTAAAGGGTAGAAACTATTACAACTTGCCCTAGAATGGTCCAAGCAGTTCCCTGTCACCTGCTTCTCAGCACAGGTGCTGACCTCCCCGTCTATTCTATCCCTCCTGACAGACTAGCAGCGAGGCTGGGTCTTTGTGTGCAACAGAGAGCGCTTTTCCAAGGACTGGGCCAGTTTTCTTCAGCAACCACAGGAAGCAGAATAAAGAAAAGGTTAAGGGCCACCACAAGGGTCAGAATGGGTTAAATTTAGTTAACATCAGAGGTTATAGCTTTTAACAAGAGCATGAAGGAAACTTATTCGAAGATGCAATTTGTTTCTTCTTTGTCAACCATTATTTTTTTTTACTCCATTGATGGTGACAGCTTAACAAAGTTTTTATATGCCCGGGTTTTCATCCTTTAGAGGATAAAGAACTGTGATGCAAAAAAGAGATGCAGGTGGAAGACTTTATAAAGCCTCCATGATTTTCAAATTGAGGGTTGAAAGTAGGCTCCCTGCCTGGCTAAGTCAAAAATAATTTGTAAATGTTAAAAAAATGCACATTATGGACAGAGGAGCCGATTTTTTTTTTTTTTTTTTCTTCTTCAATTATTTAACTTGCCAAGAGTAAGTGCTTTATCAGAAGCACTACAATGGACTGGTTTTGTATTTTTATTTATTTATTTATTTATTTATTTTTCCCCAAGGTAATCTTATTTTCTTTTTTATCTCCCTCTAAAGATGATAAAAGTCAAATGCCCTTTAGAACAGTCTTGATCATCTCCCTTCAAGGTATTTTAGTGTACAGCACATCATGATAGTTCTTTGAGTTTTGTGGGTGTTTTTTTCTTCAATTTAGTAAACAAGCACAAACTACAAAATGCAGTTGGTGGATAGCTCCATCAGGAAGTCCTCGTTCAGCTTCTTGGAATACAAAGAGGAGGAAAGTCAAAATCTTTCTGAAAACTGTGGAAGAAAAATAGAAAGAATAAGAACAGTAGGGTGTTTCACATGTTTATACATATTAGCTTATCTTCTGCCAATCTATCTTTTCTTCAAAATTTATTCATAAGATCACTGCAATTTTTTGTTTTATCTTGCTACAAAGTAAAGAACAGAGATCTGAAGACAGAATATAATTAAATCTGATAAGAATTCTTAAGTACAAACTGTATTTTTCTTTTTCGTTTCTTTGTATCATGTTACTCTAAAGGAAATAAAGCTTATGTGATCATCATATCTGCCTGTCTATCTGTTTTTCTACAAGTTCACCCAGTATAATTTTAATCTCTTGGACACTTCTGCCCAGTTTGCTGAAGAGATGGTGGCCCCTCAAAGCTACTGTACACTTGTAAAAAATATAAATATACATTTCTAACAAGTTTTGTGAAAATTGGTGATTAAACAGAGGAAAGACCCTCAAACTAGCATCTTGTTCATCCAGTTGACCAGGCGGAGTGTGTATATGGACTGCCCAGTTATCCCACACGGCTCTGCAGAGTTATTTAGGCTGGAAGGGACCTCTGGAGGTCTCCTCGTCCGACCCAGGTCTCGTCAGATCAACCACGGTTCAAGAGTGTCCCTTGCCAGAGGGCTGTGCAGGGGATATGACGGGATGAGAGAGTGCTGCAGTGGGGGATTTAGAGACAGGAGAAGGAACTGCTGGAACCAGGACATTTCGAGGACAAGGGAGAGGGGACATGCTGGGGGGTATCAATATTTTTTTATGTTGTTGTTCAGTATTGTGTGGTTTGTTGTAAAAGATAGGAGGAACAGTGGGAATTGTTACAGTGGGAACCAAGAGACAACATTCAGTGTGGGCTGAATTCTTCTGGAGAAAGTCTGTTCAGCTCACAGGCACTAGTATTTACATGTATATTAGGATGACACCAGTGGGTGGTGCTTGGTCCTAAAGGAGGACTTTGGAGGCATACTGTACAGACTGGAAAAGGAATAGAGGAGAGAAGAAGGGGAGTAGGGGCCCTCTCTATCCCCAAAGCTGGAGACGGGGACATGATCTGGCTCAGATGGCTGAGCTTTATCCCTTTGGCCCACCCATGAACAAGGCCAACCACCACTGAGGAGGTGACTTCCTCATGACCTGCCTGCAGCAAACAAAACAAAACAAAACAAAACAAAACAAAACAAAACAAAACAAAACAAAACAAAACAAAACAAAACAAAACAACAACATCAATCAATCAAACAAACAAACAAAAATCAAACAAGAAAAGGTGTGACTTGCTACAACCCAGACAAACTGGCCTGGAAAAAAAACACACAAACTCCTACTTATTATTCTGCTCATGAGCTGTGGCCCAAACTCAGCTGTGAGCAGAATAAGAACATCTTTTTAAAAATGTAAAAATGCCATATATTTTTTTCCTTCTGAGGTGCTCCTCCAGGCTTTAAAGCAATAATTTCAAAAGCTGCATGAAGACAGATGGCCCAGGGTGAGAGGAAGCTTGGAGAGGAGAACTACAAAGAAAGTTGTGTGGATGAAGGCCGCAGACACACCAAAGCGAGGTTATTTGCTCGTTGCGAGTCACCGATCGTGGCTTTTTATTAATGCTAGAGCAGCAGGGAGGAAGAGTTAGAGTGGCCCAAAGAGCTCTGATCCATACGGCCTGAATTTCCCCTACATGCTTTGCCTTGGCCTGTGGACTTGGAGAAACCATTTCACCTCCGTGCCGCTCCTCTCATCTTTTCACCCACTTAAAATCTCTTTGTTGCAGGGTCTTTCCCTAATTACATGTCTGCACCATGCCGAGCACAATGGAGCTGTGCTCTCAGGTTAGGTGCTGCTATAATCTAAACGAACAATAAAGAAATACTGCGCTGGGCACTTCACCGGGGCTCTCCTGTTATCTCAGGGCTGGCAGCCTTAATAAAATAAAAGTCCTTCAAAAGATTGAGAGTTCTTGCCTGATGCTCAATTGCTTGCTTTTTGTGTAGCATCTGGAACATGGAAAAGTATCAATTATGATAACTGGCTTGTCAGAAAATAATGATTTATAGTATTTTATTCTTTCTGAATTATTGGCACCAAGTTTTTTCTTCCTGAAATCTCAGTGGTAGCCTCCACACTTCACTGTGCATTATTTTTTGTCAAACTGAATTGTAAAACAACTTGCAGCTTTATATCTTACTTATTTTGATATGTTTTCCTTTACTTTGCTCTTTTGTGTAGGTGCAATTCGTGTGTCTGAAATGAGGGACAAAACCTCCTCTTGAATTCATTATGCATAATGTGGATGCTCCTCTACCATGTCCACCATGTCAACATCTTAAGAAATAAAATAAAATAAAATAAAATAAAATAAAATAAAATAAAATAAAATAAAATAAAATAAAATAAAATAAAATAAAATAAAATAAAATAAAATAAAATAACTATATCCTAGGGAAAAAAATAAAAAAATAAAAAGTTGACATCCTTCAACAACAAAGCATTCATACCAATCCACACTTTCCTTTACATCTCCTGTTCCAACCAGAATTCAGACTGGATTCTTCTAGGAGATACATAAGGAAAACTCATCATCCAGAGTTTTGCATTTCACCCATTCCTACAATTCTCTGTCTTTCATCTTTATATCAGGTTTACTCTCAGCAGGCATATCCAACAAACCTTTCACAGCTAGGCTAAATCTCAGTGTCCAGTGCAAATTGAGTGTTCCCAGACTTGGTATTTTGGTGACTTCCAGACCCCACAGTGTGCTATCAACTTCTTGTTTAATTCCAATAGCCTTCCCATTCTCTTCTGTCATTCTTCTGCATGCTCTAGGGTAACAGGAATAAGGTTTTTTTAGCTCCAGGAAGGATGGCTTCTGAAAGAATTTACTACTTTGTGATAGAAGCATAGAATCGCAGCTTAAGTCAGGTTGGAATGGACCTCAGGGGGTCATCTACTCCAATGGCATATCCAGAATTTTGCATTATGAATGAAAATGGTGAAAAACCCTTATTTTGCTATGAATAACTTCAGAAACCAGCAGGACTCCAATGATTTTCAGGTTGTGCTCTTTTGCATTCTGATGCAGGATTGGGGTTTTTATGTTTACATTTTCTTCAAGCAATTACAGTCCTAAAAAGCTCAGTCCATTTGAAATTCAAAGAACTATTACATATTCGAGTGGCAGTCTAAGAATTTATTTGTTAGTAATTTTAAAACACTATAATTGTGCTGAGACGTCTTTACATTCTAAGCAATTTTTGTATTTATTTGGATTTATATACCAGTTTTATTTACATGGTATCAGACCATAAGTTATTTACGTAAATTAAACACAGATGCTGGAACCAAAAGAAATGAATCTTATTTTTTTTTTCTGTCAAGAGCAGCAGGAGGTAATTGTTTTTGATGAGAAATTCAGAAACCAGCTCTGCATGAACACATAGAATTCTGCTCAGAAATGGACTGAATTATTCCCACATTCACTATGATCAGGTAACTCACAAATGTAGTAGTAGAGAGACTGAATAAAATTTTTTCATACTGCAAAAGCTCAGATGCATTCATTATATTGAAGTCCTTCAAAAAGTGTTCTGCAAAATGTTCTAATGAGAACTTTGGTAAGTATAATTGAACATAAAACCATCTTAAAAAAAATTAATGTACTAATCTGCAGCTCTGTAGTGTTTTTCCATGTTCAAAGCAGTATGAAATTTGTGCCTGGTCCTAACAAGTAAGGCAGTTAGCATACCTGCAGGAACTCAAGCTTCTTGTTTGTCCACTTGTTTAGAAGGAAATAGAACAACAGAGGTGGAACATTTTTTAACATCCAAATCTCATAGTCATTCATCTCAACCAATATGTTTCAACGTGCTATTGAAAAAGATAAGAGTTATTGTTAGCTGTTTCATGTCTGTGTGAAAATGAAGTGGAAAAATTGCGGTATCTTTTATTAAAAAGCCAAAAAGGGGGAAAAAAAATAAAAGTAGGCCTAGAACCAGGCCAGTTGGTGCTTTATTTAGTAGTTATTTTTCCATTAGCTCACCCTGTTTTTGTAAACTTTGAAGAGGAATGTTGGGCTATAACAGTAACATTTGCTTTGCTTTTACAGTTACATGTGTGGGTAATGAAAAACAACTGTACTTTGTAAGCTTGAAATATAATTAACTGATGCTCTAAAAGGTAAATGGTTTCTTTTAATTATGTCTAAAAACATTCATAAGCCAAGTAAAGTGATTTATATAGAGTAACTCTAACCAATGTCTAAGTAAGTATATAGAGGTTATCCCCCTGTTTCCTTATATTATTTTTATAAGTATTTATTGTAGACCCTTTGGAAAATTTTCGTTTTAATGAAAATTGAATTTTGGAAAAAATGTAGCATTTCACTGAAGCCAAAGGCTTTGCTGTGGGATCTTGGCTCAAGAGGAGGGAAAGGCAGGTCCAAGTCTTCTCTGCATTAAATTCATATCAAAATTTGTCATCTCACATCACTCCAGATCCTAGTTTTCCACTTTCCCATACAGGCCTCCCCAGCCATTTATAAACTGACCACAGGACAGACAGAAAAATACATGCAGAATTTCCAAATCTGGGTATTTTCAATGACATTAAGTTATTAGCTTTTCATTGGCAGTCGAGATATTTTTGCTTAGTGAACAAAGCTACTGATACTCCCTTGGCTTTTTAAAATGAGTTTGCCAACTTATAGGCCTGCATGCTTGTACCTGGATGTGCCCTGAGGTGATTCCTACCTTCATTGCCCTCTCCAGGCTGGGTTTTCTAGGCACAGTGCTTTTCACAAAGTGCACAAATTACTGATTACTGATGAAGCTGTGCCTCAGAAGTTAAGCTGAGCCCAGGAAAGGATCCTGGTGAGCATTCAGGCTGACATACCCTGTATGAAAAGTGCTTTGCTTTTAACCCAGCTCACTGGGACAAGAGGGGCAGAATATTCCACAGGCAGAAGGCATCCTCTCAGAAACAATGGAAAGCTGTGCAGTTTTAAATGGAGGCGTTCCACAAAAACAGTGTCAGTGGAAAAAATCTAGACAAAGCTGTAAATAATGAGCGCTGCCCAAGTCAGCCAGTTAAAAGGGCAGAACAACACCGTTCGTTTGCCAGGTAAAGGTAGTGGTAGATCAGTCACTAAAATTGCATAATGCCATTTGCATAATCATTCCTGTACTTGTAACTACCTGATAACTCTGCAGGTGCAGTAGTAGTTTTGGTAAATGCAGAAAAGAGGAATTACAGAACCAGCTTTTGGCTCCCCGTTGATACGGAAAGGTCCTGTTATCTGGGGCAGGCACGCGGGGATGCGCACTTCAACAACGGGTTACGGGCCGCGCTCATTATATGCAAATTTGACAGGGCATTAATCTGCTAGGCATTAACATAATATCAATCAGCACATCAGGGTGATTCTCATCCGATCTAAAACATTCCCCATGTAAGCAAAGCAGTTGAGCCACAGGGAGAAATGATGAGCTCATCCATTCTGGATCTAACCATATCCAAATCAGCAAATACGAACCAGAGCTGAACAAGACGTGACGGGGTCTGTAAAAACCAGTGCCTTGCAGGCAGTTTATTCATTTAAATAACCAAATTAAACAAGATAGTCCTAAATGCATCTTACTTAACTTGATTATTTAAATAAGCAGCCATCTGCTATGAGTGACAGAGATTAAGTTTTTCTTTAAAATTTTCTCCTTTTCATTTTTAACACCAGAACTGCTTCACATCCTGTGCCTATTTCATGTTATGTCTGCTAGAGTATCTTTATAAGGGGACTGGGGACAGAAGTTAATAGAAATTATAATACAAATACAATCTGAACTCTCAGTCTTCCCAACTTGATGCTAATCAGATAAAGGGGGCATTAGCATCCCTATTTATACAATTATTTTAGCCACAGGAGAATCCATTTGTTGCTGGAGGAATACAGCTGAAATCTATCAAGATTAAAAGGCAAGGAAAGATGTGATAAAAAAATGCTAAGTAAAAGCCTTAGCAAGTTGAAATAACCCATTTTTTTATCTGAGGTCGTTAAAAGTATTTTTGTCTTTTTGAGCAGGGAACACTTTTTATTATTCCTCATTAAATAGAGAATACCTTTGGGATTACAAAGCGTTACTTAAGGTCTGATTCTGAAGGCGTGTGTGTGTAAGAGCTGCTCTACACATGGGGACTGTCCTACTGACTTTGAAAGGATAAAAGGCTGGAGAAAAGTTATATATGCAGTAGAGTACCAAAGAATTGGGGCTGTGGATGTGATCACTGTTAAGTGTCTGTGTACTGTTGCTTGGAGCTTTGGATAATTATAGTTACAAGGCTTGTACTACAGTAAAATTAGTAGGAGCAAATCGCGTTTAATTGAGATAGGATGTTTTTCACAATGACCTTGTGTAGAGTCTCTCGCTTACAAAACACGTCCTGAGCTCTGCAGTATCTGGAGAAGAGAGGATCCTTGGTTTTGAGACTGCTGTGATACATCTGCCCCAGTAGATGCTCGGCTGAGGGCAGTTGTACATGCTAGCAAGATGACTCAGTGAGGAGTTAAGACTCCTGGATTTAGTATTTGCTTCCTCTTACCCTAAGACACCTAAGAGTAATTTCATTTTTCTGTGCTGCCATTTCCCTTCCCACCTGTTGTTTTGCTGGGGTAGCCAGCAGGCTCCCTGTGGAGCTTTCCCTGTGTTTCACTCGATGTTCATTCAGTGATGTTGGTCCTTGGGTTGTGGTTATGGTGGTGTAAAAGAGGACTGTCCATCAACAGCCTCAGGCACTGGCTGAGCAGCTGCTTCCGACCTATGGGATGCACAAGGAAAGCGTGTTAACATAAACCTCAATGCAAAAGGCTCAAGTTAATGCAGTTTGTTGGTTTGGGCATGTCAAGAGCTTATCACATTCACCCTGGCTCACCTCAGTGAAGAGACAGGGCAGGTCAAGGTAACTCTGTGCCTCCAAGCCCTCCTGTCCAGCCAAGGTCTGTAGGTGCTGCTGTCCTACAAGCCAGTAAGAAAATATGCCAAGCAAAGAAAGAGTAGAAAAGGAACTGAGCAGCATTGCTACACAAATGCATTTTCCTCTTACTAGGTCAAAATATACCTAACATCACGTAATTACATAGGTAGCAGCATGCAGCTGTGGCTATTATAACTGTTAGCAGCTTCAGATTTCTGTCATATTTTGAGTATATTTTTCCTCCAGCAATCAAAGATCCAATATGGGAGGAAAATAACATGGCAGGTTTATCTCAGTACAAAGTTATTCTGACTTTGTCTAATTGATTTAATGTAAATCTAAGAATATTATACCTTTTATTATGTTAAAATAACCATCCCTCCTTCCCAACCCTCACACGCACACACCTCTAGTACTGCTAGTTGTAGTAATTAGCTCAATGTGCTAATGAGAGTTTCCAGGGAAAATGCTGACAGGATTAATTAATGGGTGAATTTCACTTTAATAAATGTATAGGCAATTTTCTAAATGCAGATGGCACAGTCCACCCGGATAGGGGCTCTGCCTAGAGCTACTTAATATGGTAAGTGTCTGGGGAAAGTGGTTAATTTGTAAAATGCTTCATGATACTGATTAGAAGAGAAATAATGCTTATGTTTGCTTCCCAATGCATTATTCATTTCTCGACCATCTGAAAATGTGGCGTCCTTTTATATGCTCGCTGTTCCTAGCCCTGTCCATTGAATCACGAGGCAGGAACGCATGCACCGGTGCCATTAGAGCAGGTCCACACGTGCACGCCCTGCACGCCTGCTCCTTCCATTTATTTTGTGTCGTGAATGTGAAGGACAGCAGCAGGACCCTCGCTTGGGTTGTAACACAAGCTAAGGAGCACCACATCCATTAAAACATTGGGTGGCAAGCACCCATCCTGCCCTTGCGTGTAAGATCCAAGCAGCGCAGCTGGGCTGGTGAAGGAGGGCTGGGCTGTGCTGGGTTGGGCTATGTCACTGACTCTAGAGGCAGTCAGGGTCTTGCAGTCCTGGAAAAGTGAAATGTTTGCTATTCTCTTCAAGTTAGGCATCACAACACGATGGCTGGACTCAAAGCATTCCCATAGGATGCATAAGAACCAGTGTACATAGCAGCTCCTCCACAGCTGCTCCAGCAGCTCACCAGTCCAAGCTCCTCCATAAATATACTATTTAATATATATATTTTTTCTCATGCTACATTCCCAATCTTAATACAAGGCCAGGAGGAAAAAAAAAATCTTACATGTGAAAAGATTTCAGGATTTTGCAATTTAGATTCCTTCTGACAGAGTGATGCGAACTGTGGATGACATTTTTAACCCTGCCTTTCTGTTTGCACACAGATGCCGTTCTCTGAGCAGAGATGCTCACATGCTCGTGCACCTTCTCTTCCTGAAAGCTCAAGCTGGCTGTCAGCAGCCCAACACCAGGGACTGGTGGTGTTTGGAGCATCAGCTCCGGCTGGGGACCTGAAAGCAGAGACCAGTGCTCGGCATCTCTGACAGCGATCCTAAAAGGAGGTGATGGGCATGTGAGTGGGTCTTGGGAGAGACTGGCAGTGTGTGAACACTGGATGAACAGAGCAAGTAGAGCTGTTCTTCCTTGTTCTCCTCTTCTGGCTTAGGAATAGTGTTTGTGTGCATTCTTGCACGTGTTTATATTTATATATACATTCCTGTTTATATATTCATGCTTGAACACGATTTTCCATTTTTTCCATTGGAAAAATGCCCATATTTCCAATGCAAACTTAAGCTGGAGGTTGCATTACCCTCTTTGCTTTTAACCTGATATATATATATATATTTTATATATCTAATCCCAAACTGTGGAAGTCATTATCACAGGATAAGTACAAAAAGTACCTTTCTGTTTCATTTAAAGCTTATGCGCACCTAACTGGTCTTTGAGAAACGGCAAATAACCGTTCTTTTTTGTTGTTGTTGTTTTCTAAATGCCGTTCATAATTTAACAGTTCGCTGTATTCCCCTTCAATCATGCTTTCTGCAAACTTCAGCGTCCTCGTTTTTGCAGTTACTTCCCCTAAAAAGTCCTTCCATTCCTTTACTCCCCTCCCCTCGTTTTTTGTCAGCCCTAGCACACGCTTTCAAGACAGGGGACCAGAACTGCGTGCAGTGTTCAAGGTTTGAGTACATCTGTATTATGGCATAATGGTGTTTTCTATTTTGCTCTCTGTTCTTTTCCTAATAACTCCTGACATCCTATTTACCTTCTTGACCACCACTGAGTAATGAGCTGGTATTTCAGAGAGCTATTCAAAGATCTCTTCCCTAGTGATAATAGCTAATTTAGAGCCCATCACCGAGCATACATAGTTAGGATTGTTTTCCCCATGCACATTACTTAGCATTTATCAATGTTGAATTTCATCTTCCATTTTATCCTCAAAGTCACTCCAACAGCCTAAAATCCTCCTGCAGCTCCTCAGAGCCAGTTGTCATTGTTACTCCCCGACAATTTCGCAGCATCAGCAAACTTTTTCACCTCGCTGTTCGCCCCTCATCCAAATCACTTATGAAGATGTTGGCCAGCGCAGCTCCCTGGTGGTTATCTCCTTCATTGTGACAAACGGTCTCAGCTTCTCCATCCTTTGTTTCATATCTTTTAACCACTTTGGATTAGTTATTAATCCTTGAAGGAGGATTTTTCATGACAGCTCCATTTCCGCGACAGCCTTCATGAAGGGCCTGATTGAGAGCTTTTTGGAAACCGGAAAAGAAGTAACAGCACAAAGCTCCTTGTGCGTGGAGGAAAAGATCCTTATGGAAGTGGGCAAAGTTCCTACTGACCTTGTGAGTGTGCTAAAACCTGAAGGTAAGATGCAGGCAAAGGTGATATGAAATATCTAAGGCAGCTCTTTGGATTAAAAGACCCTCCGGGGTCAGGGCTGTTCTCCAGATGGCCCCAGAGGCTGGGGAATCCCAGTCCTTAGAGAGCTTCAGACTCTGGCTGGAGAAGGCTCTAAGAAACTTGATTCAGCTTTGATATTGGTCCTGATTTGGGCAGAGGTTTGGATTGCATGGACTGGTGCTCCAGAGGTCTCATACAATAGCAGTTTTTCTATGATCCTATGTTTGTAAGCACATACGAGGGATGTATGTGTTTGTACAGGGTGTTGTAGGCACTCCAGAGTCTAGACATAACTTTTGATAGATGAATGGAGTCTGCTTTTGACCTTCAGCAAACAAACAAGGGAAATTTATGCCTATATTCCGTGGAAACAATTGGATGGGTGGAAAGGAGCTGAAGTGTATCTCTATTGCACGCCCTGTTTGTACAACAATTTTTGTATCCATTCCAGTTAGCTCCCATCCCAGCAAAAAATGGGAAAATTGTAAGTCATGCTTTCAGTGCAAAGCCACAGAGACCGCAGCCCCAGATATTTCATTTGTCAAGTTCTCCTGTTACTCTCCTGACCCAAGACCACGACAGTTGGTGTAACCTGCTGTGACAGCCCCCATGTGCAACCCAAATCACGCCTTTAAGCAGCACCTGGGTACAAAACCATTCCACGTCCCTCATTTTAGACAGCAAATTGTCTTTGTCCCAGACGAACCTGATATTAATAGTCATTTATGACTGCAAATTATTGTAATTAGAGATGGTTTGCTATTAATGGGCTGTAAAAAAAAAGTGAATCACCGTTTAATTCAAGCTGCCATTTCGTGATTTAGCCATGACTTGCCTGTGTCCTTCAGGCCAGCGGGAAAGGTGAAGCAGGAGCTGCGCTGCCTAGGGAATGCAGCTGGCTCCCTGGGAGGAACTGGGGCTCCAGGGTGCAGTTCCTCACCCCGCTACACCTGGTAATGGAGAAGGTGATTTACTCCTTGTCTGAAAGGGCACAGCAATGTGAGCAGATAGCCCACCGAGGAAGGAGCTTCGGCTCTTCTCTGATGGATTATCCGTGCTCCCTGCACGCCCTACGTGACAAAAACTCCCCTTTGTGCAGTGCAAGAACACGAGCCAAGCTCAGGCAACTGTGCACCGTGCTCCCCCTTTCTGCTCCTCCCCGGGGTCCTCTGCTTTGCTGCAGTCAGAGCTTTGCTCACACATCCCAGACCTGGAGTCTCGGGGGACAAAAATATATCCATATCCGTCACGTTCTTCAAATAACTAAAATGCTCACTTTTAGAATTTCGCTTGCAGCATTTGTTTTATTATTTGTAGAGCTTAATTTACTTGGAGATAAAGGACCAAAACATCACAAAAGTATTTCCATGCCATTTTTATCTCTTCGGTTTTCATCACAGAGGAAAGCGTGGCCATGGACATGGCTTACTGCATTCTGACATTACAAGAAACCCAACTCCTTTAAGAAGTCATCTTACATCATTGGCAGCTCAACATAAATTGCACTGCTTAAGCTTAAAGGGAGGGTTGAGAAAGGTTGCAGTTATTGTTGTGAAGCCTTCTGTGGACACCTTGGTCCCCCTTTGGTCCCGACTCACGCTGCCTGGGGCTGTGACCTCTCCGAGCAGCCCCAGCAGCTCTTTGCCTCGTTCCAGCCTGTGCTGCATCACGCCACCCCTCCAGCTGTGCAGGAGCTGCCTCTGAGCTGCAGATCATCCGTGACAATCTCATCTGGTTTAAAAATAAATATTCTGCAGGTGTTTGGGAGGTGAGAGCAAGCACCCTGACCCGACTCACGATATGACTCTGGGGTGGCCGCCCCAGAGCCAAGACGCGGCACGGGACCGGGCACACGAAGCAACGCTCTGCAGGGGTGAGGGGGAGGAGAGGCATTGCTGCTTTGCTGCTCTCCACAAACCACAGCCTTGTTTGGAGGCAGTTCTCCATCAGTCACTGCTCTCCTGCCCTCTGTTCCCACCCACCACGCTGCCACCTGTGCTGGCACGAGCGGCTTCGTGGCGGCGCGGGGCCAGAGAGCTGGCGGAGCTGAGAGACGGCTTTGCAGAGAGGTGGGATATTTTTCCCCCCAGGTAAGCACGGTGGTCCTGCTCTCCATATGTTGCACAAATGACTGAGGGTGGAGTGCAGCAGGAGCAATGCTGGAGATAGGTTTGGGAGGAAATACAGCTGACAGCCTTGTCCCTGGCAGTGTAGAAAGGTGTGCAGTACGGATATATTTGAAACACGTGGTGCAGGAGCAATCCCTGTGTCTGTGTGTGCTCGTAGCTTTCCTCTCCTCGCTCTGGGCCAAAATAAGTCAGTGCTCCTGCCCTCCCCGTGAGCTCAGGGCATGCACGTGGCAGGTAAATTGTGCTGGGCTGGTGCCCCGTGACCACCTCCGAGCCCTTGGGAAGGGGATCGTCCTCATGCAACCCCCATCTCACCCAGCACTGCCCTGAGAGTCTCTGGGACCAAATAATTTCGCTGGGGAAGAGGCTGGGTCTCTGCATCCAGCCTGGAGAAGGGCACAGTAAGCAGCTGGTAGCATCCAGCTCTGCACCAGCATCCTCCGTCGTGCACCCCATTAGTGGAAAAATCCTTTAAAATCCCCATTTCTTAAAATGGAGAGATTTGATGGAATTCTTCTGCCAATAAATATGTAATGTGATGAGTTCGGTGTGACTTGGTTTGCCAGCACACCAATACGTTTATCTCTACGCTCACAAACTTCCATTTTCAGCAGGCTGCAGGTGGATTGCTTTGGGTTTTGCTCTGCTGCTTCCCAAGCCACCGTGGGAGCCCGCACCTTGGAGCAGCTTGTTTCAGGCACCTTGAGATCTCATTGCCCAGATCTTAACGTGCTCACATCGGGGCTGAAAGCTCTCTCTGCCAGCAGGGGGAAAAGGAGAAAACTTGGGGGAGAAGGTGGGGATTTCTTCATCACCCCCCCAGAGCCCTGCCAAGGGGCTTTGGTGGTAGGGGCGGGAGGGAAGAGCCCGCCGTGGTGATGCTGCTGCCCCGCATTTCCTGCTAAAGGGTGAAGAAATGGGAAAAAAATCTCTGTCCTGTCTTTCTGTGTGCCCTCACCAGTGTGCCTGTGGCTCTTCCACCATCTGCCCATCTGCCTCTTCCCTTAACACACACACACACACAGATAAAAGCAGTTTTGGCAAGAGGCGGGCAAAGCCTCTAAATGCATGTCCCTTTCCCTGCTTGGGTTTCTCCTTGCAAAACCAAAGTGTTAATTTTTTTTTTTTTATGAATATTGCATGAAACAAATACTAAGGAGCATCGGTGGAAGAGGGAAAGAAGCAGCAGAAAGGCCTGCGGCAGAGCAGATGCGGTGCTAGACGTGGGTCTGGCCGCCTGAGGAGCGGCTGGCACTTTGAGGCTGGAGCTGCTGATCTGCAGCAAGCTCCCCCGTCATTCCCAGAGCTGGAGCTGACCTGGCACTGCCTTCACCGGGCACAAAGACGAGCGTGGGCACCTCTGGGTTTTCCTCTCTTATGGCACGAGAAGGGTTGTGTCTGAGGATGTCACCGGCTCCCAGGGTAAGGCTCTCAGAGTACCTCGCCAGCAGTCCTGCTTTCTCCAAAAATTTGCAGCATAGCCTTTTATTTACAAAGCAGGCTGCACTAAAAATGGCTGGAAAAAAAAATATTCAAACTTGTTATTTAAGCATTTTCCCCATTGTGTGTGGTTTTTTTTTGATGCACACCCTAGGTGTGTGCTGAGGTTGGCTCCCCACCGACCTCCCTCGTCAGCCTGCAGGTCCCTGTAATAAACTCAGGGGATTTAAGGCAGATGGGAAGCTCGAGCCGCCCGGGCAGACTGCCTGTCTATCGCAGGCTATTACATTTCATTTGCTTACCTCTGTCTGGAGCCCAACCGCTTGTGTGGGAACAGAGGCATCCGCCCTTGGGCTGGAGAGCTCTGTTTCCTTTGGCGCTGGGGGCTCGGGGTTAGGTTCCCTGGCTGGGGAAGGTCTGCGCTCCGTCTCCAAGCCCAATCTGGGTGGCTGCAGCCTCGCTCCTTAGCTCTGGCTGTGACTTTCTCCTCTGCTTTGTGTCACCCGTCTCCTCTCTGAACAAGTCCTTACAAACGGTAGCAAGGTCAGCTCTCGGTACTGAAATGCTTTCCCGTTTTTCTATATTTTTAACATTATTTAATGCTTTGTCAAACTGCGGAGGCCAGAACTGGGTGTAGGATTCGTGTCACTGATGTGCCAGCTTCCCAGACTGATGAACGCGCTCAGTCCATCGTAAGGACACCGAGCCCAACTCCCTCCAATGCAAACAGATGTGGCTCCCATTAAACTCGGTGCGAAAAAACAGAGGTGTAAGCCAGAGCTGAATTTCAGCTGGAGTCTCTTTATTCTGTAATAAATTACTAAATGGATTGTCAGATTTGATATTCGCTCATGAATGTCTAATTAAGGAAAAAGCAAACCCCGGCTTCATAAAATCTCTGACTGATAGTCCTAATAAAACGTCATAAATGCAATGAATGTTGTGATAATGCTTTTAGAGACTAATTGCCTTTCATTATCATTAGCACGGAACTGATCAGCACCCGGGCTGCGATACCACCGTGCTGCGGTGGCATCGCGGGTCCAGGACGGAGGCCGGCCAGGAGGAGGAGGAGGAGGAGGAGGAAGAGAGGAGAGGAAGGATGCAGGATGCTCCTGTTTGCCACCTTCCCTGGGTTGTGTCCCTGCTCCAGAGGCCACCATGCGCCCCCAGAGCTGGGACCCCACGGGAATGTGGGGCACTGTGGCTGCTGCTGGTGGGTCTTGTCCCCATCCCCAGGGAGTTCACCCCGAGTTGTCCCATGCAAAGCCTGGTTTTCCTGACACCCCTGTGCAGCACCAGCACGTCCTGGCCATGCAGGGGTTGGAGGCGGTGTGGGAATGATGTGTGAGCATGAAAATTGTTCCATTACGAGGCTGGCACCGAGTGCCAGGGCAGATGAAAGCTTGGCAGCCAGGGAAGCGCTCGGTGCCATCGCGGGAAGGCGAGCGGGAGCCAGGCAGGGCGGCGAGCATCCCTTCCTCTTCTTGCCCTCTGTGGGAGCCGGCCAAGGGAAAAACCGGGCCGAGACCCCCCCAAATTCCCCCGTCTGCCTACGTGGTGTCTGCCATTACTCTCACAGCAAGGAGAAAGTTTGGACGGGACGTGGATCAGCCCTCCTGGGGCAGATGTTTGCCCAGCTCCCCCAGATGGGACACCCACCATCCACCCCCAGGACCCCTCCTCAGCCCTCACCCGTGGGTCCCCATGGCCTTACCCCTCTGTGGGATCATTTAATAACCCAATATACCCCTCCTTCCCTGCAGCTCCGAGCAGAGCCTTCTCCTTGGCTTTATTTATCACCTTGCTTTGTATTCCTTTAAACTCCAACAACACAAATCGAGGCAGCGCTGCTATTGTTGCCTCTAAAATGTTTACTCCTGGCTCTCTTTAGGACCTAAAAGGCTGAAAACTGCATCCTAATTGCCCAATTAGTCCTAATGCTGCGTAGTGTTGACTGTTTAGTTACCATATATTGTGTACAGAACTAATTGTGGTGAAAGTAAATGAATGTGAAGGAAACAAACAAGCTACTAGAAAATAATTACTTGGAGTGTTTCTTTTTAGTACCTGTACAGCAGATTTCATTATAGTCAACAGCTTCTAAAGCTGCTTGAAATAGCGGTATTTGTCATTTTCATAGAAACTTGATAATGACATTAATTTATCTTAATGGTCTGTTCTATTGTTATAAATAGTAAAATTAGCTTAAATTGTCTTGCTTTTGCTGGTTTTGGATGGCTCCAAAGGGCCCCACAACAGCAGATGAGTAGATAATTTGGTGTGCTTGACAGATTTCCAATAATTTGTTATGTGGAACATGAGGTAATGCTAGTACCATTAATGTTCATTTTCCTCTAAATTCATTACTGCCCTTTTCCCTTTTATCTTTTTTAATGTCTGGGCCATTTTTCTATATTTCAAGTGGAGCTACAAAGCCTATTCATATTCAGCTATAGTAGCTATTAACATTCTGCACATAGAGAACATCATGTAGAAAAACAACTCTTTATGAAATGATGAGGCTGGTGGCTATTTGTGCTGGAAAGTAGGCAAAATGGGTTGTTTGCTGGTATTAGGGATTGGCTGTAATTAAGTCAAATGTAATTTTAAAGAAATTTAAATGTTTTCATTTTTATAGCAAAGGTAAAACACAATTCAGGGAGATTCTAAGAAGGTGTAAATGCATTAATAAAAACTATTTTTCCCTTTTTCTGCCACTCCTGTTTAAACTTCACAGCGGGCTGTGTGCAGGGCTGTTTGTTCGCACAATATTTTCTGCCCAATTTGAACCTAATTAGTCTTGGGAGTGTATTAAAATTAACGGTACTTTCACGCGGGTTTGCTGATACGGTAGTGATCTGAGCAAACAGGAGAGCTTCCCACCGGCGAGGAAGTATTTTGGTTGATTTTCCTTTTCTTTAACTTTTCTGTCTACCCAACACCCGCATCCTCGCCCCTCTTCTGCCCAGGTGCAGGGACACAGAGGGATGGAAAGGGGACGAGTTGTCCCCTCGGTGCCATATCTCACTGAGATATCTCTGGGGAGATATCTCATCAGTCTGGAGCAACTTCTTCTGGGCACACGTGGGCTGAAGACCACTGTCCCCAAGCCCATGCCTCAGCTCATCATCCTGGGCTCCTTTTCAAGACAGGGGAAAGAAATAGCTACGTCTACAGTGTGAGTCATCTGATTTATTTTCGACGACTGCATTAGGATGAGATGAACAGCACCTAAAAGTGTCAATTTCTCTCCATTAACTGGAAGGAGAGCCTGAGCTCCCTGGTGCAAACATTAGGGATCAACGTGATGGATGTCTGCCTGGGCAGGGCATCAGTGCCTACAATCAGGGCTGGCAGAGGGAAAGATGCCCACGCCTGGCACGTTATGGGTGAATTTCTACAGGTGAAATTCTCCTTCATGGAGAAGCTCATGGACAGCTCAAAAATTGCAGAGTCACAGCTATATTTCTACTTCGAGGTATGAAAGTACAACATAATTACACATTATGAAGCCTTTCCCGACTTCCAAAACTTGTGTTTCTTTCAGTATTTAGGCTGAAGCTTAGTTCTGTTTTTCCCAAATGTCTATATTTGCTGTTCCTGTTTCATATAAATGAGTTTAATTTTTTAACTTTTATTTTTTAAGATGTGCTAGTCCTATTTTTAAATTCTGGGGCTGTAGCTGTGCACTCTGAATTTTCAGAAAACTCCTTTTATTTGTCATTGCTCCTGCACTGAAAAATATATTGATTTGCCTGAGCATTTATACCTAAGATACCTGATATTCAGAGCTTCCAAAGACTCACCAGATGACAGTCAAGTACACCTAGATGACGCTGGAAATGGGGCTTTTTTTCTGTTGTTTGGAAGTCTCTGTCACAACATGCCAGGTTTACTCTTTACCTTTAAATTTTTACTCTTTAAATTTGATCTGTGTGACATTGAAAATTAAATCACACCAAAGGGGAAGGCTGCACTACAACGATGTGTGTTTGTGCTCAGCCTTCCTGCCTCATGAGAAAGTCAATGGTTTACATGAAAACGTCACGTTTGGTTCAAAAAGTGAAACCCCTTTGAAAGTCCAGGTGAGCTCTCTTTACTCTCCACCATGAATGAGAGACCATGGCGGAGCGACCCAGTGCATGAAGGGTGGAGCTGATGAAATATCCACCCTTAAACATTGACGATGTCCATCAGGCTTTTCATTTATTAAACAACAACCAAAGACTGAGTCACCAGCCTTGCATCGTATCCAATTTGGTTGGCTTTAGTGGCTTTGGTTGGCTTCAGTCCGTCAGGGAGCGAGTTTTTGTTTTAACTTTATTTCAAAGAAGAGGAAACTTGAATTCCCCAGCCATGATAAGCAGCAATAGCTGAAGAGCTGTGGCCTCTTGTGCTAACAGAGCACAACGTGAGGTGTAGACAAGCTGTCATGGACAACCCTTGTCAATAACCCCTGCATGGTGCAGTCACAGAGCCCACGAGAAAATAACACCCGCAAAGACCTTGACATAGTCAAGGCATGCAGTGCAAGAGAGCTTCCACTTAGATTAGGTAAAAATTAAGGGAAGGAGAATTAGGAGAGATGGAAGCAAAGAAAAAAAAATAGTTTTTCTACCCACCTGAGTGATTTACAGTTCTGCGAGGCAGCAGAGCTATGCCTTGAGGAGCTCCTGTCAGTGGGAGCGAGCACATGAAATTCAACCTTCCCCAAGCTGGGCCACCCAACAGGCTGCAACCTTGTGGGCAATTATCTGCAATTTGTTACCTATAATGTACAGGTAATTATAGTAAATTATGTGGGTGATTTTAATTTATGGCTAACAGATGATATCTAGATTGTCAAATATATTCATTACCTGTGAAATATACTAGAAAACCACCTACAATTTTCCTGTCCCATGGTTTTGAGTGACTGCACGCCCTCCTTCCTGACTGCATCCAGTCTCCCCTGCAGGCTGGGAAGCGGGGGTGATACCCAAACCAGAACTGGTGTGAGCACTGGTGTTGGAAGAGGCCAAGGCCCCCAGGTTGGGGCTTTTGGAGCACACTGTTGGAAATCAGTGCCAAGAAACCCCAGGGCAGCTGCCTGAGGATGCTGTGGAGGGACAGCATCATGAATATGGCCATTTTCTAGGGGAAGATTTTCCTTTGCGTGTGTAGGGAGAAACTTCAGGGGGTGAAAAATATTTTTCGATGCTTGATGCGTCACTAGATTTCTGGCAGAAGCCTTTAGACAGACAAAAAATCTCCCTGCAAACTTGAGTTGATTTCAATTGCAGCTCGGGTTGCTTCAGGCAGCTGAGATATGTGCCTGGAAAACGCAGCCCTTCCTGATGCTGTGGTTGTACCATGGGGCAGGGGAACAGGCATGTAAGGCAGCCAACAGCTTCTCTTTCCTCAGATCCTTTGGGATCAGTTGCAGCCCACTGGCAGCACTGCAAAATTTGCTGATGGTCATGGTTTGGCTGAGCTGAGTGCGAAATTGGGTGGCCGGAACTCAACAAGTCCGGGAATATTTGCTATCGTGCCCTGGCATGAACTCCCACAAATACATTTTTTTGAGTTTGATGGTAGAAGCCATTTGGGCAGCTCAGGACAGGCTGTAGCTCTTTTCTGCATCATTAACTCCCTGCCTTGTTTTTCTCTTCCCGAAGTTCATCCAGGGCAGAGCAGGCGGGTCACTCCCCCAAAGGCAGCGAGGGATGGGGGCGCATGCCGAAATCCCCCACCATAAAGTCACATCCCAGAGCTGCACACAGCCATTATTCTGCAGAGATGTGGACAAAATGGTTTTGCATCGTGTGAATTATTTTCCTATTTGAAACGCAGAATCTCTCTCAAATAGCTTTAAAACCCATCTCGCAGCGAAGCGTCCAGTTTGTTCCATTAACTACTCACGGAGTCAACTGGAGAACCACTGTTATTAATTTCAGGGGAAAGCTAAAATGCAATTCATTTTCTGTAATTGCGGGCCCATCACCTAAAGACCCAGGAAAAGCTTTTAATCCAAGGCATTTTTAGAAGGGTATGATTACACCGCATATCTCCATAAGGTGTGTAATTACCAGGGTGTCGACCGGGAAGGAACACAAAGAGCCAAACTTCGGGGGTCTCTACCTGATGGCACCCTCCTGGTGCTGTGGGGTGGGCAGTAGGGGATGGTGACACCCATGCAAGGGGCACTGCTCCCTTCCCATCCCTTGGGGCTGGATTCGCCCCCCCTCCCCCAGCCCACTGCCATGGCTTTGTGGCATTATTCCTTGTGTTGGTTTGTTCCCTGTGTGTGTGTGCTTGTGCCTGTGGGCATCCAGCAGAGGTTGAGAGACCTGGGGCTGCTCAGCCTGGAGAAGAGGAGGCTCAGGGGGATCTCATCCATGTCCCTAAATCCCTGACGGGAGGGTGCAGAGAGGCCGGAGCCAGGCTCTGCTCAGTGGTGCCCAGTGCCAGGACAGGAGGCCATGGGCACAGCCGGGCACCCAGGAGGCTCCCTCTGAGCACCAGGCAGCACTGCTGTGCTGGGCGGGTGACGGAGCCCTGGCACAGGCTGCCCAGAGAGGCTGTGGGGTCTCCTCCTTGGGGAGCTCCAAAAGCCGCCTGGACGTGGGCCTGGGCAGCCTGCTCTGGGTGTCCCTGCTTGGGCAGGGGGGCACCAGGGGCCTCCAGGGGCCCACCATCCTCCACTGAGGGGACAGTGTGGTCCCCCTGCTACTTCAGAAAGCCTGCGGTGACTTAGGCTGGGGTGGAAAGCATCAGCTATTGGGATGTGCAGGGTACCAGGCCCACATGGCCTGCTGGAAGGGCGAGCCTAATGCTGAAGGGCAAGCCTGGTCCTGGAAGAAGCCTTAGGGGGCTGGGAGCTGCTGTGGGAATTGAAGGATGAGAAGGCCTCTGTGAGGTGCTGAGGACTCGGCTGAATAAAACATCACTGCAGGGGCACAGGGAAGGAAAATCCACACAGCCAGGTGGCTGGAAGGGGCCCAGGCTGCTCCCCAGGAGTGGGGTGATGGCTGCAGGGCCATGGGGGCTCCTGGCCCATCCTCAGTGGATGAGGACTGAGGTGGGGGATAGGGGCAGCAGAAGTAGCTGTTTGGGAAGCAATTTAATTAAAAAAAAAAAAAAAAAAAGTAAGAAACGAAAAGGTCAAGCCTTGCCTCTGCTGTGCTGTATTTAATCTGCACATGGACAGAGGGCTTCGGGCTCCAGGGCTTCTTTTTTTTTTTTTTTTGAGCTGGCACATTTCCCCAAACATGATAACATTTTTAACTTCAGTGGATGACATTTTGTAATATGTTTAAGGATCTGTAATATTTTATGCTTGCAGCTTTTTGCGATTGTTGTTCCAATATGGCACTAATGCCAGTATTAAAGTTTAATATGATTATAAAGCTCAATTGTATAACCGAGGGGTTATGCTCTTTATCTATTCTAATCTGATTAAAATGCTTCTCTTCAGTAGCTTTCCGCAATCGCTTTATACCCAAACCTGGCAGCCAGGCCACCAGCAGTTGCGCTTGCCCCAGATCAGAAGAAAACCCAAAGAGGTTCCCTAGGTGTGTACTTCATTATTTCATGTGCAGACATTGCCCCAAACTGCAAACCTGGGTCTGCTTGGTGTTAGTGGAGCTGCTGGCTGAGGAGGAGCTCATGGTATCAGTCTGATGTTGAACCACTGCCTGCATCCCCTGGGAGGATGTTTAGGTTTTGATGTCTTCATGCTTTAAGGGACGAGGAACGGCGTTTTGGGGCTCACTGCCTGGCGCCGGGGTTGCTAAGCAATGGAGTAACTGCAAGTAGTGGATGGCACCGCTGCATCTAAAACCCATCACAGCATTAAATTCATCATTGTAATTAAATTCTCCCTCTGCTTATGATACCATCTCCTGTACGTGAAGTACCTAGTCCAGCCCAGTGGTAAACTAGTTAATGCAACAAAACACATCCAGCTCTAATTTCCACCGCCATTTAGTGCTCATATGCCACAATTTATTACAAATCTGAAGGCACAGGACACAAAATGCACTGCAGAGAATGTGATCAGTCCACATATATAGGCAAAAGCATGAAGAAAGAGCTTGATGTTACTGAACTCATCTCCTCTGCTTGAGCTGTTCCTCCAATGATGTTCAACACCAGCATGACAAAAAAACTGTGTAAGTCCAAATTTACCTGCTGGTGCTTTTGTACCACCACACGCTAAGATTTGGGGGCAAAGCAGAGCTGCCAGATGCACCCCTACACAGCAGAGGTTCTGTGCATGACACTGAATGGACCCACAGCATTGGGCAACCCCAGCTCAGGGTTACAGAGGGTGAGCAAACACTTATGCTTCTGCTTTGGTCACATAAAACCTTGCAGCTGCAGCTCAGAAGGCAGCACGGGCTGTTTTGCAGACTGCCTCTCCGAAAAGCATCCAGGGCTGAGCTATCAATGAGACCACAGCTGCTGGCTGGAAGATGAAATGTGATGAGATGTGCAGATGAAAGCTATAAAGAAATATATGTATGTGTGTGTGTGTGTACAAAGAAATAGTTCAGAGCTGCTGCATAGGAAGAAAGGTGAATTGGGGCAGCCCAAAGATGCAGCATGTGCCCTTGTGATCGATAGTCCCCAACTGGGGGCTCTCCCCTCCCATCCTGTGCCCAATTCCTCCTCCTGCCTGTGATGGGAGTGGCTGGTTCTCATTCCTCCTTTGGCAAAATCAGATTTGGTTTCCCCGCTGAGCAGTGTGCTGTTTCTGCTTGGCTGTACTCGCAACCCACAGACTCCGCCAGCCAGCCTTTACCAGCAGAGCTTAACAATAAAAACAGCCCCCAAACCCAAACGCATTCTTTCTCCTTCTCAACCACGCACTGCAAATCCCAGGGCTGATGCCGAGCAGGCTGTGCGCCTTCGGCTGCACTCACCTCTTTGATTTCTGAGTTGATGAAGTTTCCCAAGTCGCTTGCATCCGTACTGCAGTGCTAACATGCAGGTGATCCACTCACATGATAAGGCAACAGATAGAAGGACGGCATCACCATTTAGCTGTCCTACCCATATAACATTGTAGGAATTGTCATGGAAGCATGAAGTCTAAAGCTTTCCCCATCCTTTAGGCAACGTGTTGGGAAGACAAGGTCACTGCAAATCATTTTCTGTCCCTCCCTCTGCTTCCATCATCTATGTGTTGGAGGAGATCCACTTTTTGAGTAGGAAACCTTGCCTAAAAGTTGTCTGAGACAACTGGGGTGAGGATGTTCACTGACCTGCCCTCGTGCTACAACATCTTGCTGGGCTGTGTGCTGTCAGACAGTGCAATGTGATCACCATGTGGGCTTACCTCTACATCTGCCATCGTTGCTGCCCTGCCTGGTGTATTTGTTATTTCATCTCATCAGGGTCTCACACTTCAGATGGTCAACAAGTTTCCACCAGCTATTGAAACAGCCTGAAGTACAAGTAAAGTAAAAAAGTAAAATGGTCAAGTTTCCTGACTGAGTGGGACTTGCCTTGCTTCCAATATCATCTACCACAATGTATCTGAGAACCACGCGTAGGCTTTCATTACGCCCAGCCCAAATACATCAGGGAATCTCTGAATAAAAGAGTTCTAAATTCTTTTGTAATACTGAATTTTCCCCTCTGTTGTTACTGAGTCTAAAAAGAAAGTTTAGAGCAGCAAATGAACTCTTATGTCTTCAGATGCGGGTTCATTGGCATGCAGTGAAGCAGAATAAACTATTTTATATTCTTTGCTGAGGATTCATACGGCTGTTTGGGGAAGGTGTTCCTCCCACGAAGATACAGCTTGCATATGCTTAGGTCCACCACCTCACAAAACAGCTCTGTGCACATTCAGCTGCAACAACAAGATCATGGATCTGCCTGTAAATCAAAACTCTCACAGTGTGTTGTGTTACAGAAGGCTTCCTGTGTATTTTTGTACATAAGTATGTTTTTGTTTTAGAGGAATTCATCTATTCTTAACCCACTAACTACTGTAGAGAACAGGAAGCTGGGCAACGTGAGTCGTAAGGCTTTATGGTAAATTATCACGGAATTGCTTCGAGGCTCATTCCAGCTTTGCAGACATCTTAAGACGGAGCACAGTTGCCTGCAGGAGATGGAGATGGGAACTGATTACCAGCAGGCTCACATTTCAGCTCTGGGATCCTAAAAAAGTGATGTTTCCATCAAGACTGTCTCCTTGCATCAAATCAGTGCCGTGAAAACATCCTCAAGCTGATCAGTACCAGCTGGCATGGAAGGGAGAGGAGGAAATGCTCCTTGTGGTGAAGAACCAGAAGGCACAGATCTTACCTCCTCTTTACAGACATTTCTCAGGGCTTGAATTACTATTTAAACAGCTGATATGTAACCCTGGTTGGATGAGGATGTGATTTGTGATAAATCACATGGAAAAAAAACCAAAACTTTAAACTGAATCTGCATTTAGGTACCCCTAACTTTTGTAAAGAGTGAGACAAAACTTTGAGTTATTACAATGTGTAGAATGAACTTTTATTTTCATTCATCCTTCATTAATACCATACAATTAGATAGCAATATCTTGAAAAAAAAATTAATCTTGAAATAATTTAAAACAGAAGGCACGGAAAAACAAACTATGCAGCTACAAGAGAAAGGGGCAAAATGATTCAGGAAAGGAATTCATTCAGAAAAAAAAAAATTCTCACTAAGCATTCTGATCAAAAGCTACAACACACTGAAACAAAACTGCACAGTTTAAGCTAACCCATGCTTTTGTTACATACACATAGAAAAAAAAAAAAAAAAAGCTTTTTGCAGGGTTTTGAATGAAAAGTGTTACTTTTAAAATAATAATTAAAAAAAAAAAACGTTAAATCTAGTACATATGTCAAGATCTTCCCTAAAGTCTACAGTAAGAGATACTTTACCAAAAAAATCTGCATTAGGAGCAAAGTATACAGTTAATCACCACTTTGGAATGGGAAGAAACTCAAATCAGCTAAAGTATCAAATCGTTTTGGTGTTTGCTTCAGAAAGTAAGATTCTCAATACAGTAATATACTGTAGAGGACATTCGTTTGTATTATGAAATTAAACTAATATTGTACATCATAGAGAGGAATAAAACCACTTCTTTCGTACAAGGTTTTTACTTTTTTCTTTTTTTTTTTCTTTTTTGTAAAAGAGTAACTTTATTTATTTTTTAAAACAAAGCTACTGGAATTTATGACATGCGATAATATGCCCCAATATTATAATGACTAAATTGGAAAAGAAAGGTCATGCTTCACAATCGAAATATGCCGTGATTCTCAAATACATTCTCTGGTAATGAATAATACAATACAGAGGTCATTCATAAAATCAGCTCAGGTTGTGAACCTGGTCTACAAATGAAGCTCTTTTTTCCAATATGCGGAACACTGACGACTTACAAGTTTTGCTCCAGGTCAGCACATTCCTTGATGTGCCCCACACCTCTTTTTTTTTTTAAACAAATGGGTGTTTAGCCTGCAAATCTCATGGAAAGGCAAAGTCTAGAAGTTACACGTTTGTTTTTAAAAATACTAAATACAATCCAAGATAAACAGTATTATTCTTACTGACAACTTAATAGCAGGTGCTCTCTATAGGAAAAATAAAATCCTGAAATGCAAGACAGATTATTTCAGCATTTTATATCAAGGCATTTGCACATTTGTCAGGAGGTGACAGAGTACGAGTGAATTTTGCAGCTTTCTCTGCAGTCGGACTTGAACAAAAAGAGCCATCCTTCTGGCCTGCCCACCTGTAAACCAGAACGTGAGTTTTCTTAATAGCTTGCTGCTTCTGCAAGTAATTCTCTCATTTACAAAGTACAAGTCAAAGCATCGCTTCCACACGTGAATAAAGAGAGCTGACAGCTACAATATAAACGGTAAAAATGATCTCAGTAAAAATGTTCATCAAAATTCTCTGACATAGCAAAACATTCATTTGTAAAGGAAAGTCTAATACTGCAAGCCATTCACTCAAAGGCGACCCTGGGCATGTGTATTCTTGCCAGCATTGCAACAGTAATTACTTCCACATTTCTGTTCATTATAGGATACAAACTCTGTAATATATTAAAGTTTCCTAACAAAGAGTCCAATTATTGCACTTTATAAAAATTCCAGTAATATCAGGCTTTTGTCCTACTTTTCTATGAACACTGATGCCCTGCGAGGAAAAATACGGGGGCTGAATAATTTCTTGCGAGTACGATGGATTCCTTGAGTGAGTCTGAAATGCTGACTCGAAGGGAAAGGCTTACAAAATGGAAAGGTGTACCTTTGGAAACTGATTCAGAGCAGCAGGTGGATGTGCCTCTGCCTTACCGACACACATTCTCATCTCAGGGATGAATGGGCACATGGCTGTTAGGCTTATGTATTATATAGAAATTTAGGTCTGCTCAGAGGAAACCAGAGAACCACTAAGTTCTTCTGCCGGCTGTCCAAGGCTATTGCTTGACAGGGAAAGCTCAACGACAGCCTTATTGCAGTGGGAGTTTCTGTGTGAGCACGTGTGAATTTGCATTCGCCTCAGCGATGGGTGTAGCGAACAGAAATGGCTATTTCAGGATGGGAAGAGAACATACAACGAGTCTGAGAGGCCCATGAAAAAAAAAAAGAACAAAGAAAGTGAGTAGAGCAGTTTTGGCCCTGCTTATAACCAGCTGTATCAATAGGGGGAAAAAAAAAAAAAAAAAAAAAAAAGAAAGAGATTTTTGTGCCAGCTATCTAGAAAATGAAGCTGCTTGAACCGAAATGATTTCATAAATCTATATGAGGCTTCCGGGCCAGCAAATCACGGTTAAAGTTACTTTGTTCCTCTGCTCCTTCAGCATTGGAACAAGTGCAGAATGGCTCATTCCAACCGTTGATAGTCCATTTACAGCAACAATCATATCACCACACCTAAAAGACACAAGAAGAAAACCCAGCGATGAGAACGGCTCTGCAATAACCATCACACCCCGACAAACAGCACGTGGGGCAGCAGGTTTCCATCAGGTTGGAAGTTTAGCAAAATTGAACCCCTTTGTGTGTTTTTTTTTTTAAGTCTCTTTTACTAATGAAACTCATCTGGGAAATTCCCAAATCAATGGATTTCAACACTAATACCAAATTAGTTCTGTATTAAAAGTGGACCTGCAGGGAAATGTGAGAAGAGAGAGTTGGAAAGATCTCCTGGAGTCAGGAGAAGATAATGAGATAACATGTGCATAACAGAGCATTTATGTTTGTTTGTGTGAGTTATAACACATTTACACCAAGCACGTCTTTACTGTGGGAGGTGTAAGTAAAGATACTGATGGTTACCAACCACATTCCAACCAAGATCCTTGTTTTCAATGGCTTATGATTTTCTGAAATGTAACCATTTGGCTTGAAATCTCCTACAGCAGATGGTTCAGCGGAGAAGCTGTAGCATCTCTGTGTTTTAAAGCAGGGAACAGAAATTTGGGAGGGGGCTGTATGTTGGCCTTGAGAAAACTGGCCTTGGAGGGTTACTCTTCAGTTTTTACTTAAGTTCAAGATAAATTTCAAAAAAGCACACATGTTCTTCCTACATTAGGTAAGCTCCATCGTGCAGGCATCTCTGCAACCCAAGTGTGTTTGGGATCCCCTAATGCAGTGGAATGAGATGCTGGAGACTGAACGGGACTTTTCCTGACACTGATCCTCCCAACTACCGAAGGCACCAAAAGTGGATGACAAAAAAGATGCTCTCCTGAGCTCTCCTGGTGCCCCCAGCTAGGGCAGAACGGAGGAAGAAGCAGTGCGACCAACACTGGTCAAACGGGCATTCAAAAGCCCTTCTCTGCTTGAACCAAGGTATCTCATCACCCAAGAAAGCATCAAACCCTACAATTCACTGAGTGGGGTCTCCCTCAGCCTTTCTGCTGAAGTCCTTTCACCTTCTACAAAATCATACCAGACAGATACTGTAGGCAGAAAACTGTCCTAACTACCGGTCTGTGAAATTATTTTCTCGCTTTCTCTCTAGCCTAACAAAACATTCAGAACATTTCAACAGTGGAACAGCTTCAGAAAGACCGGTCCCACGATAGCCCTTGTTGATGGGAGAGGCCCAGCTCCAAGTCCATAGTCTCAGTAAGAATAGATTTGAACAGAGGGTACTACATCACAATATTGCAGACGAGTATCTTTTCCATTCCTTACACGGGGTGAGTGTGGCCACAAGCACTCTTCCCTTCTTAAGAATATATTTCCATTTCTGTTAAGACTTCTAGTTATTAATTCCCCAATCTGAAATTATTTACTTTGGGTTGAACTGAAATCTTTCATTTAATCCAAACTGTTTCATAGCTGGCCAAAAAATCTAATTTTGTGTTCAGCCAAACTATTTTTTCATTTATTTATTTAGTCATTGAACTGAAAAATCAATTACTGGCAAGGCTCTAGGCATAAGCACATTTTTTTCTCAAGTTACTTGGTAAGTAAACCTACATGTGAAAACCATGCCATAAAACTTCAAGCCACGTAATGTTCACAAACCTATGGCATATTTTTCACTCCCACCTTCACGCACAAAAAAATAAAGATCAGTTTTTGAGCAAGAGAACTTTTAATAGGTTCCTTTAATAGGAATTGTAAGTCCTAATTCTGAAACCCTACACGAGGCTAAGATACATAGATGTATACTAGACCTGGGGATTGCATCCAATGTAACGTGTAAGTAGAATAATACAATATTTAAGGCCAGAAAGGACCTCAGGAAGTCTCTAGTCCCTCCTCCTGCTCAAGGCAAGGTCATCTTTAAGCTCTGACCAGGGCTTTCCCAGTTGGGTGTCACAAACCTCCTGTCTGCACAGCCTCCCTGTGTGACCTGTGCCATGGCATCACCATCCTCATGGGGAAAATGCTTCTCCTGACACCCAGTCTCAACCTCTTTGGCTCAGTTGTGCCTGCCATCCTTGTTCTCTCTCCTTCACCACCATGAAGAGCCCAGGCTCCATGTCCTCGATAACCTCCTCGCAGGAATTGGAAGGGGCTGTTAGGTGCCCCAGAGACAGCTCTGCTCCAGGCTGAGCAAGCCCAGCTCCCTCAGCCTCTCCTCCAGCTCTCCAGAGGCCTCCATGGAACTTGCCCTATTTATCCCTGTCTTTTCCACCAGCGAATAACTCTCAAGGCACTGTTCCTTAACGATCTCTTCAGAGGTACTGACTCCTCCATCCACTTTCACACTTTTCTCTTGAAGCAGCAGCACCCATCTTTAGTACCAGAGTTTTCAGTGGTGGCTTCAGAAGGCTTTATGAAAGGCTAAGGCTGTTTCCCCTATTTTAAAGAAAGTTCTTTATTTTTTCAACACTTTTCTAGGAAGACAAATATATTACAAAGTAACCAGGCCTGCACATGGGGATATTCGCAATATTTTATGCCTAAAAAGAGTTAAAAGGAGAGAAGGAAATGGTAGGGGACATCAGCACCGCAGCTGGGGCAGAGGACAGGAGATGGCAGAGGTGCCAGCACAAGCATCACCTCTGTGACAAACACCCTGCCCTCTGCCTAAGCAGCCTGTGCTGCCCTGCATCACACCCCGAGGAAGGCAAAGCACCAGGTGCTGCAGCATATTTCACTAAGCAATGAGCTGCACCAGCACCTAACTAGTTACAAGCATTGATTATTACTATTACTTGTGTTTTAACTTACTTTAATCTCCCATCAAAGTAGGCAGGAGTTCCCAGAACAATGGTTTTGATGAAGAAAGGCTGGTTGGTGTGGTTCTCCTCGTAGCCACCGACGATGCTGAAACCCCAGCTGCCTAAATTGCTCCGCCGCAGCACTACGTCGTGGCAGCTATGGAGGCAGCTGTGGAAGGGAAGCACAGGGCAGCAAGAGAAAAAGCCGTGGATACCTCATACAGACATTTCCATGCTAGGCAGAACACCTGCTCTCGCACCATCACCGCTGCAATAAGCAGGGAGGAGAAGGGGAGGCATGGTAATCAGTTCTGTTCCCAGACAGGGTAATTCTGTGATATTCGAGCCAATTACCAAAAAACCTCACACTCCTGAGACAGAAACGTGTTTAAAAAGAAATAATGCGGTGCTAGAATAATGACTTAAACGCAGTTAACTCTGCACACTGACAATAATATGGCTTTATAGGGATTTCACAAGTGGCAAGAATGTGGAGGAAAAATGGATATCCAATGTTTACTTTGCAAGTCAAATATACAGTGCATTTTTCTTCCACCCCCAGCCAATTTAGGCTTTTGCTACTCAAAGAAAAGATCTGAAAGTCCATGCACCACCTTCTTTATCTGTGAACCAATGCATCACCAGTAATGAAAACATAAATGATTAACCATTTTGTTAGGCAGAAGGTAAATAATCCCGATCATGTTCCACTAACTGTACTGGTGTGTATATATTTACTTCTTAAGTGAAAATTCATTCTTGCCAGTGACATAGAGACTGTAATTAAAAAAAAGAAAAAAGGAACTAGAGATTAACTTCTGGGTAAAAATGACGCCACGTTCTTTACTGAAGTACAATACTCTTTAAAGAACAGCAGCACAATGAATAACATAAGTTTAGGAGCAACAGAGGGTCTTCTGCAGCATGTAAGCAATAAACCACTGCTGTGGCATGAAAAGCCAAAAATTTACCAAAGCTGAGAGCTGTTTACTAAGATTAGGTAACTCATGGTTCTGTTATCTTCAGATGTATTCTGCCACCAATACGCTCCTTTTTTGTTGTTTTACACTTAACAACTGGCCTTTGCCTGGTAACTCCATCAGAGGGAGAGGAATTAACCTGCCCACTCTGGCTGAAGTTAGTAACACTATTCACTGCAGTGGGAGCTCTTCTTGATAGCAAGCAATGCCAGAATGAGTTTATACTGAAGCCACAAGAGACTGAAAAACAGAACGGTAAAAATGAAGCATGGTGATGTCAAGCAGACTGCAGATTAGGAAAGAGGAGGGAGGGAGCTGCAAATCTTCAAGAGCTTTTGTGTTTGGCAGAGATGGTAGTGGGTTCTTTGAAAAAAAATACATGAGGATTTGTAACTACAGGCTTGTTTGTGTGTAAGAGATGCGTAAAAAGTCTGAGAATGGAAAGTCTGATCCACTATTCTAACATGATATATTTGGCCTCTTAAATTTAAGTAGTAGATTAGCACAGAGACACATGGGCAAACGCTTCGGGTTTTTATTAATTATCTCTCTGGTTTTAGATACTCTACTGGAAATTTTGATACGGTTAAGCAATGGAAAAGATTACTTTTATTCAATGAGAAGAATCCACGTGGGCAGCTAATATGGTTTGTGAGGGAGCAAACCAAGTCTCTTCATCTTTCAGTTGCCTAAGAAAACATTGCTCCTGTTCATGGTCCTCATCGTGAGCACAAGGCAAAGAGAACGAGATGGTTGGGCAGGCAGAAATAAGGGCAGATGTGCTGCAACTAAAAACACCTCTGCTTTGGTAACTTTGGTAATTATCGTATTAATTAATTCAGTACCTTGGAAGTCCCAGCCACATGACCCACGACGGTGACCAACTGGCATCGTACTCATTTTCACTGATGGTACTCAGTTGTTCTTCATTAGCCTGGGGTTGTTCTTCTACAATCTGGACTTCCAGTGCTTTCAGGGCAACTACTGAAGAGGCAGCACTGGCTTTGAGCATGGCCACCGCCTCGCTGTGGCTGAGGTTAGTCAAATCGATGCCGTTGATGTTGAGCAACACATCACCTGTTGAGAGGTGCAAATAAGAACACATCAGTCTGCCAGGATTGTTCATACCTGTGGCACCTCTCTCACCAGGATTTCATCTAATACTGTATTTTTCTGAAGCTGAGACAGTCTGAACTAGCACCTTGGGAATGTGAACAGCATCATTAGTTTTTAAGCTTTACCCTGTCTGTTTAAAACTTTAACGTGTAATTGTTCCCAGTGGAGTATCTTAGGTTCACCCAAACATTACACGGGAAGGAAGAATGCGGAAAAGAACAACTCAGGCACCACAACGTAACCAAATCTTAAAGGTAAGCGAGGCTCCATAGAGCATTCTAGGTCTGCTTTTTTTTTAGCTTGTAATGTGGGAGAAGAGAAAGCAATTCAAAAACTACTGGAAAGGTTGGTGCAAAAACCAATCCACTAGAAGAATGAAAGTATCTGTGGGAAGATAATAATCTGGAAAGAGTCCAAGACACTAAAAAAAATCCACTATTTTTATTTTATTTCAGAATAATTTTTAAACGCCTCAGGGTGAAAGCAAGCATGTAATTTATGGTCCAAACAGTAGTCTCCTTCACACAATGTCCACTTATTGGTGAAAGTCAGGAATCTCAAAGTAAAAACGTGAACAACTGAGTCATCTTTGGAATGAGACTCTTTTTTTGAAAGCTTTTGTCTCCTAAGGAAAGATAAAGTTGAGGTGCAGCTTAACTCTAAATCACTTTCACTTTTGCTGTGGCTACTTTAATATTACATAATGAAAGAGCAATTGTGATTCTTCCATCAATTGTACTTTTCACAGTAGTACAGAAAAAGAAAGACTACACATTGGTATGTGGGTGTAATTCATCTCAGAAGCATATAAGGAGGTTCCCACACTGTTCTTTTTAAATTTGTGATTTGTGAAGGTGTTTTTTTTTCCCCTGAATTTCTTTCCTAAAATGATCTGAGATTCTGTGAACTCTGAATTGCAAAGATTCCATATGCAGTCTTTGCTTCACATATGGCACAATGTTTTAATCATCACTGCTTAGATATTGATCACTCAGGACTGTCTTCTTCATCGAGTCTAAACTCATTTGAGTCTAACCTCCACCTCCCAGTTCCCTCTATTGTTCTGCAAAGCCAAGGAACAGGGATGGATGCAGCAGCACACCTGAAGATCAGTAAGTCCAAGCTGCGCTGGAGAAAGGACAAGAGAGCATTCAAGTACCACAATCATTACAGAAGTAGCTTTGGGGGTAAACTTCACCTGGGTGAGCTATGACCTGCCATCAGCTGAGCTGTTCAGATATTATAGTGAGGACTGGAGATTCCTCGAACAGTGATGGGGCCCACCCCACCAAATTAAACACAAAAACAGGATGCGTGTACTACAGTACAAAGCACCACATCAGACCCTCAGCTCAGGGGATTACAGTCAGCTGTAAAGAATTTAGCCAGACATTTCCTGATCTCATCCACTTCCCCTCCTATCACTCTCTAAACATCCCTTTCCTAAAAGCGCGATAATAAATACTGTATTTCCATTATTGAAACATGAAGACAAGCACTCATCACGGCTTTGTTACATCTGTTAAAAGACATTATGGCACCACCTGATTTCAGTGAATGCACTCATCAAAAACCAATCAGAGGCCACCCGTGCCACCAGGAAAGCCAAGCCCTACCTCGTTTAATCCTGCCGTCTCTTGCCAAACACCCATGAGGCTGTACACTTGTCACGAAAATGGGCAATTCGCCACTTTTGCTGCCTCTGCCTCCTGCCACTGTCATTCCAAGAGATTCATGTGGCTCTTTTTTCACAGTAATGTGCTTTTCTTGGCATGTAACACACTGGGAGAGATCCTGTTTGACAAGAATAAATAATGTTGTTAAAACTTAAACAAAACAAAAACTAAGAACACAACTAAATACACCCCAAAGCTATACTTTGGCACTTGGACAAGGTGTAAAAGCACCAAGTCCACAGTGTAAATTAGCTTCATCTTGATTCCTTCTACATCAGATCAAATAAAAAAGCCACTCATGCAGATGCTTGAGTATAGACAGAAAGTTTATAAGGGCTCTTCTTGAAAATCTCACTACAGTTTCTTTTAGCTCTTACACTGGAACAGGTTAAATTTTAGGACTGTGCCATGAAACTGTATGGTCAAAAGATTAGAAACCAAGCAGAAATAAAACTTTTGATGTCTTGGTGAATATCAGCATTATCTCATTTGTAAGTAGAATATGGCCCACAACTACAAAAAAGCTCCATAAGAAACAAAAACACATGTTTTCATGATCAAACAGAGGGGCCATTTAAAACCCTTATGTGCCATGTTTTCTTTCACAGCTGGTGTGCAGCCTCTCTCAGAGCACGGAGTAGCTAAGGCCAATCAATGCTCTAGGCTGTTAATGGACGCTTTGTGCAGACTCCCTGATGATTGTAAGGATAACCCAAACCTGAAGCAAGAAGAAAACACTGCATTTCATTTTCTAACACATGAATCACGAAGTTTAGCCCCTATTTAGCTCTTCCCTATCTAGAGGATTTAGACCTGAATCAAAGTGTATTTCACTCGCTCAAGCCTTTCCCCTTCAGGATATTTAGTGATACATTCAAACCACTGCACGTACACCTGCACTAACATCTTAAATCAACAAAATACTTGGAAAGAATCCAAAATAACATTAGAAAGAACCTGGAAGATTCTTCTGAATACAAACACTTCATTATTCTCCCACTTTCTCTTAGAAAATGGAAACTGTTTTCTTCCACTTCCAGTGCCACATGTTCCTTCTGATTGAGTATTCTGCCTGCATATCCATGTTAATCACACAATATATGTATCATAGCTTATAAGAACAACTCCTCCTGGAGTTTTCAGGATTTAGGACTAACTGGCTGGTGCCACGCAATTATAAAAACATTTTTTTTCCTACTAACTGTAGATTAATGAGACGGAAGCAAAGATAAATTATATGAAACCTAGGACAAGTCTAGCTTGGTCGTCACTTTCAGTTGTATGAGACTTGCTACTTCGAAAGAGCCCATGAATGGTACTGGTATGCTAGGGAAATCAGCTCAGCCAATTCATTGGCTTTGGAATTGTAATATGAATGCAAGATATATTGGTAGATGGAAAGTGGGTTCAGGCTCTGCTACAGATGAGCTGTAATGATTCTGTTGATATGGAGTATCGTTGTGGCAAGCACTAATGGCCACTAACAGTATTTGGGAGCCTCACCTTTACCCCTCAGGGTAAAGAGCCTCACCTTTACGCCTTATGCCTTTATGAAATTACCCAAACTTTAAAAAAAATACATATTTTCAACACATTTAAATCCCCCCAGCAGAACTGTGACATTAAACAGTGATGCCAACAGAGTGGATAGGAGGAAAGGTGGTTTGGTTGACATGGTCAACGTGAAAATTATTTCACAGAATTTGAACACTGAGAAATCATATTGTTCTAACCACAGGAACACCTGATGCCCAGGCTTTATTTCTAAAGTCTTATGGATAATTTGATACTAGATTCATGAATGTCTCTTCATTCTGCCTCTCCCTCCTATCTTGACCCTGCAGAACTTAGTCTTGCAAATGACACTGTTGGCTCATGAAAGAAATTACACATCTCCTCAACGTGCTCTTTATGTACTGGGTGATGTGCACCAAATCTCCTGTCCTTGCTGGTTGCAGCCAGCATAGGGGCAGAAATAAGAACACTCTTGAATGACTGCAGTCAGCAAATCCAAAAAATACTGAAATGCAGTTGTGTATCTTTTGTTCCTACTCCAGACATGATGCAGGACTTCAGAACTTGGAAATCTTCATTAAGTAGGTCAAAAAGAAGATGTAACCCTTTCTTCCAGTCTTGCCTTGCTACTCACTTAGACCATCACATGACAAAAACTCTATTTTTATCTCTTAAAAGAGAAACACCAACCTTATGCGAGTTGGGTCTGCTGTGGAACAGCTGCTGGGACTGGTGTTGGTGTGGGTTGCTGTTGTGAGTCCCGGTGTCTCGGATGATACTGACTGTCTGTGACTTCGTGGGTCTAGAGATGATCAAATTCACTCTCTCCCCACTAGCCTGTCAAATATATAAAGCAAAATAAAGAAGTTGGTAGGATATTGATAATTAGCAGAGGGGAAGAAAATTATATGATGAAACAAGAAGACAGCAGAACTTGTTTTCCAATTCCTGGGGGTGCCACAGATTTCTCAGACTGCACAGTCCCTTACTCGATTCTTGCTGCAATTCCCCCTAGAAAGAGAGGACAGTAACACTCTTCTTTTTTTCCTCTAGTGTTACCTCTGCATCACCTGGAAGTTCTTTGCAAAAAGGACCAACTCTCTCTGTTTTATGAAGCTTCAAACATAAAAAACAACAACAACAAAAAACCATTTGCAACCTCTACGAATTTGTGCAATGTGTTATCAATAAAAGAAGAAATGCACACGTGATGGCTCCAGGATCTGCAGATATGCATCATAAGCTCTGAACACCTTTGGTATTTCCCAAAGAGACTTCAGAGAAAGATGTTACATATCAGCAGACCAACAAATTCTGGAGATGTGGGAATATCAGGAGACTCAGATAATAGATGTTAAATGAAGTATCAACTCTTTCCATTGATTTAAAAACATACCTCAGGAGAAAAAAAAGTTACCCACTGTAAAATTCTGACCATTTCACTGTATCTTGGAACTGCGAAACTGGCATTAAAATCCCCAGGATCATTGTTACTTTCCTTTAACTGCAATGGAAGCTCTTAAAATGATACCTGAAACGTGTATTAATGATTCATCTGAATTGTGGTTCTCTATTTGGTGCTGAAACTTGGGTTAAACAAAGGCAACTGCACTAGACTGCAAGAACCTGCTACCAGTCTATTCCAACTTTACCAAAAACAGAGCATTTTTTCCTAACATCCCATCAGTGGGAAGCAGCAACGTGCTGCAGCTGTTTCCTTATAGACTAGGAGACAGGTGTGGCATTGAGGTTTTCCTGCAGGAATAGGAAGGGGACACGTGCTTGATTGTGTAATGCTTTGGGTAATATTTGTGATCAGAGCCGAGCCAGCCATTTGGAACAGCCCTTTCCGAACACTCAGGAAATGAATTTTACTGTATGGGACTAATGGAAGACCGATTGTGTTCCTAGCTGCCACCTCTCCTATGAAGCCTGGCAAACCACTTTCCTATTTCAACCCCCAAATTCAATGCACAGGTAAATCAATATAAAACAATGCCCACTTTTATAGGTCTCACTAAGTGTAAAAATCAAACCTGCATACACAAATATAATAATAGTCTTTTTTTTCCTTTTATTTTTTTTTGGCTAAGCAGTAGGCTACATGATACTCACATAAGCACCCTTCTAACGTTCAGGCTGCATGATAGGGAAGATTAAGGCACTTTTCACTTCTAATGAGATGATCTTCATATGCAAGGTGCCAAGCAGACCCTGTTTTGCAGCATTATTTCCAGCACACATATCACAGCAAACTGCACTGCTGCAGGCTTTTAGGTATCACACTCAAGCTGTTCTGTATGGGACAGACTCGACCCCAGGCTTCGCACAAAGAGCTGAGCCATGGCTTCAGGAAGGGAATGCAATTTACCTGTATAACCTGAGCAGCAAGCTCTGGTGTCCCGTGCTTCAAGTCGTGCCCGTTGATGGCAAGCACTCGGTCGTTGCTGCAGAGCCTGCCATCCTGAGCAGCCAATCCCCCTTCCAAGAGGTCGAGAATGAAGACTCCCGGCTCATCTGTCCTGCGTACGAGTTTAATGCCAAGCTGCTCGCTGGAGTCGCGTTTGTGCAGCGTGACTTGGAAGCTGTCCTCCCTCGAGGAGGAGGAGGAGGTGGTGGTGGTGGTGGTGGTGATCTCGGCGTGGCCGTGCGTGCGGCTCCCGAAGCGCCTCTCTCTCAGCACGGTGAGGTGCAGCACCGTGCAAGGCTGCGACAGCACAGCTCGAGCGTGGTTGTGGGACACGTTGCTGATGTCAAAGCTATTCACCTGAAAAAAAAAATAAAAAAAGATCAGAATATTTTTCTCATGTGTTTAATTGTTCCTCGTTATGGACATAAAGTCCTCTTCAAACTAAATTCAGAGGTCTCTGCAAAATCCAAGAAAACCTACCAGGAGCAACCTACTTATCTGCTTGTACTGGGCTTCTGCTCTCTTCCTTCCATCCTTTTCTGCAAACCCACTCTCTCTAATGGTGAATGCCCCCCATCCTCATACTCCGTGGTTTTTGTTCTCCTGGTCTCCTGTATTCCTTAGATCTTTACCTAGTTTGTTCTCCAGAACAAGAACTTCATATGTACTTTCAGCATCAAGCTCATTCTCACTTAAATCTATAAAAATAATAGCTATAAAAAGAACTCACACAAATCTCCAAGGAAAGCTTACATCTAACAATATTCGGTACTTCCATGATGTAAAAAAAAATTAGAAAATGAAAACCAGAATACTTAAATGTGTTCAAGACAGAAAACAAGGCAGTTGTTATGATTCTGAAGCCTTAGTATGAACTTAGGAGTTTTTCCATTGACTTCAGCAGACGTATCATTCAAAATCCAGTTGTAAATGAAAACCAAACTAAGCTCTCCCTCCCTATCCACAAGAATTCTGTTTGTTATGTGGCCCACTGATGCAAAGATCAGTTATCTTCAGTCATCTCTTCCATTGTAAAGTTAAGGTAAAAAATGAGTGCAATGGGAGTTAGCAGAAAACAGGACCATGACAAAAACTAGCCCCAAAGCATTATTTGCCTTGTTCTGAGGTGTAAGAAGGGGTTTGGGGTTAACACTGAAACATCATCCTTGGCACATATTATTGTGCCCTGATGGAAGAGCCCCTGCCCACATGATTTAAGTAGAAAAAAAATACCAAAAAAAAAATAAATAAATGTATACTAAATTACAAAAAATGATGCCAAATATCTATACCAAAGTTTAAAAAAATCATAAAAAATTAATTCCAAATACTGATCCGAAAATTACAATCTGTACAAACCAAGATATAAAACAACAAACCACCAACAAAAACTAGGAAGAGAAGGGTCCAAAAATCTATGTGCAATAACCATCATGTTTACATCACAGATTTGAGTTGAGGGACTTTGGGCAATGCAGCTGCTGCCCCCAGACCAGATGTAACCTTGAGCAGAGGGAGGGGAGGCACAGCTTGAAGAAATAACATGTAAAGCTGCCACCAGCGAAATCCACCAGGGCTCATCTGTCAGAGCCCTTAAATTAAATTTAGTTTTATTTTTAGCTGTCGCTAGCTAAAGTAAATACATAAAATATGGAAGCCTGCAAAGGGCATACAAGAAGATATGCAATAAAATTTAATTCTTCTTTCTACAAGGCAGTTCACAGCTCCCGAATAAAACAGCCTTAGCATTCCTTGTGAAAACAGATTCTCATTAGAACATATTTTACATAAATTGCTGTCACAGTCCAGCATAAAAAAGGGACAATTTAGAGCACTTTTAGGCACCTACCTGCATGTCATACACAACATGCACTTGCATGTAGCAGTTACTAAATGTTGCTCCCCTCCATCTTAAAAGGGGATCTTAGATGTCAAATCTTTTTTGACTGGGCAAGAAAACGCCCAGTTTCACCCCGTAGTCCTTCCTGGCTTCCTTTCAGTCCTTTACTGCTCATAAAAAGTCTTTGAAGACGTTTTCAGAAATAACTGACTGAAGCTTGTACTGAGCTGTGTCTAACCCTATGCCTAATTACACCTGCACAGACCAAGCCTGGTAATTTGAATACAAAAGCTCAGCACCTGCACAGGCAAATCTGAAGCAACAGAAATATCCTATCTTTCAAAAAGTTTCACTTTTACCTCCCGCACCTCATCCTCACGGCGACAAAAGGACTCCGACGAGCACTTTCCTAGCATCTGACAGCCTCAGTGTCAGCACATGGATAGGGAGAACACACTGCAGCTTATAAATCCTATTTATAGTCAATTTATCGCCACTTATGGCTTTGGAAACTATAATTGACACCTGCCCAAATGGCAAGAATTTCCAAAGCTTCAGTGACAAGGTCCCTATTCTGCAACCAACGAGAGCCCTTGAGTATGGGAATAAATTAGGTAGCATTCAATCAGTGTCTGCAACTGCTTGTTAAAAAGGCAACATTTTGGAAGCCCCTTGGGTTACTCTCTTGGCCAGCTACTCTCCTAACACTCAAAGAGAGGAAAAAGGCACATTTCTCAAAAGAGACTATTTTCTGAAGTGCAAACTAATTTTATTCTAAGTGTAACTACAATACTTAAGCTACTCCCCTCTCCTGGGTTTCAAAAAAATTGAAATGAAAAAGGCCGATGCTACTTTTGGACTGATCTTAGGCTATCAGATCAAAAGCAAGCATTTTTAGTGAAGTTATTTTGAAATGATAGTAACATATCTGTTTCAGGTGGAATGATTCAACAACAGAAGAAAGGTGGAGGACTATCTTGTTTATGCAGAATTCAATTACTGCTGTTCTTCAGAGTACTGTACTTAACCCTGTTCCCGACATAAAATCAATAGGATTAGATCTTTTTACATTGCCTATGGCTAGGAATTTAAAACAACAACAAAATACGCATGTTATCATAACCAAAATAAATTCTAATAGTTTAATTTTTCAGAAAAATATTTGGAGCGCTTTGCTTCAAATCATGCCAGTGAGGAACATCACTGACTCTCTCTTTTATAAATACTGAAAGATGCAGATGAGCTGCAGAGGCTTTTGGAAGGTAACACCGAAGACAGATTAAAATAACAATTCAGATAAAGGCAGTCTTACAATCCACAAATTGCTTTTCACATGGGACAAATCATACCAACTTGTTACCCAGAAGTACCCTCTGCTTTCCTTGGAAAGCATGTGTAAAATTGAAATAAAGAATGAGGCCCACAACATTTAAAAACAGAAAAATATGCTCGTGTTTTAAAAATTGATAAGAGATGCTAAGGAGGAAAACTGATTCCAGGGGGCTGATCCCATGAACCCCACCAAGCATCACAGCCAAATGTGCTAGAACAACAGGCTCTGCTCTGAATATTAATTGGCCTTCCAACTGATAATTGCAAAGCTAACATTTACACAACATAAGTCTGCCAAGGAAAATCTCCCATCTCATTTAACAGACAGCTCTGCAACAACTGAATGGAAAGGAAGCAGACAGAATATGCAATGAGATTCCATACTTGAAGTATTTGGTCTCCAGCAAGAAGTCTTCCATCTCTGGCAATGATCCCATCCCGATAAACCTCTTGAATAACAATGTTGATCAAAGGCGTTTCATTGCCACCCACTATGCTAATTCCTAATTCAATATAAGGATTGGACCGATGAATTTCAATAGTAGTGATCTCTCCTTCAGGCAAGGTAGGTGGCTGTTGGTTTGCTGTCAATTAAAAAAAAAAAAAAAGAAAAAAGAAAAGGAAGATTAATGTCTTTTATACCGCATTCACTTTCAACAAAGCAAATCACCAGAGGACAAGATAGGCACAACACACAACAATGGTTTAATAACAAACTAAATAAGTGTGACTGGATTATTCCACTATTTGTTGGGACACCTATGTCATCTGAAGTAATCTACAGCATCTTAGTAGCACCCATGCTTTGTGAAATGGGGTTGTTTTTGCAAAGGATATTCTGAACCCTTTGGGTCCTGTCCTGTATCATAAATTTCAGATACTTCCTTTCCAACTTGATCACTTGTGGGGTGCACCCCACAGAGCATGTCTTCACTGTGCTTCTTTGTTGGCTGCTCTTACACCTGAATTAAGTGTTAACAGGTGACAAGGAGGAGCCTGTTTATAAAGCAAACATGGAGACAACTACAGAGGAAAAAGTGGGATGCTAAGAGACAGCAAATACACAAGGAAAGGAAGGGGAAAAGACCGCCTTCTTCCGCAGTCAGGCCCAGTGCTTCCTCTCTAAAATCCCAGATGCTAGAGGCATTACTGCTAGTTCAATGCAGTGGGTCCAGGAGCTACTCAGCTGCCTTTTCATCTGAGCAGGACAGTACTCTGTGTGCAGGAAGCCTGCTCTTAGCCCAGCTGCATACTTGCCCATAATGGAAACCCACTAGCACTTCTCCAGGAATTGCAAGAGAAAGAGCAGAAGATGAAGATGTGCATTCACAGTCTGCAACGAGACAAGCTCTGACACCGTAACCGCTTCTACATCTGGTAAAATCAACCCGTGACAGGGCTGAGAAGATAGCTGATGACATACTGTCTGTTCCTGTGTTCTCTTCAAAAGGAGGATTGTCGATGCTGGGCTCGTCTGCCCAGGTGGAGAGGGCGGGTGTGAAGTTCTGCTCGGCTGGCACCACTCCCTGATCCGCGTCCGGAGACACGCTGCTGGGCTGCTCCGTCCCACCGGGACCCGTCTCGCCCTCGGCTTCTGCTTGCAGCTTGCTCGCTTTCCGTCTCTCCAGAGCCACCCTTCGATGGGAAGCCCCGGGGCACCTGTGAAGAAAACATTTACACCACACGTCAAGTCTGCAGCACGAAACACCCCAGTTCTCCAGCCAGCAAAATCAGCCTTCTGCAAAGACATAGCTTTAAAGGAATCATAAAAGATGTTAAACACACTGGATTTTAAAGCCAAAATGCATGTCAGTGGACAGCACCCCAAATCTATAGACTGCCTTCTTCACAAAATTTCCACTATGTTGTTTTCTGGCCTTGAACTCCATGTGCTGTGATGCATTCTGAGTTTGGACTTGTTTGCTATGTGTATTTCAGTCTCTGGAAGATAAATCTTTCTGAAAAGGCTGAACAGGATCAGGACAAAATTCCACAGAAGAGGAGCCCTGCTCCAAAACAAATCTGAGCACCCCCTGAAGTCATCACCCTTGACCTTAGTACGCCAAGAAAGAAACACTGCATTTTCCTGGAATCACCTGGGGAAGGAAAGAGAGAGATGAGAAGTTTACCTACACTGCAATCTAGGTATTAAAATACTGAAAAATATTACAACCGACATTTGCACGAAAAGTTTAAAGTAATTAGCAGCTCTGCTCATGATCTCTTGAATCTGCAGAGAGCCTTTCATTCTCCATCCTCCCTTTATTTCTTCCTGACTTCACATGGAAGGTCCAGTTTTTTTGCTTACCCCTCAAATAACAATCCACCATCAGGATTTCATTCTTCCCATTGTAAACTGATTTCCATCAGTTCATATTATTCTTAAGGCTGTTTCATGCCCTACAGTATTTGACATCCTCCTTATAGCTTCTGCTATTGGAGCTGCTGACCACATAAGGATGCTCATACTGTAGCAGTGCCAAAAAAAAAAAAAAAGGAACCACGTTCTTGAAAGGACTCCTTGTCTAGCATCTTGACAGATTGTTACACTCAAGAAATTTTTTGTTTGCAACAGGAGAAGAAATGTGTTAACAGAGTAAAAGGCGCCAAAAGTCTAATGATGCCCTAACTTGTTAAACTGGAATGCTTTGAGAATCACAACATGCTGATATTCCACGAGGGGGATTTGATAATTACATGGTTTGACTGTTTTGACATGAGGGATTTTGAAGAAATGCTAACAAAATTACTCAGCTCTAAAGAATTTTGATAAAAACACCTGTACAGATTTTGTGACCCCCTTAGCAGTTATACATACATAAAGTAAGACTGACATATATATATATAATAACAATCATGATATGTAAGTTTTGAAGAACGAAATAACCAAAATGTGCTGTGAAATGTGCCTGACGACATAAATTAGAGGCAATTCACATTATGAAATGACACATTTCAGAAATCACTTCTTGGAGCTTTCCCCAAGATGACGCGTTTTACACCTGCTAGTCATCTTTAAACTTCAGAAAGTGCAGGCAGGAAAGATGAAAATTACTTGAAAGGTGTTGCTTTGTGAAAAGGTTTATCTGATTTTAATGAAGGAACACAAATTTGCTTCTTGGGCTTGCTTCAGGCAATTATTACTATGTAAAATCTGGCAAAGAGAGACTGATCGGCCAAAAAGGGTTGAAAAAAACATAAAAAATCAGGCTGGTCTCAATTTAATCTGGTGAGACATATAGTTGCAGGTGAAACTCAGCATGAATTTTTTATTGTTGACCATTTTGCAACAGAAACCTCAAATCAAGAATCCCAAAAGGCCAAAAAAAAGGAAAGATGCAACCCCTCAAAGCAAATGCTTGACTTCTACAGTACTTTAACTTGATGGGTTAGCCTCACACTCCTCCAAAATCTTAGCATTGGCAACAGGAAAAAAAAAAAAAAAAAAAAAAAAGAAATAATAAAGAAAAAACTTCAATACAACTCACTTTTTGAGCAACATGGGAAGGGGAAAGGCTTTTGCGGAGGAAACACCTTATTTACTGGGAGCTCTGACAAGGTTAGGCCAAGACCACCCTGCGTTGCATGTCTTTGCTGTCCCTGAACTGCCCTGCTTCAGGTGTGGTGATTTTAGGCTAAGAAGTGAATGAATTGCTCAAAATTGATGCTGTCAGATGACAACGCTTCAATCCCACGGAGCCTGGAGGCTGCAGCCCAGCCTTGCTGGACTATTTCTGTGGATCAGACACTTCTTTATGCATCTTCTATCAAAACAAGGCCTGTGGATCACGGAGGAGCAGGTGTAGGTGGCAAAGCTCACCTTGCAAGCCTGTTTTGTTTGTCTATTTGTTTGTTTGTTGTTTTTTTAAGCTGTACCAAAACAGGACAGAACAAAACCCACCCTTGGCAGCGTCCTGTTTCTGTCAAAGCTTTCCAGTCCACAGACAGGTTCTCCCCCACCCTCGTTCACAGAGCACATTGCCCCATCATTGTTTGGCAGCTGATTAAAGCCGTCACGCGAAATATAAATAGGTTTGAGGTTTATTTTTGCCAGTGCTATTTCATTATCATTTCAAAGGCTAACATCGAGAAATGTAAACAACCTCCTGAGTGCACCTACATAGCTCAACGGGATCCCTTTAATGCAACGCTTGACAAGACAAAAATAAAAGATAAAATAAAAAAATAATTAATCCTGGTAACAGATTCCTCTCTTCTGCCCCAAATGAAACAGTAACTAACAGGCTAAGACTTTCAGCCTGGTAGAGTGGAGCTGCACAGCCAGGAAAGGAGCTGTCTGGTGGAGACATCAACTCACGGGATGCCAGTTCCCAGCTCTTTAAACATGATATTCCACCTGCTGAGCAGCAAAAGATGGTGTTGGTATTCAAGCACATTTATAAGATTTTTCATTTCCTCTTGCAACATAAAAATGTATTTATTGGCAGTAGGAAGGTATTACTCACAAACGGTGAAACCATACAGCAGCTGTAACAGATAGCAAGTGCCAATAAATCTCTAAAGGTGCACAACTTCACTAACACTGTTTTTACCAAATGCTCGGGATAAAGAGCATTTTTGACAAAATCCTGTAACAAGTTCTGTACACAGATGGACATCTTGGAATCAAAGCTAGCATCAAAGATTCTTTTTATAAGTACAGGAATGCATTCTCTTACAACAAATGGCATAAAGAAGGACTTGAGACTGAAATGTCTCTCCCAGGAATGGCATTTCATATCTACCTGCAACGCCAGAATAACTTGGCTACAAGTGAGAAGAAAAGAAGGCACGTTTTTCTGAAACATGCAGAAGTTATTTCTTTCATGAACGCAGATGCCTGAGAGTTACAATGCTGAAACAACCAGCTAAAGGACCCAAGTGATGTAATTTATCAGGGAACTTTAAGGGTAGCTGTTCTTGGGATGTAAAATGAGCTTCTGCGTGTATGTGTAATTTTTATCCTCAACCTCACTTAATCCATACCAGATTGTTATTTGTTTATATACGTATTTTAAAGCAGCCAAGCCTGATGGTTTCTCATTTAAAAGCTGACTTCTTGGAACACCAGCAGCAATCCCTCTCTGCAGATAAAAAGAGCTTTCATACAAAATTAAGATGTAGTTTATAGTGTATTCCGTGGAATAACAGTAGGGGCTTGAAAAACACATTTGCTCACTGCCTACTGAAAAGAAAGATTTCATTGTAACTTGCGCCATCAGTTTCTGCCCAGTCTAGAGGTTTGATAAAAGCAAACACACCAAACAGCCTCAAACTAGTTGCGCTAAATCGTTTTCCAAGTACGAGCTGAATTTAAGCAAAGATTGCAGAGAAGCAGCTGAAATGCCTGTGCTATCGCTCAAAAAAACTATGCCCGCAAAGTGACCTTAAACAGTAATTTTGGCAAGATTTACAGCTGCAATTCAGAGTAAAACATGTTGCCTCTTTGGAAAGCAAAGTGTTTGGGGTTTGTTGTTTCTTTTGCCAAGGGAGGAAAATAAAAGGAGAAAAAAATAAAGAAGCACTAGGAGTTAACTAGATTTGGGAACCAAGAGGATTTGGGGAAAAAAAAAACAAAAAAAAAAAACAAACCAAACCAAAACAAAAACCCATACACACAAGGAAGAGGGCTTTTGTTGCTTATTTGTTTCTCACATCTAATGATTCGAGGAGCCTACAAGGTGCCAGGGGGCTTTAGAGCAGAAACCAGCCCCAGACAGATCCTTCTCTTTTCCAGCAATGGAAAAAGTCCTTGGCAATACGGAGAAGCCCTGAATATGTTGTATACTTATGTATAAGAAAGGACAGCCCAAAAGAGGGTTAAATCCCGCAGATCCTCTTCAACTCTCTTGGTGTTAAAAGCAGAAGTGTAGGGATAGTGCTTGTAGCTGGCATGAGAACAGGAGAAAGGAAAATAACCTAGAAGCACTATAATAAACACCAAAATAAGAGAGATTTCCAAGCTTCTGAATAAGTATTTGCATTTATACAATTAATTTGCCTGTAGGTCTTCTAAATCTAAACCTGTATATTTAGCATGCTAATTGACACACAGTGAGTAGCTCAAAAAATTCTTCATTTTCAGAAAATACAATCTTTTTTAAAGTTCAAATCTAGCCTTTAACAAAGTTGGCTTGAATGTTAACCTCAACATCAAAACATTTGGAAAAATGTCCCTATCCAAAATCACAACTTAAACTACCAGAATAGAACATAGGAGAAAATTGAAGCCTGACTCAAAAGGAATACATAAACATGATACTTAAGCCTCTTATTAAAAAGTCGTACAAATTTAGGAATATGGTTTTGTACAATGGAATTTGTTCAGGTCTGAATCATCTGTAAGAATTAACTGAATCAAAATCACACAGAAAAAGCCCTACTAATCTTCCCGGATTTTGTTCTGATAAATTGCCTTTGATATTTAGAAGTGGAATTGGCACCCACTTTACTAAACATTACCAAGTTTTCTATTTCAACTGACAGAGAAAAACAGTACAACCCAATATCATTATGCATTTTTTCCTTTAAGACATATTACATTCACTGAGTTCAACTTTGAAAGCCACGTTTCCCAAATGAACCTGACTAAACTGAAAGATCGATAAATCATTAATATTTTCTTTGAGCAACAAGGTACCATGAAATACAATTAGTGACCATGAAGCAATCACATTTGTGTCTCATGCCTCTTATTTCGAGAGTAGCTTGCAGTAACCTTGCACTCTGGGTTGCCTGGTGGATATTATGACATTTCTTCCAGCTTCTATGCTCAAAGGGAGCCAATTATAACAACACTGGAAAACCTGAGTGTGAATGTTTTTAAACTCCCGAAACTAACCAAACATGTTCCATTTCTTAGAAATGCAAACAAGTTATGTAAGTGCTTACTGAGACTCGTTTATATTAATCTATACTGAAAATTACAGTAGCACTGAATTTTATATCTCTTTCCTACATTTAATAATCAGTACCAGGATTTTGCTAGGTTCACTAATCCACACGAAATCAAATTCAAGCTACACAGTTAATGCCATCTTTTATGGCAGCAATGATAATTACTGGTGTTCAGATGTTTGCAAATAAACTTAATTTAAAACTGAAAATCACCATGTACTCAAAATGCACATCCACATCCCAAGACAAGAGAAGGAATTCAAGATGAGCAGACTGCGACTGAAAGCTTTTTCCAGCTGACAAACAGGAAAATCTCGCGATTCTGCTCACGCAGATTTCATGATAATCTTGTGCATTAGGTAAATGAGTATTTCATATATACCTGAAGTGAGCATACATAGTGTTCCGTGTACAAAGAAGTTATGTGTCCTTGCTGTAAATAGCCCTAATGTCACTCAAAGAGATGCCAATAAAGGAAAATGGACTGAAAAGGTGAGGGAAATGGCAGTGAGAAACTAGAAGATGAAGTAAACATGTAGCAGGGATCTTGCTCATGTTTTGGGTTTTATAAAAATCTATTCAGTTTAATATTGGGGTTATAAACCTAACAAATAGGTAGGTGGCTGTCTCCCCCACCTCCTTCCAAGTGATCGTACAGATCAGAAGTGATTTGCCTAGGGGAAATGAGCAAGAACCTAAGATGATACATGGAAACTGGGAAATTTAAAAAAGAAAAGAGGAAAGAAAGAAAAGAGAAAAAAAAAAAAAAAAAAAGAAGAAAGAAGAAGAAAGAAAAAAAGAAAACAGAAAAAGAAAAAGAAAAAGAAAAAGAAAAAGAAAAAGAAAAAGAAAAAGAAAAAGAAAAAGAAAAAGAAAAAGAAAGAGAAAGAGAAAAAGAAAAAGAAAAAGAAAAAGAAAAAGAAAAAGAAAAAGAAAAAGAAAAAGAAAAAGAAAAAGAAAAAGAAAAAGAAAAAGAAAAAGAAAAAGAAAAAGAAAAAGAAAAAGAAAAAGAAAAAGAAAAAGAAAAAGAAAAAGAAAAAGAAAGGGTGGGAGAAGGAACAAGAAAGGCTGCTCATCAATACCTGTACTTCCCTGACATGGACAGTGCACAGGTGTATGTCCTTGCTGTGGGTACAACAACCAGCAAAACCCAGGCAACTCCATGCTCACCACAGACTGCAGGGATGCTGCACGTCCTGCATGTCCGTGGTCCTCTCAGCTCCTGGAAGCATCTGGGGCTTAGAGCAAGATGGAAAAGGCTGTGCTGTAAAGATGCACCTGAATGAATTGTTTGAACAAGGCTGGACTGGACTGACATAGCTAATACTACCTGCATTTTGGGGAAAGAGTTAGGAAAGAAAACCTCTCCCATGTGACACTGCAGCCACTGTTGTTTCTCCCTCTGGGCCTCTGGTTTGAAGCCCGTGGAGATGGCTCGTTGGCCAAAGAGCAGACAAAGCTACCTACCAAGCAAGGCAATGTCCCACATGAAACAGGCAACTTCTGAAGCTCAGGGTGATTTAAAAATAATAATAATTAAATAAAACAAAGAAGATAACAACAAAACCTGTGATGAAGTTCATGCAGAATGGAAACGAAAAGACCTCGTCTCAGCCTGGTGACTGAGAAGAGAAGGGTTAGAACATGCACCTTCTCCTTTTGCCAAGAGTCACCAGGCACTGTGCTTGTTTTTACAATCACTGCTGACAAATGCTCCCTCTCTGAGTTTTTTTTCTTTAGTGCATTTTGTGTATGTATGTTCAACAGATATGCACAATGCCTACTCTTCTGCGTTTGAAGCTTTTTTGCAGGGACAGGTATATATTTTTCTGAAACCTCTTTCTGCAAAATAAACACGGGTTTTCAAAGTTAAACACAATATGCAATCTGAATTGAAGGCACAAATAATGTTGAGTTGTGCACAGGAAATATTTTCTGATATCAGATGCAATTCACTTGAACAGAATCCTTTGAAAGCAGAGGCACTGCCTTTGAATACATTATTTCCTTCCCTACATAATTTTTCACTATTCTCCTCTTGTAATTTCTTAAATCTCTTACCGGTTTAAAAATGTGTTACTTGGTCTAGATGTGCATAATATTTTTTAGCCCTGACTCATGAATTCCATTATGCTTTAGATTTAACATAAATGGTATGCCCAATGTCAATGGTATGTCACAGCTCATATAATAAAATAATTAAAAAAAACCTATTTGCTTATAAAATATCCTCTAAACTACAGAGAAAACAAAAGCAGTTAAGTGCACCCCTCAAAACAGGTTTAATGTTTGACCATGAGAAAAGTGACATTGCCTTCCGCAGAAGGGTGAAACATCTTCATGTAGCAAAGTACCTCATGCAGTCAAGGGAGGCTTTCCTTTGTTGGAAGAATGAAGAGCACTTGTCTACCCAGTTTGAAATATTACTTTATCTGAATTTGACAAGCTTATTTCCCTTTTTCTATCATGTGCTCCTTTCAGTATTTAAGTGCTTTGAGTAGGAAGGCATAAAAGAGAAGAACTTTAAATCATTAATAGTTCAGAGTAAGTCGCCCCCACCAAAAAAACAAAATCCTAGAAAAAAAGCATGGCATAAATACACAACATATAGTCAACCTGTGAACAGATTCTAAAAAATAAATCTTAAAACAACAACAGAAGAACAGGTCCTGCAGGAGTTTCAAGAGATACATTGTCCATTTGCCTATCTCAAGGCAGAATTAGTGCTGCCATAACTATTCCCGACAAAGGTTGGTCTAATGTGTTTGTGAACACTTCTGAAAGTGGAAAATACACAACCACCCCCAAGCAATCTATGCCAGTGCCAGACTGTTTTTGTTTTGTTTTGACCTAAAATCTGAACTAAATTTCCTTTGTTCCTATTGCACCGTTTCCTTCCTCTTTGCAGGCGTGGCTTGCATTTCTCTCATTCCCCCCCTTGCCTCCTCCCTGTATTTGTTTTCTCTTACCTTAAATAACCCCATTTTCTTTCACCTTTACAAGACCTCCACTGACTTGCATTGTCCTCTCCATGTGTTCCCCACCATTCTCACAGTGTGACGTCCAGACCTGGATCCAGTACTCTGGCTGTGCTCGGTTATGAGCTGCTCATTTCCTAAACTGCTCTACTGTAAATTTCAAAGCCATCATGACCCCTCTTCCCCCTCTCCCCCCAGTTTATGTTACTCTATGAATCAGTCTAAGTGTGTAAGTATTCGTCTACCAACGCCATCATCTGCATGGCTCACCTGTTTTTCAGATGTGCTGCCAGGTCACATCGCTGCATGACCTCCTGACATACCGACGAGAAGGGGCACAGAACAAATAGCTTGTCTAACAGTTTATGAACAAGGATGCTGGACTTTTTGCAGAGTTTAAAGTGGAGTCTTTTTCGATCCAGCGGGCAGAAATCCTTCTCCTGCAGGAAGTTCCTTAGGCACTTGTAGCAGAAAGTGTGTCCGCAGGGAGTGTCCAATGGCTGCAACAAGGGCTGAAGGCAAATGTGGCAGACCAAGTCGTCATCCACTTCGTTCTGGTAGTTGTACAGGTGGTTCTCCCTCGTCCAGTGCTGCTGGCCGCACTCGAAGCACAAGGGGTTCAAGGAGGCATTCTGCTCCACCGAAGCCATCTCTTCACCTGTAGTCCCCATGGTTCAGCTAGGAACGCGGAGTGCTCCTCCTCCTCATAGGATGGGTTTGCTCTGAAAAGGGGGCTTCCCTTCTTCAGTCAAGCGTCACTTTCTGCAGCAAATAAAGAAATAAAAATCATTAATACCGAATGAAGTATGAAAGTTCCTGTCAGACCTATTGACTTGTTCGGGGTTTACCAAAACCCACTAAGGAACAGCAGTTAGATCAAGAGAACATTTTTGGTTTCTGTACATTTGCTGTGGAAAAGAGCAATGAGAAAATACACCCGTGTGATTCGTCTTACAACAAACATTTTACAGCTCTGTGCCAGCTGCTCCACTGCATAGCTTTCACCTGCAAGAGGAGCAGCTTGTTGAGAGCAAGGACATCACGTTATGCAATGTCACACCAGATGCATGCCATCAGCGTCTAGCACAAAACCACTCCACTGAGGAACACTGGTTATATGACCAAGTAATTAAATGTGTTCTTTAATATGCGATTATGATTTTATTCAGCAATCTGGTCCTACCCTTCCTTTCGGATTTTGTGTATTAATGTCAAATATTACACATTAAAGGTCTCAATATTTTGTACTAAATGTAACAGAAGTGATTGCTTACCCTGTTACTTCCATATATTGAGTATATGCCACCACTTACCTTCGGGTTCTCTCTGTGGATTCATTCCTACACAGCTAAGGGGCTGATTCTATGCAGCATGACACATTCGATTTAGTACAGAGGCCAGAAGTAAAAACACGGAATAAACTGATTATATGAAGTAAGTGGTTCCAAGCAACTAACCTGTTTTGCTTTGTATCTAACAAAATTCAAATTACAACATACTCAACGAGACAATAATCACATCAGTCAAAGGACCGTAGATCTGTCACTGTGGAATTTATTTTTTTAAACTTTAAAAGTTGTTAAACTTTGCCTTAAAGTAGCTCCATGGTCAGGAAACTGTACAACCATCAGTCTACAGTTTGAGAAGCTTTACCCCTCCCAACCTTATTTATTCTTCTCTCTTACACAAAATCACATCGCTTGAATCTTGTAACAGGATGATTTAGAAAACAAAACAAGCTTTCTCACATTTTTAAGAGTCCTGCTAATTAGTTAGTTTCAGCAAATGTTCTCAATCACAAAAAAAAATCAAATTTGAGCAATTCCTATTTTGTGCCTGAATTCTTTATTACAGCCAAGCAACACTCACGAGAGACTGGCTGTATTCTAACAGAGTAATCGCAAGCTTACAGTGAAATGAAAACTGCTAGTTTTCTAGCAGCACAAGCCCATCATCTTTATCTTTAGCTGCTGAAACGTAGTCATAACCACATTCCCAAATTCATGCGGAACACATGCGTTTCGCTATGTTGTACATTTTAGGAGAATTCCTGTTTTAGTTTTTGCCCCTTAACCTCACACAGCCAAGCACAAGACTTAGAGCACATTTTGCAAGGATTATTATATCCTTTGACGCAAAAAGGATTAAATAGTAATTTGTAATCCAGGATTCTATTCTGCTGTGGAAATTGATGCTCTTCATTGCCCTGCCTCGTAGCAGATAATGTGCACCTTCTGGAAAGGATTTCAGGAGGGAATAGCACAGCAGTTCTTTGTTACTGGAGACTAAGAATGCAAAATGAGACCCCAAAAGAGATTACTCAAAACCAGTCTTAAACGCATTATGTAAAAATTCAAAGATTGGAAAGCAGATAAGGAGCCCAGCACATAGTGCTCTCATGCACAAACTGCAGCTCTCCACTGCATGTTGGGGCTCCCAGATAAGCACTGAAGGAAGGCGACCCACCTAATGGCTCTTTATGAGATGCAAAATAAACCAGCTTGGTGTTCTAGGAAAGCATTTCACTTGATCTGTGACTTTGCCAAATGGTTTTGCCCCTTGGAGCATTAGGCAAGCCAGCACAGCCAGCCAGCATGTGCTGCCTGATGCTCTGCATGTCAGCGGCACCGGCGGCATGACCAGTGTGCAGAAGGGGCTCAGAAAGCTGGTGTTAAAGGTGTGTTGTCCATACATGTGGACAACGATGTGTTATGTGTCCAAACTGCCCCTACTGCTGATGAAGAACAGGACTCCTCCTTCTAAGTAACCAAGATGACAAGAAAGGAGCAAGTCCTACATCAGTGAGGCTACAGAAATGGCCCGGGGCCATCCTGTGCATTTCAGTTGCGGACCCCTTAGTGCTGTGAATTCACAGAACCACAGAAAGGTTTGGGTTGGAAGGGAACTTAAAGCCCACCCAGTTCCAACCCCTGCTATGGGCAGGGACACCTCCCACCACACCAGGTTGCCCAAAGCCCCATCCAGCCTGGCCTTGAGCACTTCCAGGGATGGGGCATCCATGGCTTCTCTGGGCAGCCTGTGCCAGATCCTCACCACCCTCAAGTAAAGAATTTCTTCCTAATGTCTAATCTAAACCTACCCTCTCTTAGGAACAGTTCCTTCAAAAGGAACAGGCTTCCAGCACTTCTGTCCCGTGAAGTCACCTGTGGGATACCTGCTGTGGTTAAAGATACCAGCACCGGGTTTTTGAGAGGCTGTAATGAAATCCTTATGTGTGCTAAACTTTTAAAATGGTTACTATAGATTGTGAACAAAAAGTAAAACAAGAAAAGTTATTGAGACAACTGGCTTTCACCATCACATTTTCGATGTGCCCGCTGGCAGTCGGGCTGTGGATGCTCTGCTGGGGGGGTGGCAGCCTGGGCTGTGGGCAGGCGTGCTCCACCAGACCTATTTCTGTGGCTGCTGACGTTGCCTCTAGCTGCTTCCCAGAGCCACTGTTGCCAGCGATCAATAACGATCATATGAGCTAACCTGAGCCCTTTTTCTGCAGCTGATGATCCGAGAGCCCTTCCACCACCTCTCTGCGGGCAGAGCTGTGGTGGTGGCGGTGCCCTGCCAGAAGGGAATGCCAGCCAGATGGCTGTGTCTTTGACCTGTGGGACTATGCAAAACGAATGTCTGTTCGTGGCTCAAACATGCCCTGCTTGTGTGCAGGACTGCTTCTTCTCTACCGGCAGAGCATCTCACGAAAGAAAGACCTGTGCTTTTGGTCCTCCCCTCCTGGGAACTCCTGCTCGCCTCTGGATCTCACAGGGTAGTTTCCCTTCTCTTCCCCACAACAGTTCAAACATTGCAGCACAGCTCACTGCCAGAAAGTCCATTACAACTTAGGGATTCAAATAACAAACAAACATACATACATACATACACAGACAGAGCACCGAAAACCAAAAAACCCTGGGGAATTCTTCACCCCAGCACCACTGCCTGCTTCCCATGCTGCTGCTGGTTGCATTTCGGACAAGCATATTCAATAACAGAAAAAATATTCACTGGGATTTGTATCGATTGTACACCACAGCTGCCTAATTATCTGTTCCAAGACTTTTCAGGGGCTGTTCCCAGTGCAAAATACCAATCAGTTTACCAAGCCTACACACACGGTATTTATGGTTTGAAAGACAACAGGGATAGCAAGCAGGGTCTAAACTTCCCCCACGTAAAAGCAACGTACCCCTGAAATACACAACACCAGAGCATTACCATTTATAACACAGTGCTTCATCCCTCTTCATACATCCCTTATACTGTTTATCTCTCATATCATGGCAGATTGTCAGCTCCACAGGACGGTATCAGCTCAGGAAAGCTGTGAATGGGAAAAATAGTCTGAATTAAAATAATAATAAAAAAGAAAGGAGGGTAAAAGAGCCAGCCAGGACTGGTTTTCAAGTCATGTAATTCCCTAGAACAGAATTCACCTGGGACTTCATTACGACAGCAGAACAGTGCAGGTGGTGCCCTGCTCTCAGTTTTAAATCACAATTCATTTGGGAACTGGACAAGACTGGACGTCCAACTGTGCTTTTTTTTTTTTTATTTATGTATTTTTTATGCAGAGCATGCATGACAGCTACTTCAGACTGAAGGGAGCAGCCTGATTCATAGGCTTCCTCTAGGGCTGATTTATTGGCTCAACTAACATTCTTTGGAGAAATTTCACAAAGTTTTCCAAAAGCATATGGTGGCCATTTCAAGGCCACCGTGCACTGGCTGGTTCTTCTTATCCGGGAGGGCTCAAAATTTTGCTACTTGCTGACAGCACAGGGATGCCCTGGCATATCCCCTTCTTATTCCCTGTAGTTGAAAGGGGTGGAAAGAAGTTACATGTATAACGACTACTATGAAACATGACCCTGAACTTGTAGAATCATAGAATCATAGAAAAAATAAGGTTGGACAAGACCTCCAAGATCACCTGGTCCAACCATCCCCTACCACCAATGTCACCCACTAAGCCATGTCCCCAAGCACCACGTCCAACCTCTCCTTGAACACCCCCAGGGACGGTGACTCCACCACCTCCCTGGGCAACCCGTCCCAGTGCCTGACTGCTCTTTCTGAGCAGAAATGTCTCCTCATTTCCAACCTGAACCTCCCCTGGCCAACTTGAGGCCATTCCCTCTAGTCCCAACACCTCAAGACGACACCCTTTCCTCTCCTGGGACATTTATTCCTGGTAGGAGATGTAGGTCCCGCATCCCGAGGCCCAACCACACCCTGACGTTTCCATTTCCCCTCACTTTTACCCTCAGCCCCCTCACGACAGAGGATGGGGGCCGCCACTCCCCACTCCCCTCCCACTTTGCCGCCCTCTTCTCCTCATAACCCCTCTGCTTTAGAAAGTCCCCTGCTTTAGAGACTCCTTCTGTTACAAATAAGGACCTGAAGCATGGGGTGAAACAAGTGACTTCCCAAGAATCTTCTGGAGAGTCTGGTGTGGGGCAAGAGGGAAGTATGCTGTGTTGATCCCACATTTCTTACATATGGGCAGCCTCTGTCACACATTTGCCCCAAGCCCTGTAGGTTTTGTTTCTTCCACAGTTGCACTCTTTGTTCTCAGTTTCATCCTCCCCACCATGACACATTAATGGGGAAGGATCCAGATGTCCCTGGACCTAATTAGCCAGGTGCTAATGAAGTGCATGCAAACACCCTTTTGACCCCAGCACAGGCAGTGGAAGGGGTGAAGGGGTTCAAGGCTGTGCAGAGCTCTCAGTTGGCTCTGACAGCAGTGAAGGGACAAAGGCAGTGTCTGGGTGCTCCTGGTAGAGCCTCCCCATGGCCTCTGTCCCCACTGGTTGCTTTTTCCTCCTGCACCCACGGGCTTCTGGACCAGGCACATCCAAGCTGGACACGTGTGCTTGGGCTACTTTCTGAGGTCACCTGTGTATCCAAGTATGCTTGTGCATAGCTGAATCTGGAAGATTTTAAATTAAAGGGTTGGGATGGGAGAGCTCTGCACGCCTTGTGGATGGCCATGCTCACACCCATCGCTCCCCATGGATGGATGTGGTCCTCCGGAGCCTTCTGCCTGGAGGCCACCGCTCTCTGCAACCTTGGCCACAGCAAGGTCCCTGCTGGCCACGAGGCCACTGCTCCTGCAGGAGCCTCCTCTGGGAACCTCAAGCTGGGTGCTGAATGATGATCAAAAGGCATGAGAGGTCCATTGCTTTATTGTGCTTAGAAACTGAGAATCAGGATAAGCAGAATCAGAAGAAGAACAAGAATTATAAATGACTATATTTTCTTGGCAGAACTTTTTGAAAAGTAAAAACAGGTTATATGAATGACTGAAAAGGGAAAAGCTTTAAAAAAAATTATGACGCTTTTTTGAAATATCCTGAAAATGAAATAGTGAGTTATAACTTTTCTAGAAAAACACTTAATGTGCGCTAAATGTTACCAGCCTAAGATTTACTGGCAGCTTCAGATGAACCCTGGCAAGCGTCTAGAAGCTATCTGAAATTATCTTTTTATTGTGCTCTTAGACACGTCCTTAGAAAGCCAAACTGTCACTTTGGCCTTACCTGGAATGCCAAACATTGTTGGACCAGATGAATTTACTGGAGATTTGTTCTTTTTTGCCTGTGCTGCCAGAATAACATTAAAAATTCAAGGTGTTTTTTTTTAATAGAAGAATCCCCAGGCCAGCCATGAGCAAACTCAGACCAGTAGTGGAGGGCATGCGACTACGTCAATGAGGAAGGCAGTCTGAGATGTTGGTGGAGAAGCTGGGGGAACAACACACACTGAACATGGTCAAAGAATGGAACTGAGCTGCTGCAAGATGGTACAGTCTATCTCTGATTTCCTTTACAGGAAGGAAAAGACAATTCATCACAGAATCACAGAATTGTAGGAGTTGGAAGGGACCTTGAGAGATCATCGGGTCCAACCCCCCTGCCAAAGCAGGTTCCCTAGAGCAGGCTGCCCAGGTAGGCGTCCAGACGGGCCTTGAATATCTCCAGAGAAGGAGACTCCACAACCTCCCTGGGCAGCCTGTCCCAGTGCTCTGTCACCCTCACCACGAAGAATTTCTTTTGTGTGTTGGTGAGGAACTTCCTGGGCTCCATCTTGTGGCCATTACCCCTTGTCCTGTCCCCACAAACCACTGAAAAGAGGTTGGCCAAATCCCTCTGTTTCCCACACTTCAGGTATTTGTAAACATTACTAAGATCCCTTCTCAGTCTTCTTTTCTCAAGGCTGAACTCATCCTCTTCTGGCCACTCAGATTTGTATTTACAAGACAATGCCTAATTGCTCCTATGTACCCATCAGTAACTGAACAGTAGCATGATCGTCACCCTGGATTTCAGGGAAGGTTTTCTTAATTTCTGAATGTTGCAGGATTTCTGAAGTCTGTTCTCAATCTTGCACTACATCCCGATTTCCATGGCACCCCAGCTGGAGAAGACCTCTTGTTTTCTAAATTCCCCTTGTTCAAACGCTAGGGTTGCGAACATCATCTCTTAGCAGCCAGGAGTGGATAAACACAAGCCACAGGAGAGGGAAACTAGACAGTGGTTACATTCATGGCTTAAAACCACATCATAACATGAAAAATTAGTCCTTTGTTCCCAGTCCAGCATCCTTCACAGGAATTACAGCATCAGGCTGATGATTCAGAACTGTTTTCAAAGCAGACCATAGTTCGAGTGGACTAACACAAGATAGCAGCAGCTCTGTAATAAAAAATACGAGGAGAATAAATAGCTGGCATGCGGTACTAGAGGGGAAAAATGTTATCCCACGTCTTCCAATAAGCGTGACCTAGCTCATTAGATACAATCTGTGTTTTAATATTAAAGCCATACAGCAAACAAGTGGAGCAGAACCAGCAACTTGCACTGACTGCATAACATCCATGTTAATTATCCAGATGTCTGAGGGCTTCGCTGTCGTCCAGTACAAAAAACCCAACTCGATTCCAGCGCAGGTCTGTGAGAAAGTAGTGCTGCTTGACTCTTGCTTGTTTGAAAACACAAACAAAACTGAATGTTATGATGTCAAAAGATGACATCTGGTAGCTCAAAGTCACAGAAAAAAATAAAAAACAACAGAGAGATGGCATGCGTACAGGAATTAGACTAGGATGGATTTCTCTTAATGCATCAGCAACACTTTCACTGAATCTTGATTATATTTCCTCTGCGTTTGAAGGCATCCAGCAGAATGAGTGGAATTTTTGTATTCAAGCTGAATACAGTTGTGCCTGAACACAACTGAACCATTCGGCAGCACTGGGCTAAGAGCAAACCCATCTCCTTGCAGATTTTCCACCCCTCTGCTTGGTTTTTGTCCCACGCACAGGGGCAATGCCCACGCAGCCAAAGCACTCGCACCACGCCAGCTGCCGGCACGGCCCCACCGAGAACGAAGCCCTGCTTAAATCTGGCGAAGAAGGACTATTTGGGAAAACGAAGCTGCCTGCAAGTCGGGCTCCCTGCGTTTCCACAGCAACAGGGACGATGGGCTTTAATTACGGCAGCCACTTTCGGCAGGGGTGTCTCTCCGCAGGGCACCTGCTGCATGCGGTCGTGGGCGAAACGCCTCTGCCAAAGCAGGGAAGCCAGCACAGGACACCCATGCAGTGTCCTCAGACTGAGGAGATTTCAGGGATCCAAGCATCAATCTCAGCATCAAATGAAAAGATGTAAAGGAAGGCGAAACCGTGCACGATGGGATGTGCAGGACCATCTTTAGACAGAACATGGATGATGCCCATCTCCCAAAACCACGACTCCAAAAAAACAGGGAACCCTGACACCAGCGGACCGTGGGACGAAATGGGAGGAAGCGGCTCTGCAAGATTAAGGAAGGAGCCAGAAGGTTTGTGCTCAAAGCAGGCGAAGATCATCCAGCAGCCATTTTCTACAGCACAAATGGAATGGTTTCTATTTTGAGAGCGGGAGATTAAAATAGCTTTAGTTTAGTCAAATCAGTCTCAAACGAGACAGGGAGGATGAGGATTGTAACCATATGAAAAATCAATTCTTTATAGAAAATACAGGGCTACATCAGATAAATCACCTCAAAATAGATGAAAAAGAGACAAGAACATGAATCTTTAATGAAGACACATCTACACATCAAAAAAATACAGAGATTAAACTTTGAATATTCATACTGAAAAAAAGGAGCTCTGAAAAAGGAACGGAGTGAAAGGCACAAATCAAGCTACAGGAGAGCAAATCCTGTGTTTCCTGATGGTCAGGAAAAGGGGCTTTGGAAGCCCTCAGAAGGAAATGGGAATTGAGTTTGCTTCTTCCCTTGCCAGCAGGGACAGCCACTGGCAGCCTTGGGCACAAGGATTTGCTCTTCTCTGCTCCTGGGTCGCACACCAGCCGTGGGCAACACAGGTTTGAAGCTTGTAGGCCTGATCCTGCACAAAACCTCCTCCAAGCTCCTACATACATCCTTTTTGGGGTTTCACAGCAGTGGAAAATAAACAAAGAGAAGCGAAGTGGAATGAAAGTGAGAATAACGCATGCTTACCTGTGGTAGAGCTAAAGACAGATATCCTTCCCAGCACGAAGAGCATAGCAAAAGCAGTATTTCATTACCACTGCTGTAACAGGTGGGCTTTTTCATCCAGTGGGAGTGAAAAAAAAATACCTCAACAGTCAGAAATTAACTGCAAGCAGTCAATAAGTGAGGATTTCTTCTCACTTACGGAGCAGAGGAGAAAGGCAAGAAAGAGCAGAACATGTGCTTACCCAACATGGTTATTTTCTGCAGTGCAATCTGTCCAGCAGCCCTTGACATATGTGCCACCCTTTCTGTTTGGAGAGATGGAGGCAGCAGAAAGCTGTCGATCAAGATGCTAAACCTTCTGTAAAGCCCTCCCCTGCGCTCTTTGCCCTGAAATGAGGGCTTCCATGGATGAACAGAAAACACTTAACTAGATTAAACATAGCTGGTTCCTGGCTACGCACAGATACAATTTGATTTGATTAATATAAATTTTAAGGAGCTGAGGCAATTCAAAGAACATAAAGAAGGATGAGGTGAGCCATGTTCCCTTTCCCTGCTTATCTGTACAGCAAGCCCCAATCACTATGGGTGTGAACGGAGGAAAATCAAGGAGACAGCAACGCTCTTGGACTATTCTCAGAACAGCTTTGATGACAAAGAAAAGCTGGGGGTGGATGGGAGGAAAGAAGGATAAAAGAGCTTTTGGGATAGTTAAATCACAGGGCTATCTATTTTCGGGGAGGCAAAGCTCTTCCTTCAGGGGTATGCCATCTTATTTGACATGCCACATCTGATGTCCCCCGTCAACCACAACACCATGATGCTCCCAAGCAGCCCTTTAAGCCAACCAAATAAATAAAAAATGAAGGTGTGCCCTTCTGAACGAGAGAAAAAGAATTTCTCTCAAAACGAGTTTTTCCTCAGAGGGAGAGCCAAGGGCTCCCGCCCACATGGCGGCGCGTGCCAAAGGGCCTCCAGGAGCCCACAGAGCCCTTTGGATGGCCAACAATGAGGAGAAGCAACCCACAGGTCCCTGAGAAAGCTCAGAGGATGGTCTGGACAGCAGGGCCGGGGCTGAGGCCTCCACCTGCCAAGCAGAGCCCCCACACTCCAGCCGCATTGCTTGGAAAGCCACGGCAATCACCAAAACCGGCCTGCCCGGCCTCCAGACGGCCCTCATGCTCCCTAATAACAGGAAACAGAAATCACCACACCAGGACGGGGGCAGCTCTTCAAAACAGAAGGAAAATGAATCCACCTTCTGAAGTCGGCAGTCAAAACAGCATTTATCTCAAGCTCCCTGCCTAGGCACAATTAGCCTGAGCCAGCTTCGCAGCTCAACTTACCCTCCTGCTCTCCTATATTTATTCAAAACACCCCCGTGTTGCTTTATAGGACATCTGTCTGTCAGAAAAATAAAAAACAAAAACCCTCCCATCAAGATCTTCTGCTTAAGCTCTCTAGATGTACACGTATCATACCTTAGACACAGACTCTGTGCAGAGATACTGAAAACAAATGGCTCCATGCATAATCAGGATTTACATAACAACAGCAAGTTACATGTAGAAGTTGTAGTCTCAAACATTACCTTGAACAAAAAAAGTAAATCATTTACATATTTTGTATGTAAACAGCTCTTTGCATACACAGTGTGCCAGAACCTGATCTGGGGCCTTCAGATGGGGCTCAGGGAGGGAAGTGGCTGTGGAGCTATGTGAAGTCAAGGCTGGTTATACAAATAAACTTGACAAAGTATATGGAAGAAAAGACAACACTGCATTTGTTTTTTAGTTAAACTGTGAGAGTTGTATATCCTCCACTTCAGTCCTTGTAATTCCACAGCCACAAGGACAGACTGGAGATAGCATTTGTTGAATGAAAACAAATCCCGAAACAACCACATTTTTTCCTAAAGCACTTCCATTGTCTCTAACCATGTTTGCAGGATGTTTATTTCAATTATTTTTCATATTATCTTGGCTGCCTGCACGTCAAATATATATGCACACACAAACATGTATATGTATAAATGGATTTTCAGCACTGATCAAATAGAGAGCCTTTTACAGTGCATTTATGCATCTGCCTGAGGTGCAGTTTGGCTGCTGCAGCATCTCCCCTGAATCCTGTTACAGTGTTCTTGGAAAGAAACTACTTCGGCAGAACTGTCAAAATCCAGTCGTTTAAGATTCAAGTGAAAACATCAGCAAAGATGCATAGTATTAGCACCACATAGCAATGAGTGGTATGAGTGACAGGGGCTAAATATTAAGCAATCATCTTCTACCTCCCCCTTACAAAATGAAAAACGTGGAGGAGTAAGCGCTGAACTGCTGTTAAAGCATTTCTGCTCACTTCCTTGGTAGGCTCATTCTTTGTTTAAACAAAAAAAAATAGGATTCTTAAAGGCAGACAAATCAAAATCATTACCGTCTAAAACAGTAATACAAATTATAATAAAATCAAAGGAAAAAATGACACTAAAGACATGTAATAGGTGGCACCTATGCAAAACCCCAAACTGGTAGCCACATGCAGAAATTAGGGATTTATATACACAAAGAAATAAACGAGAAGACAGTTGTCCAATAGAAGTACAAGGGCTCCGAGAAGGGTGCTCATCCTACAAGCAAAGAGGGGAAGGGTCAAGAGGAGTCTGGTGGGGTTGGGATGTATCACAGGACAGGTTTCCAACCACAACCCTTGTCCAGCAAACAAAACCTAAGTCATTAAAAAGCAAAGGCCTAGAATTATGAAAGAAAAATACACTTAGTTTTTCGTAGACTTAATAATTAATTAGCAAGACATATAGAAGGCACTTACTTCAGTCGGTAACTCTGGTTCACCACATTTTGGGAAGAGAAGGGGAAAGGAGCGACACGCTCAAAAGCCCCAACAGTTGGATGCTCCAAAGCCTAACTTCAGGCACCAGTTTTCTGTGTCCGTGGTCAAAATGGCTCCAGCAAGAGAGGCTGACAGAAGCATGCTACCTTGGGAAGGAGCCAACCTTCTTCTCCTCCTCCTCCTCCTCCTTCTCCTTGTCACTGCCCAATCTCTTCTCAGCACGCCGAAATTTCACATTTGAGATTCTGTGGGGGATGATACAGTTTTCCCTTCCTCATTTATTCTATCTATTCAACCCTTAAGAACTAGCTCTTAAACTACCAGCCTCACTTTGAAGGATATTACTTCATTAGCATTGCTTTTGGAAAAAGGTCTTTAAGAGACAGACAATTCAGCCTCAGGAGTACCTAGCCTCTTTGCATTCCCTAACCACAGTGCTCATTTTCCAAGCCAAGCACTTCTCAACAAGTTAGGTTAGGCTCACAGAAATAAAAAATTCAGACTCTCAGGTATTTTCATATTGTTTTTTTTGTTACTCCCAGCCCATGCTAAATGTTTTCACGTATTTTATGCCAGACACTTAGATGAAACGTTTTGTAAACTTTGTAAACCCTTTTTTTGAATTGCTACATCATCCAAGAAACCCTAACAGGCAAAGCTCCTTGTATACTAGTATCTGTAGAAATGAACCCAGAAGAGAATGCTGTCTCCGTGACGTAAAGACCAACATCCACATGGGAGATCTCTAACCCTTTTCATAAAAAAAGAGCAGTCCTGTGCATCAAGACAATGAGACCCTAGAAATGCCACATACCATCCAGCCCTGATGTAGACACCAGCCTACTCCTCTTAAAAGAAAAAACAGTGGTAGCAGCTCTGTTAATAATGTCAGGTTAGCTTAATAAAACAGCATAAGCAGGTGATGGAGTATTTGGAAATACTCTGAAGCATTGGAACAGGCTGCCCAGCAGTGTCCCCATCCCCAGAGGTATTTAAGAAATGTGTGGACATGGCACTAAGGGACATGATTTAGTGATAGGACTTGCTGATGGTTGGACTTCATGATCCTGATGTTTCCCTGATTCAGTGAAAATAACAAAATTCCAGGCTTTTGTGCTCCTGTGAGCAACAGGGGACTACATAAGGCTGGGAACTAGTCAGAATTTCACCCACAAAATACGAGTTCCTAAAATCCAGGTCTTGTCAGAAAGGACTCCAACTTGCTACCAGGTTCAGAGCAGTCTCGTGCCTCACAGAAATAGTCCAGTGGGTCAGAAGGACTCAACCCCAGATCACCTTCACCTATCAGTCACCAACAAGACAAGGAGTAACTAGAAAATGAGTGAGCACTTCATCCTGAGACAGGTCCTCTATTAAGCTTGTAATAAGAGAAGTATAAGGGAATACACATCAGAGATCTGCTCTATAGTTTCCATATTGACACAGTTAGGGGTCAGAAAAATACCTCCCATTTCTGTAAACAGCTGTTTAGTATTAAAAAAAAAAAAAAAAAAAAAAAAAAAAAGCAACCTTGATTTTCACATGCTTTGGGAGTTAAAAAGTTAAGCATTTAAATTTAAATGTAATGAACCCAAAAGTGGGCATATAAGATAATTAAAAGCCCTTTCTGCCCCTTTTATGTGCAGCTTGACAACCAGAAGTGCAGTCAAGAACATGATGAGATTTTCATTCAAAAGAGACATCTTACTGTAAAAGCAGCACTCAGCCACAGACAACACTGCTTCTTATTATCAGTCATGTGGGATGAGAAGAGAGAGACAAGAAATAAATTCCAAGGCAACTAGGCTGCCTCCAGGTATTGAATGCTGCTGCTGCAAAAAAAAAAATACATAAGGGTCCTGAAGAGGCTATCCAGCTGAAAAATTTTAACATGGAAAAGGTAAAATCCTAGAAGTTACCCTAGAAACCTACTACAATAATGTAGCATGCTTTGGCTCAGGGAAGTAATCTGCATACATTTCCCTTTATGAACTTCAGAACTGGAAATATGTGAAATGGGATCTACTGCTTGTCCATACAAACTGGTTTAACCGAACATGAAATTTTCGCTAAGTTTAAAGCCTGAACTGAGATTTCCTTTGTTCTTGGAGCATGTTCTGTTGCTTTGGCTTCAGTCAATGCTTAGTATCAGAAATAAGCAGAAGTAAATCTGAACCTTCAAGGGTTTACAAAGAGTCTTGCATTTTTCACCAATTAAGGTAAAATAAATCACTGCAACTTTTCCATATGCTAACAAAAGATGGATTTTTTTAATTTTATTTTTTTTTAATGCTTGGTTTGGAGAAGAGCACTACTGCTGGGATGCCAGCTAGCTGGAGACCCACCTTCTCCACTGCCCTCCCTACTCCTTTAGGATGTGGGAATGCACACAGGGATATCCTTTGCTCCAACACACTCCCATTTAGCTGCAAACTGGGGGGTCAAAGCATACAATGAACTACTGTGTGTACAACATTACACACAGTTAATTCAAAACACCTATACACTATAGCTCTTAACCTTCATTTTTCCTATCAACACATTCTGCAAGTAAGCAGAATTAATAATAAAAAAACTGCATGAATGATCTTTTGTTTCTTGTTTTATATTTAAAAGTACCTTGAAGCTTTTTGTTTTAAAAAAGTCTTTACCAGGGGGACCCGTTTCTCAAAGTTTGCACTGCACAAAGCACAATGAAACCAGGAGTCCTCGCTGTAAGGCGGGGTTATAAGGCTAGCTGGAAGTTTAACGGGGTTTCTAGGATTTCTATGGGAAAGCCTCACGGATAACTGTACAACTATAACCACATATGTATCCTAGGAGACCAAAGAGCTTTCGTATTTAAGAGCTTATTTCCCAGCCACGCTCTCAATACCCATCTCATGCATTTATAGCCGATACAAACAGCTGTGAGAAAGGAAGGAGTTGCTTTAATTTCAGCCAGAACATGCACTGACCTTTGCTTGCATCAGCACAAACAGTTTATTTTATTTCACTGCTATATCTTTGTCACCTTCAGACTGAAAGGATGTCATAAATCCCTTGTAATTCATGAAATGTGCTTTTAAACTTGGATCTTACAACTGAGCAAAGCTCAAATTCTTAAATCTTTAAGAAGACAATTAATATACGCACATGTAAATCACCAAAAAGCACCCTAGTACAAGTCAAATTTAGACTCCTGACCACAGCCTTTTTGCAAAACATCACCCTGTTAAACACAACATTTCAGAGAAACATCCCATTTAGGAAAGATAAATGTAAAAATAAATAAATAAACAAATAAACAGAAAGCATGAAACAGTTAATTCGAGACAGACTCACTTTACACTTTGGCTTAGAGAAGCCTACACACTCGAAACGGGCTGAATTCAGAGTATTTCCTGCGTTTCTCGTTTGTAATTCTCGCCAGAGGGGTCTAGCCTGCAATTAAGCCCTCTGGAGAAGAGCATCTTCCAGAAGGCAGAGCCTGGAAACACCCAGGTACGATTAATTCCTCGCCAGCCCCCGGCCAGCAGGGAGGCAGCCGGCACCGAGGATCTGTCACAAAACCTTTGGCAGCCCCTCTCCTTCCTCGCTTTTTCTTACCCTTTGTGCTCCCGAATTTGGAGGAGGAGAGGAGGGAGGCCAGCATACCTGCACAGGGCACGGAGACCACGCTGCTGTTCTCACAGAGGAGGAGGAGGGTAGCACATGACGACAGAGAACTTCAAGGAAAAAGGTTGTCAGCAGGCTGGTGGACCCAAATGAATTCGCCAGCGGGCAATCAAAAGGAGGACCGGCCCCTTACAACCGCTGGAGCATCTCGCAGGGTTTGCTTTACTTACAGCAGGGAATCCATCTGCTCGCCTCCCCTCACGTGAATAGCTGGGGCCGGAGCAGCAGCCAGCATAAAAGATCCGCAGGCGTTCTCTTACGCTGTGTCCTTTTCAAATACCAACCCTAACATTAAAATTAACTGCAGGCTGAAATGTCGTCAGCAATTTCTCCCGAATGCATAATGAAACAGGGCTACTATATCTGGCGCCTTACTTTTTTTTTTTTTTTTTTTTTTTAAGCACTCCCGGAGAGCATGTGTGGGTATCACACACACAGGAATAGTTCCAATAACTCCACGCATAGAGCAGAGCAGCTTTACGGCACACGCAGGGCATTTCAAGCCCCTGTCACGCTGTCCCTGTGCTGCAAACCGTATGCAAAGCCTGCTCCAGACACGGCGTTTCCAGGAAAAAACAGCAAACTGGATTATATAATGTTATTTCCTATCTCCTCCTCCCGAAGAAAATTGTGTTACAAGAAAATAAAATTTGAAGTGAAAGTTTTAAAATGTTTCCCACACCAAGCACACTTTAACAATTTTCAGTTTCTGTGGGTTTATAATTCAGTATCTCGGTACTAGATGGGTGTTTGGTGCAGAAAGGGCATATCTTGAATTATTCTGCTTTTGTCCAAAAAAAAAAAATCTATTTTTCTTTCAAAGTAATTTCCCTGTTGGTTGTGCTTTTTTTTTTTTTTTTTTTTCCTCAATGATAGATGTCATGAATATTTGCAGACCCACAAACTACAAACCACTGTGCTCCACGGTGGCCACTACTTCTATAAAATCCAGGATACCGGGCTTCAGTAACCCCATTTTCAAGTTGAATACCTAAGTATTATTATCCCATTTTAATGTACCTAATAGAAATGCCATGCAGCCGTCTACTGCCACCTAAATATGGTAACTGCCACATCCCTCATGGAAATGTCCCCTTCCTTCACTTATATTGTTCCATCAAGTGGGGAAAAAAAAGCCCTAAACTTACAAATGAGATAAAAATTAAGAGCAGATGAACGTGCTCCAGATGAGAAGGGTTCAGCTCGATGCCTCAATGGATGCTTCAGAAGACTTCAGGGTGGCTTTATACCATCCTCTGTCTGAGAAAGCACGATTACAAAGCAAATTGTATTTTGAAACCGTACCAAAACTGTTTTTCTCAACTCTTTTTGGCTTGATGTGGTCTTAAATAAATGAAGGTAGATAAACAGCATAAAGAAGACCGATGGTTTTTTGGTTCATGGGGAAGAGCTGCATGGTCTAGAGGAGACAGCAGCCCCAGTGGAGCCACCAGCCCCGTGGAATAACTTGTCAATAACCCGTCAGATGAGAAGCGAGGGCCATCCTGCTCCTTCCTGTAAGATAAAACCTGCAGTGGTATTTCAAAGACCCAGGGAGTGCTACAGAAACTTTACACATCTGTTCGAGACGTTTACAGCGGCACTTAAGTGACAGCCTCGCTGGTATTTACGCCAGGCTAGGGGGTTTTGTTTGGTTTTGGGCATTTGACAGGAACACGCTATCTCATCCAGGAACCAATATAAATTAATCCTGGCAAAAGCATTCAGTTGTTAGCACACCTTCTCGGGGCTTCCTTTAGCACGCAAGTGTCATGAACTAAAAAACCCAACAGCCATGTCTGTAAGTGATTGCTATGATTTTTATTTTTTTTCTAGGATTTTTAGGACAGAGTTTATGGATCTTATCCATACTGTGAAACAGTCCAGCAAAACTTTGCACAGCAATGCGAGTAAAACCAGGGTCCTCACCTCCATCAAGCTACATGGACATCCTGGTTTTGAGCCCCAAAATTGCTCTCCAAAGCCACGAAATCAAAAGATCTGGATGGTTTAGGGGAACACGTCCTCTCTGAGCAATGAGCCTACTCCCTTCATTGACACAAAGTTTATCTCATGGACTCTGTAGACCTAGCAGTGCTCTGCAGTCAGGAAAATTCAGATTTTAAGATTTGATTTCAAGCCAGCATGTAACGTGATCACAGCATTTAACGTCCCAATGAGCAGCTAATGAGATTTTATTAAAACAAACAAACAAAACCACCCGTATTATACTACCCTCAATAAAGAAATAGCTATTTCCTAAGAAAGAGGTAAACAACTTTGACCCTCATTAAAAAGTTGAGAAATGTCCACACCATCACTAAAATATAATTAATACGCATCCTTTAGAAGAGTCCAAAGGAGCAATTTAATTAACCACCCGCTGATTTCATAAATGACAAGAACACAGAAAGGTAATGGCACCTTATAATTGAAAAAGTCCCGTTGATTTAGCTAAGCAATTGTACTGCTCTGTGTTGTGCATAAATATGAGGAAAAATGCTCTCAACTCTTTACATTCTAACTTTGTGAGGTGTGAGGGAAGAAGACAATGAGCGTGATACAGTCACAATATATTCCACTTATTTAATGCTTTTACCTAAGAACCTCAATGTCAGCGGTAACTATTAAGGTTTTAACCTTTACGAACTCTTCTGATGGGCTTTTTTTCCCTCAGCTTACATATGGAAATAATGAGCTCACCTGAAGTTATTTGCTTGTGGTACTTGTCTCATCCTACATGAGGAAGAAATGCCAAAATACCCCCATCCCTGATTTGAAACCACCAGCCCATGCTCTCTTGAAGAGCACAGAAGAGCAGGAGGGTGGAAAGAACAAACAAACCAGTTTTATTGCTACGCCACTTCAAACAAAATATTGCCTGATGCAGGGATTTAGTTTATATCTGTGGTTCTCCCACTTTTATACAATGGGATCCTCCTTAAGCCCCGTGAAATATTTCTGCTGAGGATCTTGTAAACTCATTTTGCAATTTCTCAACATTTTCCTTCAGGTGGGAAAAGCTTCCTTTCAACTGTTACATCCTTCATTAAGGCTGCAGAAAAGCAGCTTTTATCATGCTAGGAAAATAAGGCAAGAAAATACGTGAAAGGCCTTTTCTCTTTTTTTATTGGACTTTTCAGGGATGAAACTGAACTGAATTCATCTTCCTTCTGGCGTTCACAAAAACTTTGTGCTGCTACATTACTGCCATCAAAGTCTATCTGAATATGAAAGAGTAACAAGTGCATTTATAAGCTGTCCATCTCCTTATCCAATGCGCGCATGGAAAGCATTCATTTACACTTGCTTCGTGGCATACATAATTAAAAAAAAAAAAAAACAGACCGGGCAGATTCTTCAAGCATAGCAGTCTCCACTGAAACGCCGATCACTAGGCTAAAATACTGGACTGGGAGCACTCAGCAACACGCCATGAAACGAGCCGTAGCGGCCTGACCCCGCAGCAGCCCTGGTATGCGAGGATGGATGCAGCTGCCTCGTAAACCAGCCCCCAGCCCGCCGGTCCCACCTGTCCCTGGGATGACACGAATGACTTTACGTGGCATTGGCTCTCTGCCCGCCTGCCATGGGAAAAGCGTCCCTCGATATAAATTATGCCACCAAGTGCTGATGGCAACGGGATCGCTGTGCGCCGGGTCTAGCTGAAGCAATTAGTTGGCTTGCGCGCATTAAATACACATTTCTGCCATTTTGCATCTCACAGAGAAATCCTTACCGATCGGTATTAGCTATCCGTGTTTGCTGTTCCTGAAGGTTTCCCATTCTCCAGCCTTTATGATATTTGCTCAGCCTGTAGCAGACCATCACCAGGCCTACCTAGCTGTGTTTGCTGCCTGTTGGCAGCTTCCAAGCGCAGCCAGATATGTAAACAGCTCTTTAAAATGATGAAAACTCCCGTTACTTTTATGCGCCGTGGTTTATTTACTAGTTAGATGAGGAAAGAAGGGTTCTTAAATAAATACCAGACGGCATACGCTCTATTCATTTTTGTAAGTCTTTCCTGAAGGCTTTCCAGCTTTCAAGTGTTAACTCTTCAGAAGTGTTCCCAGCAAACCAGCAGCTCTGCCCGTGCCCCAGGAACAGCTCCTCCGTGCTCGTTTTTAGTGCTCCCTCACTCCTTTATCCTCCCTCTGAGGACTCTGTTAGGCACCTCACTACAGAACTGAAGACGGAGCTGTTTTCCAATGGTTAATTCTGATGACTCCTGCATGTTTTCAGGATGTATTCAGCCTGTAAAAGTGGTTTAGATTTTCTGCTTCTGAACGCTAGAAAGAATATATTGCTTAAATTGTAATGCATCATTCAACTGCCTGCAGCCTCCAAAATGATCTGGACTGCTCAATATTGCTGACTCGTTCCTAACATTTATTACTGCAATAAACTTTATCAGAAATGCTTGCTTTCCTCCATGACACTAATATATTTTGAAAGAAAACGATGCTCCAAAACTCCTTTAAAGAACTCCATTTACCCATTATATTCCTCACCAACAGTTTGCTCTTGAGTGGTCTTCCCTAGAGTAAACTGCCACGGTGCACAGATTTCACTACTAGGGTTAACTGGGTAAGAAATACTAGAAAGCAGAGACTGACCACAGCTAGAGAAAGGCTTAGCCACACAAACATTTGTTATAAGTATCATATTCCACTGGGGAGGATTCTCAAAGATTCATGCTGTTGGGGTAAGTCATCAAAAGTCACCTGGGATGTGTAATAGGGAAAAAGGAAAAGCACAAGAGAGCTCTGAATCTTTCACAGAACATCAAACTTGCCATTGAAGCGAGTGGAAATGTAACTCCGGATCCTGAAAATGATCTTCCTCAAAACCTTCCTGTAGGAATTCTTGCACTGCTCAAGTTTTTTTTTTTTTTTTTGAACAGGTTAAGGGCTGCCTGTTTTCCCCAAGTGATAGGCAGATTGATTTCCCCAAGCCTCCTGCCATACACGTTTTAAGAGCTGGAGCAGTGGTGTTTAGAGGCTTGTTTGTGCCACTTACTATCTCAACAGGCAGAGTGGAGGGGAAGTCATACACAAAAGTCCTTGCTCTTGCCTCCTGGTGATCTCTGAACCCATTTCTATGGAAACAGAGGATGGATGCAAGAAGATAAGTTATTAAGTCATCAGAATATATACAGAAAAATAATTAATTTTACAAGTTACACAGGGGAAATAAGTATTACACGGGAAATAATTGTTTCTTCTAGATAAATTTCAGTTTCCTTTAGGTCATGGCATTGAGAAGGAACATAAATCAAGGGATTTACGACACTTTAAATAAGTTTCACAATGATAAAGCTCACTTAATATATTCACGTATTTAACTCACGAGCTACCACTTTCACTATTCTAAAAAATTAGTTTACAAGTAATATGTATTTCATTACCATTCCTGGTAGAGAATCTTCCTGAAATTTTACAAGACTACAAGACTAATGAATATCAACAATACAATTTCATGCCAAAATACAACTTAAACTTTTAAAATTAAAAATTCTCACTTAAAGCACAAATCACAGTGCTTACCACTATACAACGACATTATTTCAGTGCATTAATATTGCTTTTTTTGTCTTCCTGCCACCAAAGAAGCCTTCGGTTTCATTTCTACCACTGAACAGCCCTTCCATTAGTTGGTATGTCACTGGAGAGCCCAATTTATGAAGCATCAGTCTTGACTTGAGCTGGAACTACTGCTGCCAAAGATCTCATCCTTACAAAATTCTCTTTATATTCTCAAAATTTGGATGAAACTGAAAGAAAGTAAAGTCCAAAATGCTTTTCAAGTTTTCTCTGCGTATCAACAGCCCAACTGCCTCGACACCAACTCTTCTGCACAGAATCGAGTTTTGTACAGCCCACTGAAACTCTTCAACCAGCCACTTGTAATCTTTCAGCAAATACCTGCTACTGACTATTTGCATTTCCCAAGCTTTCCCGTAACTTTGAGTTATAAGAACAGCCTCAGGATGGCTTTTACTAGCGCTATCTCATTTCTGATTTCAGGAGACCAGAAGAGCATACATGCTCACCACGTCTCAGCTGAGATGCCTTCTGGCTCACAAAACCAGACCTTCTCATGCCATCTCAGATAAGCGTGACTGTCTCCCAACATCTCTACTGGTATTGCAGCTGGAGGGTTATATTTAAAATGTCCTACGTGTGTGTTATCTGCTGCCTTTTTTTTAATGGGATAAAAATTAGGAGAAAATTATTCAAACAAAATATGCAGACTACCTGCCATAAAACTGACCTGGCAAACAACCTTAGCATTTCTTCGGGACACCAGATGTCCCTAAGCTCAATTTTCTCACTTGAGAGGGATCCGCTGCACCAAGTACTTTACATAAACAATTTCTTATTAAAAAAAAAAAAAAATAGAGTTGGGGATGAATTTACTTCTTTCCGTGACAAAAATTTGTGGCCTCAGAAGCTTCAGGATTGTTAAACTCACGAAAAACTCTTAAATTAATAAATAAATAGCTGAGAATTTTTTTCTCCCAGAATCACTTTGATGTGTAACTAGAATGGTACTTCTCCTTTGCTGCAATATTATGTAGCGGTACTAACTCAAAAGTTCAAACCATTTTCATTTCCTTATTACTAGTAGCAATCTAGGAAATACTGCCATCAATAGTAAATCTACATGAAGTTGCACTCCTCTGGTGCATTTTGTGCATAGCAATCAGTTCATAACGCAATCTCGTGTTGTTTAAAATTCAGTTTATTCTTCAATTACTCTGCTAGCCCGACTCTAATTTATTATATTTTCTGGTACATTTGATTTTGGATATTATGACATCTTGGCTCATGCCATTAGAGGGGAAACATAAAATGGTGAGGACGTCTAGGGACAGCTGAGAATAAGATAGCAACAGCCTGGAAAATTAAGAATATCACCGTCTGTACTCGGCTAGACCTCAGCAGTAAAAGTACCTCTGGCAGTATTTCTCCAGCCCAGGCGTGACATCCAGGACTTGCCTCGGGGGCACCGTAAAACCTCAGCAGGCACAGCGTGGCAGCCCAGGCACCTCGCAGGGTATGGGGTTCCCTCAGCTCACTGGGTGGATCTGCAGCTACACGAAGCCAAAAGTGGTGAGTTTGGTCATTCTTTCCACCTTTTCTGTCCGTTTTGAAACAGACTGGGGAAGCTCAGCTTAGAGGTGATCCTTTCTGCTCAGCATTGGTTGGGCTGCACCTGGAGTGCTGGGTCCTGTTCTGGGCCCCCCAGTACAGGAGAGGCCTGGGCACACTGGGGAGAGTCCAGTGGAGGGCCACCAAGGTAGTGAAGGGGCTGGAGCATCTCTGCTGTGAGGCTGAGAGAGCTGGGGCTGCTCAACCTGGAGAAGAGGAGGCTCAGGGGGATCTCCTCCATGTCCCTAAACCCCTGAAGGGAGGGTGTAGAGAGGCCGGAGCCAGGCTCTGCTCAGTGGTGCCCAGTGCCAGGACAGGAGGCCATGGGCACAGCCGGGCACCCAGGAGGCTCCCTCTGAGCACCAGGCAGCACTGCTGTGCTGGGCGGGTGACGGAGCCCTGGCACAGGCTGCCCAGAGTGGCTGTGGGGTCTCCTCCTTGGGGAGCTCCAAAAGCCGCCTGGACGTGGGCCTGGGCAGCCTGCTCTGGGTGTCCCTGCTTGGGCAGGGGGGCACCAGGGGCCTCCGGAAAGCTGGGGAATGGCATGGGGGGAAGTCAAGGAATGGGAATGGAAGTGCCCAGGGGACACTTTGGCACTATGACACCTCTTGGCCCAGCTTTCCTGCTGCCCGGAGCACCAAACAAAGACATAAAATCCCAGCCTTGCTGCTGCTCAGCATGCACAAAAGAAACCAAGCCATTTCCAAACGCAACTGATACTACACCAATTGATTTTTTTTTTGTTAGCCTTGCGTCCCCTCGGTCCTAGCTACCAAAGGCCATTTCTTTCTCCCAGCATCCAAGGTGAAGTGGCAGAGGGCAGCCAGGAGCTTTCACAAAGGATGCTTCTGGAGATCACAGGCAGAAGCGAGGGCTGTGCCTCCCCGCTGGCTTGCCGGCCGAGCACGTTCACCTTCGGGGCACGGCGCCAAGCCCACCTGCTTACTCAGGATTTTGCCAGCAAAGGCAGCTCTCACCGCACTGATTTGTCCTTCGAAGACGCATCCTATTCTGCTTAGTTTCCCCTTCTCCTGCTACATCTTGCCTGCGATCTCGTGCATCCAGGGGAAGGATGCTGCTGGGGAAGAGGACCTCCGAATGTCTTTCCCCATGGCAGATTCTCACAGTTTCAGGCAAAAAATAAAAAATAAAAAAAAAAACACAACACAACACCACATGCCTGCACAGCTTGCACTGTCCCAAGAAATTCCACACTGGGCTCTGAATAATTCATATTTACACAGAGGACTGGGATTGAGAGACCCTTCCCTCTTATTAAGCCCCATCCCATGCCCCAGAGCACAGCTGCCACCGTGATGATAACAGACAACAGTTCCTCTCATTTCGGTGTATGGGTATTATGAAAAACATGCCCATGAAATCTTAAAAAGCAAATGACAACTTTGGCTCCAACCCTTTTCTCTCCTGAATTCCATACACTCATAAATAACTTGTCTATATTTATACTGCAAATCAATTCACACGCTCTGGTGCCTGTGTGCACCTGCTCTCATTACCCTATGTTGGAAGTGAACCATGAATTGAGACAGGAGACTCGATTTCCCTTCCCAATGTGAGGACAATAATCATCATTAATTTACGTTAGGAAGCTGCATTTGGGGTGCTGCCTAGAGAATGCAGTGTCGACTTCAAAGTATGCACCAAGAGAAGTAGGATTTGTATACAGAATGATTTGATAATCTGAAAAATCCCTCAGTAAACAAAGGAAGTTTACAGATAATCGTATTAGAGATTAGACTTGTTTTACAACAATGCATAATATATTCTAGAACATCTGGGAAGAAAGCCGGTAGTTTTAAAAATCAAAACCTTGGGGAAAAATATTTTCCCCCTCAAACAGAAACAGTAATTCACTTTATTAAATCCTAATCCTCTCCAATTCATGTTTAAGGCAGAGCATTTTTCCACTAAAGAGTTTTATCAACATACTTAAATACAACTCTATGAATAAATATTTAAATATATTTAAGTACAGTTTTAATATCTCATCACTGCTCTTGACAAAATAATTTGTTATTCCTTTTCTTTTGGTTGTTGCTTCCATCTTAGTTCAAATTTGAGAAGCGGGCTTATTTCAAGTCAGAAAACTAAGTAACTTTATCCTTAAAAAAAAAAAAAAAAAAAGAATTTTTGGATTACACTAAAATGTATTATATGATGATAACAAAAGCAATCTGATGTCTGTCCTTTTACGTGCACCTATGCATCAGCTAGAAAATTAGGACAATAACTCATGTGTTACCTTATAAAAGTTTATTACTTTTCCATCAGTAATTTACTGTTTTTCAAATTTTTGTTGTGTCAGTTTATGTGAAAATCCCCCCAGTAAGACCCAGACATTGTTCATGACATTTTCTACAATCAATGTTGATAGCATTTATACAGATTTTCTATCTAAACAACACATCACTCAAGCTGCTCACCACTCTAACTGCTGATAGCACCAGAAGAATAAAGTTACTCCACAACCAACAAGTAAAAGCAAAGCTCGAGTGAACAGCAGTTAAATTGGTAATAACAAAAAACAAACAGACAAACACAACACACATTTTGGATCAGATTTCTATAAAGTGTCTTCTGCTAGAAATAAGTTTGGAAAGACTTCTTAGTCAAGATCTGAAAAGAAAGAAAAGTCAGCAAAAAAAATGTTGAAAAGATTAAGTACTTTTTTTTCCCCTTTTTTAGGCTTTGTTTTATTTATATATAGAATTTTTTTTATATGTAGAAACTTACTATATATAAAGTTACAAGTAGAATGCTAACAAGATTTGTACCAGCAGCAATTCAGCCCCAGAAAAGAAATCCCATAATGGGTGCCTTGCTCTAATCACATCATCCTAACTGTGCTGAATTCGGTTACTCTCCTGTAAGCAGAGCCAGGCAGAAGGACTCTCAGGCCCACAAAGGACCCCATGAAGTCACAGCTGCAGATTAAATCGTACAATCAAGTTGTAGGGATGACTGAGCAGTATTCAGCATGTGATGCACCATCTGAAGAACAGAGTACGTGGGACAGGCATATATGGGATAGCAGCTATTCCTAACACTACTGCATTGTACTGAAGTCTCTTATCTCCTCCATTTCGATTTAACCTTAAAATTTAGCAGGTTTTCAGCTATGTATTGCCTCACCTATTAGAATAAAACATCTTTTATCCTTACCTGAGTCGGTATCATAGCTAAACCAGGAATATTTCCTCTCTGACCCTTTGAGGCCAGAAATCACAGCATGATGTTGCCGTTACTGCATCCTAACAGCACTGGAGCGCTGTGAAATGAGTTGCCTTTGCTAAACTCGAGATTGTTATTTAAAGACAAATGATAGCTGTTGCGAGATCTGTATTGTTGCAATAATTTATAGGAAATAACGTGTCAAGCTGTTTCCAAAAGTTCTTTATCAACCAGCTGGCACTTCATAATGTCACGACTCTTAGCGATGAACATTTCCTGGCTTCACAGCTTTCCAAACTTTTCAAAATATTATTTAGGAAAGTATTACACTTCCGTGGCATTTCTGCATTAGCACGGCACACATGCCTTACTGAAGAAAGAGCTATAACAGTTTCATTTCACAGCCCAGTAATCCAAAATTCTGCATTACCACTCACTTCAGTGTTAATTTTCCCATAGATTCTCTTTTTCTGCTTACAAGGCAAAGACAGCCCAGGTCAAGAGCACAGACAAGCTGTGCTGCTGATTCTCCTTTTTACAACTACTGATTCACCTTCATTTTTGCTTTACTGGAAAGTTATTTTCCCTGCAGAAAGCAGGAGAGCCACAGTCAATAGATAAGTCAGCAGCTATCAGTCAAAATGGATTTCAGAGGGGAAAAAACTCCCCACAGCTAAAAATGCAAGTATTATTTATACAGAATCATGCCCACACTGTAAAAATACACCAAGACAGCTTGCTGCTCTACACACGGTGAAGCCTAATTCAGCTCGTCTCACTTCCAGCCACGGACACATATCACGAGCTGTAGGACATAAAAGTATCAGCACTGCACAGGCGTGCTGAGCCATCCAGCAGATAATAGGTACTGCACAGCGGTTACTTGGCAGACTAAGTAGAACGATACCTTTTTTTTTTTTTTTTTTTTTTACAAGTGATTCAGAAAAGAAACGCATTTGGTTGGTTGTCACTGAATTCTTATGAAGCTTTGTAGTGTGCAAGTGAAGATCCAACACACACATCTTTGTAAGGCTTTCAGATAAAATGCTTGACAGGCCCACAAGTACACAAATGTATCTGCATTTTTTAGCCCCCTAGATGAGATCAGTTTTACTTTCAGCACTTACAAAATATCAGAATAGTTAAGAAGCAAACCAAAATTCTGAAGGCATTCAATACTGCACAAATAGCATTTTATATTCCTTTTCTATAAGGCAAGAAGCCCTGTGATTTTCAAAGCTTCAACCTTAATTAGAAGAAGCAGTGACAGATTAGTAATGGACTATTTGTAAAAACAGTGCTGGAATGGACTTATACTGTATAATTTTTAATATAAATGGAAGAGCTAGCACAAATACAGGACTGTTTTACTAATTCATCAAGATCTGCACTTTAGGTGAGCTTCATTAGCTGCTGTCTGTAACAATAAAAGGCTGAGAAAACCCCTCTAGAACAGGAAATAAAGACAGGAAAAAGAACCTGCACAGGAGACAATTCTAATCAACCTATTATGGAAGAAGCTTTACTTTTTAATAAAGTTCTTAAAAGTTATTTCAATTAACAATAGGGGCAGCCCCATACTGTATGAAGGATACAATTTAAGCTGTATGAACATAATGGAGTTTACAGCCTTTAAAAATGACCAGAAAGCATATAGAAGAAGTTAGGATCTACATGGCCCTGTGATGCATCAATCAGCTATTTCAGTCTGGCTACAAATTTTAAACTTGACAGAGAAAAAAAATTACAACAGGAGAAAATGATGATGTGGGGCAGGGCAAGAGATCTACTAAAAAGAGTAGAAATGTATTAAGGGGTGCGCTATTGAGAAATAAATTAACTAGAGAGGTAAAATAAGTATAAATAAGGCATCCCCTGCATGAGGTTGCAATAGGTGTTAACTTTTTTTCTGTAATTTTGAGCCTCTAAATGTGTAGAAGCAGCTTAACATCCATACTTAGGGATCTGACTTACTGCAGTCCATGAGTCTCCTACGGGTATGAACATCCCCAGAGCCCTCCCTGCACTTACTGAGTGGCAGAGGCGCTGCACCACGTGCTAGGGCTTTTGCTGCTGCTCTTCACATCTCCTCCTCGGGTGGGTGAGTCACTGCCTGGCACACCAGGTAAAAACAGGCAGAAGATGGACTTTGAATGTGTTGCTCTGCACACAGGCTGTTCCTGACGGTGGTAGAGAGCTAACTGTTGAAATCAAGATGTGGTTTGCTTAAGAGCTTGGGAGACTCGTTGGGTTTCTTGGTTTTGCTTTGTTTTTGCTGGTGTAGCAGGTAGCAATGTCAATTAGGGGAATGATTTCGATGACAGTCATAGGAAACACTTGCTGACACACCTAATTTCATCTGGGACTAACACAAGGTACACAGATAAATGCACACTCACGTTATGACAAAATAAACGCACTGACTCAAGAAGGCTCACTGATACCTGCCAACCTTTTTTATTATTATTATTTTTATTTTTAAATGAAGACTTTGATCAGGAATGCCAACCAAAACTTGATAGGCAGAAAAATCTAGCTTCTGAAACGTTGCTTGTGTATTCAAAAAACCCACCGTGCACTGGCCCTTTCACAATAAACACAGAATTCCTGTGGCAGAACACGCCAGCTTATCCAAGCACAATGCAACAGCCACTGCAAAGAACTTTCCATAGCCTGGTTTCGGCATACAACTCAGAGACATTTTTGCCTCCATCTGTTAGCTCTGCTTGAATTTGCACTTCTGCTACATCAGATACTGCTGCTGCTGCCCCAGCGGTCTTTTTTTCTGTGTATGAATTCATAAATGAGGATTAACACCCAATCTGGAGAACAAAGAAAGCCACAGGAAAGTACGAATTTTAAACCCTCTGATATTATTTGGCCTTTCAGGGTGAAAATTTTGAATATAATACTGCATTAGCAGAGAGTTATCTGACTGCAGTCAGTAAGGATGAACTGTGCTCCTTCCTGACGACTCTCCAACCAGCCAGCCCACAGGGATGGGTAACACCAACATCCTGACAGGTTCCATGGAGCTTGAGGAAGCTTTTAGGAGATAATCAGGAAAATGCAATCCTGCAATGTTATCTCAGGGGGCTGGGATGGGGAGAGCACGCTTTGAAATCGCTCCCCCCTGTAAATAATTCCCCGATGCAGAAGCAGGTAGCTGGCCACTCATTTCCCCCTTGTGTGCTGAGCAATATTTGCCAGCACTGCACTCCCCCAGTCAACCTGACCCCAAATCCCTGCTCTGCCCTCTACAGCTACTGTTCCTTGGCCCAGATGTGTGCTCCCTTAACGCACAGCACTGTCAGCTGTGCTCTATTCCAAGCAGCACAGCAGTAGGAACAAGATAAATAAGTCTATTTCCATCCTTTTCATGATCTAAACCTACCACTTGCTGTTGTTTACTACATTTTAAAACAGGATCTCTTCGTATGCTGGATATATTCCTCAGTCAGGCTGAATTTTGCTCTGCAAACAACTGTTCTTCATAACAATTCTGCACACTCCATCAAACTGTAGTTAAGCATTAGCAAATCTCTGCAAGGAAATATAAAACCACATCTTCCTCTGCAGCACGAAGGGAGAACAGCCTGGCAAACCCAGCATCCACCACTCCAGCCTGAAGTAAACCAGCTCTACCCTTCCACAGACTGACAGGCAGATATTAACTTCGGAAACAACATTGATTTGACACTATTATAACCTCACAATCACTTTATTGACTGATTTGATCTGCTCTGCTGTAATGACAGCAAGAAAATTCGAGACATTCCTAACAACGTGCCAGAGATCCAGAGCAACGTCACCACTTGTTTGCTTTAAACAAAAACGAGACTGCAAATGTTGACCTAAGCTACTGCAAAGTTTAATTTTTTAAATAAAAATACATTCTACTAACTGGATGGAAAAAAATCACAGAAATGCAAAATGTCATTTAAAATCTATTTTCATAGAATCACAGAGTCATAGAATCATTAGGGTTGGAAAAGCCCTCCAAGATCATCTGGTCCAGCCATCCCCCTACCACCAATGTCACCCACTAACCCATGTCATAGGTTATCTGATTTTACACCAATCTGAATACTTAGACAAGGTTTTTTGTTTTCACCATTTAATGCACAACTAATAGTGAGAGACTTGGCTTGGGAGCCCTCTTTATCAGCCTTTACCAAATTTCAGAAAGGAAACTGTCCCAAGTTATTCATAAAACTCTCAGTAATTGAAATAAACAGCTAAGAACATGGAAAGGCCTGACATTTAGGTAGGTCTGTACCACCAGAAATACTTGATGAATGAAGGAGGTGCCTGCAGCACTGCAAAGCCCACTGCAAGGATGGAGGCAGCATCCCAGTGCGTGCCAGGAGATGAAGCAATCCTCAGTCCCAAACCAGAAGTCATCACCTGTATCATCTCGCACAAAAGACAGCACAGTCAGGATGAAAACACACGGCAGGCTTAGCCCATGAACTTTGCGAATACGAATCCTGACCCTGAGAACATTTACATGCAGGCTTAACGTTAAGCCCAAGAACAGGCCCACTAATTCCAGGCGAAATACCTGGATGCTTACAATTAAACATATCTAAGAGACAGATCTGTAGGGCTGGGGCCATAAGAAGCACACACCGCAACATCATTATTTTTATTGCCCCACGGGCATCGTGACATAACGGTTACATCATTAATGATGCTTAAGTGAATTTTCGTCTTCAAAAGGCTCCACAGTTCCTAAACCAACTCCATAGACCCAATAAAGCAATTAAGAAGCACAAGATTCACTGATGTCACGTTAAATCGATTCTGCAAACCAAACAAACTACGAATTTTCAAATATCAGAGACAAGCCACTGACTACATCTAATCTGTAATCAGCTTCCTCTGGTGCCTTTTACACCAGGGAGCATTTTATCACTGCATGAATGCTGTTTTCTTACTAGTTATGGCCCTTAATATCCCATAGCTCTTTAAACAAGCAGCATCTTGCTGATTTATGACATTAATTTATATTAAACCGATGTCTAATACACATCATATGCTTACCCATTTCCCTTCTGAAGTGATATTGTTGGTATTGCCTCTCCTTCACAGATGCTTTCACATATATTAAGACATCTTTTAAGAGTATAGAAAAAAATGGGAGTAAAAAAGGGGTGTATTTCAAAGTATTTTCAAGCAGACAGTTATTACTAGAAGATAACAAACTTCTGCTGTTTTTTAGTGATTCAGGCCCATAAATATGTACTGATGTCGAGGTTCAAAGGCCATTTAGCACTGGTAAAGCCTTATGACACAGAAGTTTTACTGAGGTCATGAAGGCTTCCACGAGAGCAGATGCCAAACACTGGCAAAAGCTGCCTTCAGTAGGCGTGTTTTTTAAATTAACAACTCTCTCTCTCGAGAGCTAAACTTTTCCACGCAGTCACCTGCTCGCATTCCTCTTGCAAAGACTCATCTTTAAATTGCAGCTTCTTTCATTATTTATTTATTTTTCAGGGAAGGTTTGAGTCCTGTCTTGGGAAATGGAGTTGGTTTTGCCAATCGTAGACGTGAGTCCAAGGCCATGGGTTATCTCTCGTGAAGTCAGTAACCAGAGTTAGTGAGTAAGAGTAAGTACAGGTTGAATTTCATTATAGAAAATCCTCGTTTAAAACCATGCATTTTATTTGTGTTTATTCAGAGATTCCAGTTTTAATAACTCAAGCACTTAAAACCATGACATGTCGTACGTTTTTCCTTGAAAACAACATCAAAACCCTAACTGGGCACAACAGCATTCCTCCCAACTCCCTGAATCTGAGGTTAATCACCTCGTACAGCACTGTCATCGGGAAACAGCGGGTTCCTCCCTCAATAAACTCATCATGCTAGGAAAGTAAATGCAAGAAGGACCCCATCAGGTCTCCTGGCCCTAGAAAGTAAGCTTGTATACCTTGTTTCCACTCGGAGGAAATTTGTTTTAATAAAGCCGTGGCAGCATATGGTCGTAGCAGGCTGATTTTCCAGGCGGTGGGGCCACTAACTGGAACCATCTGATGTTTCCCCCTAAGCCTCCTTGATCTGCTGCTGGATTGCAGCTTAGAATAAAGCACCGCGGAGCTAAGAGGAATTGGGGAGAGGAATGATAATAATAATAAAAAAATATATGTAATTCAGATTGTTTAAGAGAGCCTAGCTCTGAACGATTTCCCTTTTGAACCAAAGCTCGGACACGTCTACGATTTGGGATTTATTTCCAGAGACCATCAGCCGTACCCCACAGCCACGCCGTAACAACCACTTTTACTTTGCAGGCGCGGGTTGGAAAACAAGCCCGGGCTGTCGTGTAATTAAAAAAGGAATTAAACGAAGCTCAGAAGTACTTAATAGTGGATTTCGGCAGAGGTAAACAGCCGGTGCCACGCATTGGGAGCGCGGTGGGAGAAGTCACAGGGGACAGGCGTGTTTGGCACTCCCGCAGCAATTGTTCCCTCGCCTCGCTGGCTGAATATTGAAGGCGAGACGAGCACATTTCGAGCACGCCGCCTGCAAGTTGCCAAGAGGCCGGGATTTGGGGCTCCCCGACCACATTTCCAGCAGCTGAAAGCCGAGAAACGGGGGGCAAAGCCGGTGCCGGGGCGGGCTGGAGGAGCCGCCAGCGACCCGGCACGGCACCAAGCCCCGCTCCGCCGCACCTCCCCTCTCTTATCCTCCAGCAGCCGAGCTCAGGAGTCCCCGAGCTGCTTTAGGACACCCCAAATTTCCCCCCCCAAAAAAAAAACACCGCACTTGTTGCCTCCCCGGCTAGGCCCGGCGGCGGGGCAGCCAAGTTACTCACCGGCGGCGGCTCCTCCTGCCCGTGCCCCCGCTCCGCAGGGCGAGGGGCGAGCCCCGGGGGGGTGCTGAGGGGACCCAGCCCGCTGCCTTCACCCCTTTTTTTTCTCGCTGCACTCCCGGGGCGGTGAGGGGGGAGCCGAGGTCAGGCGGAGGAGGAGCCGCAGCCCTCCCGCAGCCGCCGGCGGCCCCCGGCGGGGAGTGGCGGTGGCGGCGGTGGCGGCCCCGGCTCGCACCGCCCCGGCTCCTCCTTCTCCTCCGGGGTCCTCGGCGCCGGCCTCCGCCCCGCTCCGCCCCGATACAGCTTGGTTGAGGCCGGGGCATGGCGCCCGGCTTGCTCTGAGAGCAGCCGCCATGGAGGAGGAGGAGGAGGACCCGGAGCTGGAGAGGTGAGGGAGGGAGGGAGGGAGGGAGGAGGAGGGGGGGGGGGGGGCAGCGCCGAGATGGCGGCCGGGCTCCCCCGGGGGGGGGGGGGGGGTCCCCTCAGCCCGGGGCCCGGCGCTGCCGAGGCCTCGTCCCTGGTCTACTAAAAACTTAAACTTTTCACAAATTCCCGTCTTGCTGGGGTAACGTGGTTCATTTTGCGATCCGTACTGAATGTGGTGTCCCCAGGTAAACACTTTTGGGGTCAAAACCAAAAAGCGCATTTCTGCGCTTGAATGTTTGCTTGCAGCAGGCCTCGCGGGCTTTGGCTTTAGGATTAGACTTCAGGTGCTTATGTTACAGGTTTTGGGGGGTAATATTTCCATTATATCTGTTGTACAGGCTGCATTTTGTGTGCGTGTGCCGGCTGGTTTGTGGTGGAGCACGCTTCTGTAGCACTGAAGGGATAAGTAGAGGCTCGCTGAACTGCTCCCATGGTCCCGTCCCCTAACTTTTAAGAAAATATATCTGAGGGTGGTTAGACAAAGCCACTTGTTTCTACTTGTATCTAGCACGTATATTAAGATGGGATAAACGTGGCACCACTGGGGTAGTAAAAAGGATAGAAAGCACAAAGCTTTCTAAGAGGCCTTTAATTCTTGGTAAGCCACTTCGGCTCTCCGATAATCAGTTAAATTATTAAAGCTTCTTGCTATATATGCACGGATGCTATTTTTGTTAGTGCCATTCCCAACCTGCGCCTTTTTCATTCACAGCCTGTTGACTCTCTGCCATTTCTCCCTCGGTGCTGTCTGCCCCTGGCTGCTGTTGGCATCCTGGGGATTTGGGTGCTCAGGCAGCCCCCCGGGGTGCAGCAGGCTGCTCCAGAGTCCTCTGCTGCTGCTCTCCTTTCCAGGAACCAGATTTAAAGTTTTGTCCTGCCACGTAGCTTCAAGATGATTCAGGACTCGCCATTCCTTTTCCCTGGCAGTGTGGTAGGATATGAGGATGAAACTTCATGGCTTAGGGAGTGACACACAGTAGGGTTTAGCTGTCCTGTATCTTCAATCTGTGCTACTGTGCCGTAAGAGTTGAGGTGGCTCCATGCACACCATATAACCCATGTAGTGTACCAGATAACTATCACTTTCTGTCCTGGTTCTGCCTACCATCAGATAGTTCCTTTTTCATACCCTCAGCATTCACAACTCCTTTTTGCTACTAGCACCCTGACTTCAATTCATGCTACATGCGTTTAGATGTCGTGCTTGGGTACTTATTGCTCTAAAATGTTTCTCCAGGCAGTCTTCAATAGTCAGGAGCAGACCTTTCTTTATCCTGTGGCTGGCAGACATTACTGCATCTCCCTATGCAGAGTCTGTTTTGCCCATCACAATAATTACTGTGCGGTCTCCCTGTCCTTATCTCAACCCTCGACCCCTTTGCATCGTATTTTCTCCCAATTCCTCTTTGAGGAGGGGGAGTGAGAGAGCAGTTGTGGTGGAGCTCGGCCGCCCACCCGAGTAAAACCACCACACCATACTCTCGGGTCAGTAGCACAGCAGTGCTAGCTAGGTTTCATAATTTGTCGGCTTTTTATTTATTATTTTTATTTTATAAATTTCATAATTTATAATATGGCTTTAGTCTAAAAAAAAATGGCACTTCTGTAGCCACAGTGTTAACTTCGCTTTACTGTTTCAAAATGTTTTTCTTTGGAGTATTTTCAGTAGTCTGTATGTGGACTTCTTATTTAATCTATGGAGGGGAGTGGTGGAAGTGTAACTGTTTTTGTGCGTGCTTTTTTGGGTGTGAATTTTGTGTCTCAGCATTCCAAACAGTGATGTGCTAGGAGAAACCAGTTGTCCTACTTTTTTTTTTTTTTTTTTTTTTTGCGATCATCTAAGGAGAGGTGTTTTCATCCTACTTGCTCTATCCTGTCCTTACTGCCGGGTTTCCCTGCTATTATTGCATCTGACTCACGCTTGATCTTGTGTTTGGTGCATTCTTCACTTTAATAGGGGTGGTAGTCACTGCTGAAGGTGAATACTGACTTGGAAGTTACCATGAGACTGTTGCATGCTATGGATTTAAATACTCAAAAAACCTAAGGCCAAGTTGGATGGGGCTTTGGGCAACTTGGCCTAGTGGGAGGTGGCCCTGCCCATGGCAGGAGGTTGAAATGCGATGGTCTTTAAGGTCCTTTCCAACCCAAAACCATTCTGTGATTCTAAAAAACTGAAATATCACGAGTGTCTAAAATATTCTTATTTGCTACGTTTTCCTGAGTTATTTCCTCTCCTCCATCTCTCCTCCATGCATTGGAAGCATGAACTGGCATTTTTCCCGTAAACTTGCTGGTACATCAGTGAAGATCTCGAACATAAGGGTGAATTATTAGCTACCCAAAGAAAATTCTAGGGTGAACTGTTAATATATAATTAATGCTGTTGGTAAGATATATGATCCAGGAGGAAGGGAATTACAAATCATCTCCTAGGAACTGTTTACTTGGTTTCCCATGCAAGGATGTGTACTTGGTTTCCTATGCAATTTCTATTAAATATCCGCACTTTTTTATGTTTCCCTTCCTAAATTGTCTTTGCGCTCGGTGTCTCGTGTTTCTAGCACATCTCCTTTATATTCTCAGAGAAATTTTGTGTTTTACCATGTATCCACATTCTTCCATAATCAGTTTTATCTCATCAGCTATAAATATTTCGCAACCTTAAATATCATGCTTTATTAGAATTGCCTACCAAGCTTGCTTGGAGCATCATTTACTTAGAAATAAGCATTTTCTAAGGAGATACCGTACTAAATTCCAAGGAAAGCTATTGCTTGGTGTTGTAACGAGAAGCCTTTTGCTGAAAATTGATAGCCTAATATTTTGCAGCACAGATGTCCCAGTTACACTTCTTAACAAGTAGGCTTTGCCCCTTGGAGGAATTAAATGAGAGCTCTAACTATTCTTACCATTGGCTTTTAAAATCTAGGTGTCGGAATTGTGTTTGTCGTTCTTTCCCATCTTAATGGGAAAAAGTCGTCTGCAAGCTAAAATCGTAGTTTGAGCTGAGTGGTATCCTCACTGCTCGAGCTGTTGAGAAAATCAGCGCAGAAGTGTCCTGGAAATAGCACTTTGGGGACTGACAGCCAGAATATTTAAGAAGTGAGACTCCTGATCCACAAAAGACGTGAGCATTAACGTGCCTGCTATGGAGTGCCTTTCCTCTGAACACACGTTAAGAAGTTTGTGGCATATTTGTGCCTTCTTTATTCTTGCTTGCAGTATTCTGGCTTAAGCTTTTCTTTTGACATCCCTTTTCATCAAATTTCCTAGTAAGTGTGCAAAGATGGGACAAAGCAGCTCCTAGGAGTTGATTGCAAATAGCACTCCTCTATTTTAGGAGGCAATATCTTCAGACCTTTGTCTGATTGCGGGTCTTGATATTATTTGGATGTAACCAGCATGCCAACATCTGCTTCTATTGCGTGGTCAAATATATAGAAGTCAGCATAAAACCACGTTGAGAAAATAAGTTTTTTTTTAAGAAAACTGCTCATTTTTCCTGGGCTGGCAGCTAGGTGTCAGGACCAGGAGCCTCAGGAGGTAGGTTTTGGTGCTCAGGGGTTTGGGGGATGGTGCCTTCCTGCTCGTGACTGTGTGCATTTCAGTAGCTGATTGCATGCTATGAAGCAAGTCCTGTAGCTCTATTGCCATCCCAGTTCTCGCTGGGATTGGGATCTTTAATGAGATGATGGCATGGGCGGAGGTGCAGGGCTTGGTAGGTATGAGCTAAAAGCTCCTGGGCACACCCACGAAGGAGCTCAGAGGGACAAAGGCAGGTGGGGGAGCCCAGATAATGACCGGGGCTGATCCAGGCCCACCCTTGGACCATCAGCCCACCAGGGACACCTCTCCCCAGACCCTGAGGATCTCAGGGGCACCACAACAGGCAGGAACCCAGGGTAAGGACCAGGAATGACCAGCACCTCCGGGCCCCTCCCTGGGTGCTCAGCATCCCGCTGTCACACCCCTCAGGATGACTCAGTGCTGAGCCACCACCAGGAGGGACCTTGAGGTGCTGCTGCTGGAGGTGTGGGGCACCCCAGGAGATGCAGGGGAAGGAGCATTTGGAGATTGCACAACGCCCATTATGGGATGTTTAGGGGAGGAACCACAGGCAGGGAAAGGACTGGATGTAGGTGATTTGGGGAGGAGCAAAAGTGGGAAAACAGAAGTCAGGGGATGGAAAGGGCTGGGCACCTGCAAACAGGCTGCTGGTGGGGACGTGCTTGTCTGGCCGTGCCCCGTGCCTGCTCAGCACAGGTTGTCCTGTTTCTTGTTACATTCCTTTCAAATTTTTTCTTGTCTGGCCTCTATTTTGCATTTGTTCTTTCAGAAAAATGATAAAGTCCTGTCCCTGAACGAAGAAGGGAAAACAGATACGATTTTTGCCCAACATCAGAGCCTTTAACATTCTCCCATTCTTTGGGCCCAGGCACTTGTGATGCGAGTTGTTAGGGTTATGAAATGGGACTTCTGCCTGTAACCTTGGAATATGGAGGAAGAAATCTCATCCCACAGAAATGTAAATAATTCTTGGACCATACTAATGGAGATTAAAAAGAATTTATGTATGTATATATACATATCTTCATGCTACTGTGTTTTGTTTTTTAGCAGAGCCTGATTGCTCGGAAGGGATTGCCACGGCCAGTTTTAAGTGGTGCTTGCTCTCCTTGCCATGAAAGATGCCAGAATGATGACAGTGCTCTCAAATGTGCCCCTGCCCTTAATTTTCATTCCTGTTTTCCCTCCGCTTGGGTTTTTCTCATGTGAAAGTTGTGTGTTGTGTTCCCTTTGCTTATGTTGCTCTTCTTGGATCTGAATCAGGCGGCTGCAGGAATGTTTGAGTTGTAACCGAGCTGTACAAATGAAGACAGCGAGGAATGCTGAGTCCCAGGAGGCCTTTAAAAGCAAATGTGACCCCGTTTGCATAGCTTTTAAGATTTTGACTGACTTGTGCAGCGAATGTAAGTTCAGCCAGTGGAAATGCGTTGTTTCAGAGATTATCTGAGCAGTTTTTCCCCTTTGTCTGTGCAAGTCCAGAGGGCTTTGTACAGATGCAGTGATTAGTAGTAATGTTAAAAGACCATTATCAGGAAACAACTGCTGATAAGAAAGGAGGATTTGGGCTTGCTAAGGTGGATGCCAAGTCAGCCTGCTCTGTGATACAAACATGGCAAAAATAATGTCTCAAATAACTTAGGAATGATAAGCCATAAAGTTGTAGAACTGATGTCACCATATTAATTTATTCTGATGGTTCCCGTAAAGTTGAACTGTAGCTGTTTAAAATGTTTTCCTAGTGTTTTATGGCTCAAATCTTTTGGTTTATGATTTCGTTTATAAAATAGTGACAGATATAGCGGCTTTTAATCTGACTGCTTTACAGATCTCTTACAGCAGAATCAGAAAGTCTGGTAACCATGGTAGAAAAAGCTAGGTGGATTATTTTTTTTTCCTCCTCTTTCCTGCCTTTTGTCTGGTATTTCTGTTGGAAGGCTCAGGAGAAGTTTTCAAAAGGCTGTGTGCTCCTGCCGTGCCCACTGCTACCTGAACTAGTTTGTAAATTTTGGGTCTGGATAGTAAAATATTGCCTTGATTTCTCCAAGACCCGTGTAGGTAACATCTCCCACGTTCCAGTGACAGAGCCTGTGTTTCTGGCACTTGTTGGGGAATTGCTGTGCCACATATCCCACTGCCTGGGGAGGCAGCAGTACCTGGCTGGGTTGATAAAGCAGTACTTAGCATGCAGGTAACTCTTAACAAATGAAAGCTTACCTGTGCAAATGCTCAATTTTGTGAATGACTGGAGATGTAAAATGTCCTGGCATAGGGATGAATGCTTAAAAAAGGAATTGAAGTATCCCAAGCACAGCTGAGATCATAGTAATAACCTCAGAGACACTTCTGAAAGGAACCTTAAACCGATGTGCCATTAGATTAGAGAATGGAGAAATAATGATAACATTTTAGTGCATTTCTCTTCTGTTGTTTCTGTGGATGCTTTCTTTTTTCAAAGCCCTTCAAATGCAAACTATCAAAGAAGTTATGATCTGTGAGCATTTGCACATCTGCCTGGCATAGATTTCACTTCTGGCTGGAATGGTTTCCCCCTGAAACCAAGGGATATATACACAGAATATTCTCGTGTTAAGACCATTAACTGGAGAGGGTTAGATCTTGACTGACAGATGTAAGCTGCTGGGTAACAGCATAAAGTTTTCTCATTAGCTACTGACAGAAATTCTGTACTGTTCGTGTTCATGCCCTGCTACACAAGTGTAGTGACTGCAATTAAAGCTAAGACCTCTGGTGTTTTCTGTGCAGATGTAGAAATGGTAATAAATGACTGCTGGTTGTTTAGAGCCCAGCATTATCTCCTTAGGTCTTCACGTGGCCCTGCTATGTAAACTGCTTGCTTTTCTTCTGCTCCTTCCATTAAATGATGAGCCTTGGCTTCTCTAGTCTCAATGTTGGCTTGACACCAGGATCAATACTCAGTTGTTGTTTTTTGTAATCTTGTGGCACAGCAGCAAAACCCTGCTATGCTAATAACACCGTGACACGATGGGATGCGACTTCCTTCAGGTTGAAAGCTGTTACCTGCTACCTTTCTGCATTATCAAGATGCTGGCAGTCCTGCTCACGGAGCCTGAACACCAGTAGCCCTCGTGGCACATCACAGCTGGGAGAGCAAAGCGACGCGTGCCCCCCTCCGTCACCCCCTGCTTTCCATTCCCCGAGCCTTCAATCTTACCCATGTCAGTGTTAACGCTGAGCTTTGTGTCCTGGGTTTAGAGCCAGGTGCAGAGCTTCCCTTTTCTGTCTTGCAATTCCTGTTGCTTGACGTGTATAGTTGCTTACAGTTAACTAACCTAATTGTCAGCTTCCGCGTTCAATTCCTATAATAAATAGCTCCCATTATCTGCTTATTGGTTTTCCCATTAACTTCAACCACATATTGTAGAGGAGTTATTAAAGTTTTACTTGAGATTGAAATTAATGTCTAAAGAGAACTGAAAGACCAACATGGTAGGAATTATCTACAATTTGCATAATTCACTCTCTGACTTTTTAAGTGAACACAGTTATTTAATTGCTTTCATGTGAGTGTGGCTGTTTTTGTTTTTGTTTTTTATAGAAGATCCTGGTAATGTAGTCATTTTGAACGACAGTGCTTCGTAACCACAGAGATGAGCTCCTTTCTTCCCCTGTTAAACCAAAGCTAGGGCAGTTTAACTACTGGTGGATGCAGTGGTAGAAGTTCTGTCAACTGACTGCTTGGTAGTTTGCTACTGTTGTTGGGCTGTGCTCAGAATAGATCTGCTGTGGTTGAAGGACTTTAGGAAGAACCTAAATGATAGCAAGGGAGAGCATTCCCCAAAAGCACAGGGATTGTGCTTTTCAGTGTAGTGTACCAGTGTTGCACACTTTATTTCTACTCTCCAATGAAAATTAGTATCACAATTGTATTTGCAACGTTTCCTCTTTATTCCCTGTAATGAATTAAGCAATTGGTTCTCCACGTTATTTATTTAAGTGTGTAAAGTGGCAAGTTCTTGTTTTCCTCAAGTGCTAACTTTTTTCCTCTTCTCATGTTTAGGAAGGCTGTGGAAGAGTTGCTTAAAGAAGCAAAACGTGGGAGAACCAGAGCTGAAACAATGGGAGCGATGGGTTGGTAAGTTGTGCCAAGAGGAAATGAATTCTACGACCAATGCCAAAGTAAATTTCTGTCACCCATTTAATGGGTGACAGAAGTCTTTGCATTTTAACTTGCGTTGTGTTTAAATAATTTGTCTTCATCCAGGTATTAATTTGTCTGGGCAAAAATTTAACTCCAGATAAGAAAGAAGTTGAAGAGAATTCTGCCTGCATAAAATTGCTTGACCAAATGTGTAGAAGGCAAAGCAATTGGAGAACTAACATGCTGAGTAGAGTCGTTCATCTCACAATTATGTATATGACTGATAAGAAGCATCCCAAAACCAAGGATGTTCACACAAGTAGTGCACCAATTCATTCTGTTAAACTCATTTGTAGATAAGGTCTGGCTTCTTTCACCAGCAGTATTACAAGATAAGCCTGTGCTCTTTATGAAGTTCTCAGCTGATTTCTCAGTTATGTTTGTTTTAGTAGCTCTGAAGAGATGAAATTGGTGTCTTGCTCTAAAAAGTTAATCTTTTATATTTTTTAAGCAAGACTTGAGGGGTCTTTTTGTGTATATTTTACCCAGTATTTCTGCTAGGGATACAATTTATACCCTTTATGTGAAAATAATTAAATTGGTTTAATCTCCTAGAGTGCTTACAGCTGTACTGATGCAGCAGGCTTTTTCTCTGCAAGCCTTGCAAAATGGCCAGGTAAACCAATGCAGATAATCAGCATCATGAAGTGTTGTGTGTGTTCTGTTACTGAGCACTTGCAAGGTAATTCCAGGTGTGGAAACCAAAAATTTCTGCTGGAAGATACCCAGGTGTCCCTGTGCAACTTCTCTGCCACTTGTGCAGTCTGCAATACTTTCCAGGAGCACGTATGGGTTTCTGCTCCCAGCTATTTTTTATTCCCTGTCTGTGCAGGAGCAGTGGTCCCACTCAGCTGGCTGTGATGGGATAAAGATGTAGAAGAAGAGATGGTCGAGAAGGCTTCAGGAAGAGAAAGGTGGTTGACATGGGGATTTGGAAAAGTGATATTATGAACTGAGACTGTTGAAGTAAGGATCCTTTTAACTGCAGAGGAACATGAGAATAGCTGTACTGGCTCAAAGGTGGGATCCATCCAACTCTGTCTCTGTCAGGGGGCAATAGCCAAGGAAGTGGAGTCAGAAGAGTACAAGGAAATAACCTTACTTACTCAAACTACAAGTACAGAATCATAGAATGGTTTGGATTGGAAGGGATCTGGAAGACTGTCTAGTTCCAACCCCCTGCCATGGGCAGGGACACCTCCCACCACACCAGGTTGCCCAAAGCCCCATCCAGCCTGGCCTTGAGCACCTCCAGGGATGGGGCATCCACAGCTTCTCTGGGCAACATAGATTCCAACCTCTCAGAGCAGGGTGAAGGTAAAAGGTGAAGGTTACACTTCTGTGGGTGTAAGCAGAAGGTAAGGGATCCCCAGCCATTTACTACAGCTCCTTCTTCTGTGTGACTTCTGTGGTGCCGTGACAATTTATGGCTGAAATTTTGCCACCAAAGATCATCACCTACTTGACTAAAGCACGGTTTTAACAGGTAAAACTGAAAGCCTCCGTTGCTTGCCAAACTCAGAATGCTTACAGGTGTGTTTCATGAGGACTTGTGGGATCTCCTCAACCCTTTGTCAGAGGAGGGCTGGGGAGGAGAGATGCATAAACCCTGGAAAAGTACTATAAGGCCATCAATCCTGTATTGGCTTTAGGTAGAGAAAGTAACTTGACCTGTGAAAAGTGATTTGTTTTGACATCTTTCTTTGGATCTTTCTTTGGGTGAGGAGAGGCAGAGGCTGCTACTGCTCATACTTCGCAGATTCCAGTTTGTGTTGCTCTCCAGCAGTAGTTGATGCTGCAAAATATGTCTGGAGTCAGTGGTATTTGACAGGAATTAGTTAATAAAGGGAGGTGTGTGGGAAGGCGTCATTCACAGGGAGCTATATTGTGCGTGCCGTAACAAAGAGTGGAGTCTCCTGGTGGGTGTTGATGGCAGCAAAACCTTCTCCAGCAAACCTCTGAACGCTGTTCTGGGACTGCTTTCAGGTTCATGCCACTGCTCCGTTGTTTTCCAGCGTGATTAATTCTCCATAGCCCGAGTGCACAGCTTGAAGAAGTTCCCCACGCATCCCTGCCTAGCTTTTTGCAGTCCTGTCTCATGGGATGGATAGTCAGCTGCTCTTTGGGCTTGTACTGCAAACACAAACATCGCAGGGCTGACAGTCATGTACCAGGTGGTCATCCTTCAGCCCATGGTCTCCAACACAGAGATTCAGACTTGAAATACAGAACAGTGTTGGTAGTATTTATTTTTTTCCAGTTTGGCAATGTTTTTGCCACTGTCACATTATCTTACAAGCTTGCTGTGGACGGCACGGGTAGATGCTGCGACCAGGTAGCAAGTGAGCTAGGGCTGAACTGAACATAGTCTTTTCTGCTTTACTTTAAAAGCTTACCCAAAATAAGCTATGGAAAACAGCATATTTTAGGACAGTTTGTTCAGCTCTGCGTTGTCAGAGCAGATGAAGTTGCAAACAACAGATAAATGTTAGAAGCATTAAATTACTCGTAGTCCTATTTCTTTCAAAGCACTCCTAAAATTGCTCTCATGCCTGTAGATGGTTTTTTGTTCAATACCGAACCTGCTGGTCAGAAGCACTGCAGAATGTGAAATGAGGAGGGTGAGGCAGAAAGCCTTGAGAGCATGGGAGCTGCGATACGCTGTGTTGTGTCTCATCTTTGCATGGATGTTGCATCGCTAGGCAGGCACTGCAGTGTGATTCCGCTTCATCTTTTTCCTGTGGATGTCAGGAGCAGGAGGAAGGAGGTACAGAGACTGCAAAGTGAGTATGGTAAAGCAGAGTGATCACAGCACAGGTTTCCATGCATTGCTGTGCCAGCCGCTCACTTGGCAAAACAACCTGTAGCTGCTTTTTGTGCCTTCACCCGTTATTCTGCTAAATACCCTGTTTTCCGTGGCAGTTTGGAAGTGCTGGAAATGTACTTGTAAGTAGTAAACCATTTCCTGGAAAGATCTGATATGCTCTGCGTGCCGAGGCTGACAGTGCCAGCCCTGTGTGACATGCTCAAAGACTGTGGTTCGTGGTTCTGTTCGCCAGTGTCTTCACAGTGTCAGCGAGTTCTTCTGATAAAAAGCCTTAATGTGCACTGCTGTGCTGAAATACAGTGCCAAACCTGGTGGCAGGCATTGCTGGAGAGTAAAAGGGTTGATATTTTAAGTCCACTTCTGTGCAACACAAGGGGGATTAAGCGTTGATTTGTGTGTGCAAGAATGGTTTCTAGTTATTTTTCTTGCTCAAATTGGTGAGTTGGCATTTCATTGTTAGACAGCAGAGGAACTTTGGGGTGGGGGTGGGGGGCTGTGTTTGGAGGAGGAAGGGGTTCTACGTGAAAAAATAGCTTTTTAGATTGTCCAAACATGCAAAACAAAGCGAACTATTACACTGAATGAAAAGGTTACTCCAAAACTGGAGTCAGTTTTCTAAACTAGATTGCTTCAGAGCTGCAGGTAGGCTGCTTTCTTTGGCCGTGCCTGCAGTTCTGCTTCAGGCACACTTGATTTGGAAACGGTAATGCTCTCCTAACATGTCTTCTGAAAACAAACAAGGCATTTGCACTCTGTCGTGTGGAACTGTTCACTGGTTTGCGGATTGTGATCCACCTTGCAGACTGAGCTTTTTTTGCAGTTTTTCAGAATTCACATCGAGGGCACAGCTGTTGGTGAACAATCTCAGGATCCATCTCAGGATCAGACCTACAGCAAGCCAAAGGCTTGCCTTCAGGGAAGTGAGCTATAGAAGTATCCTAAGTTTTTCTCGCCACTGGAAATGCTGAAAAAGGCATCAATGAATTAATAATACAGTTTGCTTTGAATCCTCACAGCTCCAGATATGCCACATACACATGAAAACATTATGAATTTGTGCGTGTGCACGTGTAATGTAGCGGGTATGCCATACATCTCATTTCCCTTCAAGACTGAAAGGCAGAATTTGCTTTGCTGAAGTCCGAAGTCAATAAAACCAAGGACTGACGTTTCTCTTCGGTGCCGTGACTTATTGCTGCTCCCTGAAAACCCGGGGGCTCGCTTTTATTGCTGTGTGATAGTGAATTAATGACGTCTCTTAGCTGACTCTGAAGCCCTGCATTTCTCATCAGTTTTCATTCTCAGTATAGCTCAGGCACCACTTGTAGTGCCAAAAAGAAATAAATACTTCAGCAAGGTGTATTTATTTAGGGCAGATTGTCTCATTCTGGTGCTATATATATAAGTGCTTAATCAATACATTAGCTTTTAAGAAAAAGCAAGAGGAAGAATACGAACATAAAATAGTTTGTACCTGGATCCATCCTAGGGAAAGTTGGGCTCCTTGCTTGGAAGTGTTGAGGTACAACAGCGTAATGCTGGCCTATGACATACAGAGGACTTAAATGGTGGCTGTTTTGTGTTGTCTCGAGTGCAGCCTGTGCCATGGCATTTTCATTGCCACGTTCATAGCTGGTGTAGCTTGAAATGGAAACCCTATTCTACTGACAAATGTTAGCTGTGCACTTTCACTCAGAAATAGAGCTAATGCATGAGTGCCTCCCTAGTTTACAAAAAAACATCTGTACAGAACATCTACTTTTTTAAATTTGATTTTTTTTTAACCTGGGTTTGAGTAAAACACTGTAGATTTATATGCAGGAAGTTTACAAACAGTAATTATGCTATAGAAATATCAAGAAATACATAGCAGAAATAAAACAGTGTGTCTGCTTAGTGTATGTTTCTAAAATGACTAACTTCTTGGAGGATTTATAACAAGAACAATTATCACTAATGCTTAATAAGTAGATCTGAAGTAAATTCCATGTACAGTTCAATGTCATGAAGTATGCTATTTTCTTCTTTTTCTGCTTAGTCTGGTTATTCAGAGGTACTGTGATTTCCAACATCTCTGCTTTTTTTGAGCAATCCCTTAGGTCCTATACTAGCAGGCAAACTCACAGTAGCTCCCACAATAAACGAAGTTTTCGGAATGATTTTGGCTTCCTGAAGGAATGTATTCAAACTTCTGTTATTTTCATTCCATTCCCTAAGAGATGATAAATTGGGAGTAACTAGTACAACTGGTAACAACAGGATAAATGTAACACGCTGTAATTGTTTACTAAGAGGAGCTGATAAATTACATGCAAAAGCATTAAGCTGCAAGAGGGGAAAGTCAGAAACAACAAAAAAGTTTAATCAAGTATCCTTTCTATTAAAGAAAAAGGGTTTTATTTGGTGGTTGCTAAACATAGGTTAAAATTGGTATGCCTCCTTTGATTTATTACTACAGTTGTTTGGGTTCTTCATGCAAGTGTATCCTTTACTTTATGAGTATCTCAGTTCATTAAATAATCTATTATGGTCAGCACTGTGGTCATGTTCACCATTCTCATATGACTCAGAATGTGTTATTAAATATTTGATTCCTGAATAGCAAAGTTAAGCACCGACAAACTTAAAATATATCGTCACTTTACACAGAGTGAGTTAACCATGAGTCTCGCCTTATCTGCTTCTCCCTGCACACTGCCTTGTGAAAATCACGTGAACTTTCACTCCGTTAAAGTAAAATAATTTTTATCCTATAAGGAGTAAGATAAAAGGAGAATGAAGACAACCTTGAGCATATCTTTCTGTACTGAGAGTTTACACTAGGTGGCATGCAAGGAAAGCCAAAAACACAAAACTGTCTTAAAATTATTGAAGTTAAACTCTCACATTTCTTTCAGGATGTTTTTATCCCATATTTTGATTACTCTTAAATGTCTTTACAGGTTGAAATGTCCTCTTGCTGGTGCAAATAAAAGATTTCTTATTAATACCATCAAAAACACGTTACCATCTCAAAAAGAACAAGACCAAGAACGTGAGCAAAGGGAAGTCAGTAAGGAGCCGGAGCCAAACAAAAGCAGGAAAGAAGAAAAACCAAAGAAACGCAGAATTCATCCATACACACCCAGCTTTCAGTCCAGAAGGAGAGTCAGCTACTCTCCTCCTAGGCACCGAAACAGGAACCAGCACACAAAGGATAAGTATGAAAAGCGATCTAGCAAACGATGAGGAGAGATGGGTATGTGCTGTTACTAGCCAAGAAATGTCATTAGACATCAGACTGCAGGGACGTTAGTTTTTTTCCAGAAAGAGATGCTGTTCAGAATTGATTTTTGAACCGAGTTGCTTGTGTGAGAAGTAGCTAGAGGTAGTTTTATAAAACGTTTCTTCGGGACCTTTAAGAGAAGAGCAAAGTGCAGCATAAATCTTTCAGTTGTCTGAGAACAGGCATTCCCTTCCCGTTGCTCCTTTCCTCACTCCCCTTCTGACTAAGCTTAGGGTCTTGGTAATGGAGCGTGATACGTGCGTCACTGTCCAATACAACTTCTTTAGTCATGTCACCCTTTTGGAAATAAATTTAACTTAATCAGAAGTCTATTTATTGTGTAAAGTTGGCAGAACTTATTTTTGCTGCTTAACCAATGAAGAAGTTTTGCTTGTTTGGGTTAGTTTAGTTTTACAGGATCTGGAAGAAGGGAAGACTGGTCAATGCACATCTATTTTGTATAGCATGTAAGAGTTTGGTTTCTTTAGTATAAAAAGAACAAATTTAAAATGGGCTATGCTGGTTTTACTTTTCAGGAGGAGCTACCAGGAAATACCAACTTTGCGTGTAGTATATTCACAATTTTGTCACAGATAACATTAAACGTTACCCCTAAGAAGCCATAACTGCAATAATTGTCTCTGTTTAGACTTCCCTCTGTAAGGAACTAGTTTGAACAGTCTGTTGTCATGGTGCTTTCAAAACAATCCTTGAAGACAATTATCATGTTTTTGTCCACTGCTATGAAGTTTCCAAGTAAACGTGTAATACTAGAAATGCAGCGGAGATACTTAAACACAATCAAATGCTCACTTCCCAAACCTATGTGATGATTTTGTAGCGGTACACTTCTTAAACGTGTGACCTTGAGCACATATAATCCACATCAGCATATTCTCTCCTTTTTTTTTCTGTTTATGTTATGATAGCAAACTTCTGTGTGAAATATTTTGTATTTCGGTGTTCTCAGAAGTGACTGTTTTGAATGTAGGTTTCAGTTTTTATGTGTGTTGACAATAAAATCCGAAATGTTCATTAAAAGTGTTTTGTGGTTTTTGTTTCTGTTTTGCTTTTAATGGGTTTCTTATCTGAATCGTGTCTCTGTCGTCTAACAGAAAAGGAGCACTTCATGGTCCTTCAATGCTGTGTCAGGGCAAGAGTGCCACCTATAGGCACAGCTCTACCTCGTCTTGCTATACTTACCTGTCGTCTCTCATGGGAAGATCGTGTGAGCTAGGAGATGGGGAGACCAAAGTGGAGATTGCTGTGACTGAATTTTGATCTAGCAGCGGAGAATTACTCTTCTGAATAATGGGGAGGTAGTTAAACTGGTGGTGAGGCCAGCAGTGGCTGCCAGGCTCATTATCCAGGGAAGTGGGATACTTCCACATTTCCACTGAAGAGCAAAGCTATTTTTCTCTATTTCCCTGCAGGAACTATAGCACTATATTAGAAGTCCCACCCTCTCAGAAATTTTCCAATGATTTAAGTGGGACCAAAGAAGAAGTAGCATCTTCGGAAAATTTAGGGCTATCTTTGATTTAAATAAACAGGTGTCATTTGTAGTCCTTGTTTTACTGGACATTGCTTGTTTTCTCCTCAATAATTTTATCTGAAGGATTGCACTTACAGTTCCAGCCAGCTTCTGCTGCAATGTCAGTGATGGCATATGTGGCTTTGCAGTGGCAAATTCCTCTCCATATTTTGAATGTGTGCATTCAAAACTAATCTGGCTAGTTGATAGACAGTGCTTCCAATGCTGTTCTAGAGGATTTGACACGACCTAAACCAGACAGATAAAAAACATGTCTTCATCAGCAGAGGTAGGTTCAGATGCAATTCCACTTTTTTCTCATTTAGAGAACATACGTGAGTCTTTCATTGGTTGACACCATTTTTCAGCAATACCTTTCCTAAATGCACAAATTAAAAAAAAAAATGCAGTTCATGAACTGTTCTCAAGGCAAATCTTAACTTATTGATTGCTTTTTAAATCAAAAATTAAAATATAGGGCCAGGTATGCATTAAGTGTCTGCTCGTATTGTGTGCCGTGACCATTACATTTATAAGGTATGTTAAAGACAAGATTTAAAGCCTGAAGAGTAAAGCTGAACGTGGCTTTTCAACGTCTGTAATTCTGAACACTTGTAGAAGTCCCTGGTCCTTAAAAAATAAATACATTTGTGTATTCATGGTCTCAGCTTCCTGTAGTAGTGCATTGCAGTCTAGTTACTCATTTCGGAGGGGAATGCACCTTATGTTAATGCTGCTGCAATAATACTTCAAAGGTGTTTCTTGTTTATCTGCGAGCTGTTAATGTTGTCTTTGTTTAGTTTCAGTGCATATTGTACAGATAACAGAGTTTATTCAGGTGAGAGTATTGCTCTTGCCATAGCCACAAGAGCTGTTTAATCAGATTTCATTATTATGTTGGACAGAAATCCTCAAAAAAAAGGCTTATTTTCACCAAGCTGATGTTGAATATAGATCACAAAGCAGTGTAAAAGAGGAAAAAACATTTTATGATCGAATTTTATGATGTACTTTTATTAGTTTTGACTAAGTCAGGGATATAACATGCAGCTCTTATGTTCATTGTACAACCTCATCTCTTTTGTAAGTCCAGTTTGAATTATTTACGATGAATCAGGAAAGCAATGAATGTACAAGAAAAGCCTAAGAGATTTGATGTATAAAACTTAGAAGGAAAAATAGACCCTGTTTTTAGACAGATCGAAGTTTACTTCACAGGAGTTTCTTGAGGCACACTTGTAACTGTGTTCTTTAGTGATTATGAAATTTCTACTGAAAACTAGTTAACAAAGGAGATGTAAATGTTTTTAGATCAATGGGATAATGTAGCAGGAGGGGGTTGCTTTTCCTGCACAAACAGAACTGTTTTTTGTGTTTTGGCTGCAAGTTCATCACTGAGAAGCATGTTTCCGCTTCTGTCCCATCAGAGCTCTCATTAATAATTATATGTTTTCAGTTAATTAAACTGGAACAACATGAAAGTAGACTTGCTTGAATAAGTAGCAAGAAAACATATTTGGATTATGTTTGGAGACGGACTTCATTCATTTTATCAGTAGAGTAACTGATCCACCAAATCTTTATTCATGTGAGTGATCTTTGCACTTGCAAATAATCCCGTTGTAGCTCACACTCTATGAATGAAACTCTTTTCTGCTTTAATATACAGTCTTTGTTTTATTGACTGTCAATGGGAAATAGTCAACAGTAAATGCTAAAGAGGGCATAGTTCCAAATAATTTTAAAAAAGACTTAAAAAATTGTGAATTATATATATATACTCTCATTTTTTAGACTTCTAGAGAGGATAGTCTTAATACAAGAAAAAAAAATACTTCTATGAAAAGTATCTAGCAGCTTCTCAGTGTCTCAAATCAATGCTGTAGATATGTCTTTTAAAAATTTATATATCAGTTTGGTATTGCTTAGTCTTTATCACATATGGTTTTAGTAACTCCCAGGCCATTACCCTGTGCCTTTTAAAATGCTTCCAGAAGGCTGTATCTGTCAAAACTGAAAGAACTGAATCTCTGCCTATATGCAACAAGAATAAACTTTTGTAAGGGAAAACAAGATGAGTATAGGTTTTGCAGGATCATAAATAGCGTACGCTGTGTTCCTCACCCTGCTTCAGCCCTCTTGGCTGCTCTGCAGATGGCCATCAGCCTGCCAGCGTTGCTGTTTGGTGTGCAACAAAGTCCTACGGGCTTGTGCAGCCTTTTCTCCTCCAGACCCACCACTGCTATGAGTCTGACTATGGATGTGGGCAAGCCAGGGCCACAGTGGGTTTGGCAGTGAGCAGGACAGATCCTGGGCTTAGTTTCTTCTCTGTAAATGGGGATTTGAAATGTAAGAATACCCAACATAGTTACTAAGGGATGGTTTCAGAAAATTGCAACACGGCTTCATGCTGATGATCTCAGGCGTTCTGTATCACTTGTGGTTTGGGGTTATGGTCTGGGGTATGACATGACAAACAGACTCGTGTTCTTGCTGTTTTAGTGTCATCATGGGCTGGGACTTGTCCCAGGAAGTGTGTTACAGGGATATGACACAGCAGTCACAAAGGCAAAAATCCTTATAAAAGCTTCACCAGAAAGTGAAGGCAATGCTATCTTCAACGGTAGGAATGAGAAGACTATGGTAGAAAACCAATGTAACAGGATTTAATTGGACTGTAACGCTGAAAGTCCAACCCAGTGAGCCCCAAGGGCCTCCTGCTATCAAGCTGCAAGTTAATGCTGCTGCTGCCTGCCTCCTGCCCACCCCCCTGCCCATTCCACCTTGTGTGGGAGGAACCCAAATTACCACATCCCACCCAGTTCGAGCTCTCCCGGGGGGACAGATAAAGCACAAGGTGCCCATCTCCCATGTTTCCCATCTATCCTGACTGTTCTCGCTCTGTGCTGAGGTAGCAAAGGTCCTTCATGCCTGTCAGCCTCAAGGCACAGGCCCTGAAACTCAGTTGTTGACTCTGATGGTTGTAGCAGGCTTCAGGTGTCCAGAATGATAAAGGAAAACTCGTCTGCCTGGGGCAAGGCCTGACATGAGGGGATGTCTGGGTCTGTCTCTCCAGCCGGTCCCATTGGACCTGGATCCCTGCAACCAGCTCCATGCAGTGAGGAAGGGGCTGGAAAGGCACGGCTCCACCTTTCCACAGCAGGACCTGTTGATTCCTACTAACTTTAAATGAGTTAAACTGTCTATAAAAGTCCACAGGGATAAATTTTACCCAAACTTCATCTTTCCTTGCCTGTTGAAAATAATTTCCCAGCTACCCCTGCCCTCGGGACAGAGCAGCCGTCCCCCACAGCGCTCTCGTTACCAGATCCACCTCCAGCCTCCCCCTCCTTTTAGACACTTCTCTAGGCTGAGATCTTTAATAATTTCGCCTCTCTTTCAGCCTGGGCTCCAGCCTGGGAAAAACAAACCTGCCGGCCTGGCAAAAGCCGAGCAGAGGCAGCCCAATTACCGGCTTCCCCACTGTTCCTTTGGGCCGGCCGGTGCTCTCCTGCCTTTGTCTCCTCTCCTGCTGGCTGCCTCCGAGCAGCTCCCTTTGACTCTGCGCCACGCAGCCGGGCAGAACGAGGTCTTTGCACTTAAAATGCTCATCCCTCGTGCACGGGCACAGCAGCGGCGATGTGTCCCAGCAGAGGGGACACCAGGCAGGTCCCCAGGTCTGGAAGCGTCTCCTCGCTTCTGCACCTGAGATGTTATCATCCTGCTTTCCCTTACCTTCCTAAATTCCACCCTAAGACAAATGACATACCAGCAGCATGGCATTTATTTAATTACTTTGACTAATTGCTAGTGCTGGCTGTAGTCAGTTGAGTGGGCTTCTCCTGTGGGACGCCTCAGTGAGCCCATGTAAGGGTGTGAGGTGTGGGGCATCAGCTCCCTGCTCATCCCTGTTCTCCAGATTGAAGGTAAATGTCCTACAGCAAAGATGCCTCGGGAGGCACAGTGGCTGTACGTCCTCTCTTGGAGCTAGCGATGAAAAATCTACTTTTTAAGTGAGAAACAGTGTATTTTCCCCATGTGCCATTATCAGGGCTTCAGCTACAAGAGTGCTGGACCCTCTCAGAGGATTTGCAGTTTGCCAAGGGTTTGTATGTGGGGAGGGAGCTGTGAGGGGAGTGCTGGGAGAAGCTTTAGAAGTGAATTGTTCGGACATATCTCCATCTCAGCGCTCGGTTTATAAAACAAATTCTTCGGGCAGGTGCTTGAATTCACAGTCTCTTTAGAGAGAATTTATCAGCCCCAGGAATATACTGGTTAAGAAAAAAAAAAAAAAAAAAAAGAAAAAACTATCAACATCAGCTGCTAGCAGGGAAAAGCTAATCATCCAAACTTTGCTGCGGGAGAGGTGCAGCTGTCAAAGCAATAAGGTAAATGAGTCTGGGACTGAAATGGTTTTTGCGGCAGAACTCTGCTCCCTGATAAATAGGGGAGATTGAACTATAGCACCATTCCACTATTCCTTGGTAATGCACCATTTTGGGGCTGACTGGGTGGTCTTAAGTCCATTGCCACAGTGGCTATATCGCTGATACCAATCAAGGCCCCGCAGCTGAGACCCTGAGTGACCTGCTTCAGCAGCTTTTTTCAAACCCCAATTCACTCATTTGTGTGGGATGCTTTTCTGCTACTTTATTTATGGGATTACATAAATGAGCCATTAAAAATGTAAATCTTCAGAACAGTTGAATAATAAAGATTTAAACAATAAGCTCAGGGCGGTACAGTACAGAAACTTCCCCGAACCAGCAGTACTGCACCATCGTGGCTATGGCAACAATAGCGGGTTAAGGGAAAGAGAGAGCAAGCAGAAAATAAAACGTCCCAGCATTGTTACAGTCACTGGCACCACAGAAAGATTAGGGATTTTTTTTTAAGAGTATTAGAACAATAATGAAGATGTGCCATTATGCGCCACAAAGGAGCCCATGCCATCCCTCACATAGTGCAGGTGTCAAAACAATCGCTGCTCCACACAGAATTGAGCGTAAGGGAAGTTTGTCCCACCTCACCACAAAGCGTTTAACCCTTCCCGGGCTGGATGCAGCTAAAGAAATGCCATGGCTGCTGAGGGCTGTTTTCTCCTCTCTCCTGTGCCGTTAGGCATCCTGTCTGAGCATCCTTCCTAAGCAGGGGCAGTGAAGCTGTGCACCGTAGACCTCACCGAGGAGCTGGCTGCAGGTTTTATTTTGCTTATGTTGTGCCTATATCATGTAACGTATCAGGCTAGGCAATACCAGTGGAGAATTTTACTGATGTTAAGTTCCACTGCAGCCTCTCTCTGTAAAGGATAAACTGAGGGAAGTAGCTTAGACTGATATCTTGTCTTACAAATTTTGAGCTTAACTGAGCTGATTTTCCCTGTAGCAGTATTTTAGGTGTCATGTAATAATCTTCATAGGAGAACCATAGTGAAAAAGGCTGAGATTTCACCAGTATTTCAGACATGCATACCTGTATGGCAAACACAGCACCACACCTGTGCCCTCCTTAGAAGTGGCTTCAGCCTGCCATGCACTAGTTCAGTATTTCCTAGTTCTCTGTTCTGGGGACAGTGCAGAGGTGTTCCTCCAGAGCAAATCTGAGAATTTATACTGAATGGTTAAGATTGGAAGCGATCTTAAAGCCCACCCATTTCCAACCCCCTGCCATGGGCAGGGACACCTCCCACCACACCAGGTTGCCCAAAGCCCCATCCAGCCTGGCCTTGAGCACCTCCAGGGATGGGGCATCCACAGCTTCTCTAGGCAGCCTGTGCCAGGGCCTCACCGCCCTCTGAGGGAAGAATTTCTTCCTAATACCTAATCAAAACCTATCCTCTTTTACTTTAAAGCCATTCCTCCTTGTCCTATCACTGTGCCCACTGATAAAAAGTCCATCCCCAGCTTTCCTGTAGGCCCCCTTTAGGTACTGGAAGGCCACTATAAGATCTCCCTGCAGCCTTCTCCTCTGCAGGCTGAACAACCCCAGCTCCCTCAGCCTGTCTCCACAGGAGAGGTGCTCCATCCCTCTGATCATCCTCATGGCCCTCCTCTGGACTCAGTCTAACAGGTCCATGTCCTTCTTGTGCTGGGGGCCCCAGAACTGAGCACAGCACTCCAGATGGGGTGTCATGAGAAAAAAAAAAAAGAACATATTACTTCAGTAGCAATGGTGAAGTATTAAGGACATAAAAAGGGACATATTACATCACTACATATAAATCACATCGTGTAAAGGACATATTACATCACTGTTTCAGAGGTCACCACCCTCTGGATGTTAGTATTTCTAACCTATTTCTGAAGACAGACGTACACCCCTATCCTCCTGGAAGAAGGGCAAGGCCCAGCCCCACCACCCCTTGCTGGCCAGTGAATCATGACCCCCCTGCAGAAAGGAAAAGGGTTTCATCAAACCTGATCCATGTTTATTGGTCTGACCATGATGAAAGCAGCTGCATTTAGGCACAACATTTGGAATTTCTTGGCCTTGTAAATTAAGTCCTATATGAAAAAAATATGAAGCTCTTTTGCAAATAATGCAAGTAGGCATGGCATGACATGGCATGCAAGTGAAATCTTCTACAACAATGGGTTTTCATGAATTTCTGTGTTTTCCTGGCCTTTAAAAAGCATTCTTATTTCAGAGAACTATGGGAGTTGAGCATGATTCCCTTCCTACATCTTAGCAAATCCATAGACATCAGAAGAGTACTCGGATTTCATTCTGGTGAAAATTAGAAGTGAAGCAGTTCCATAGTCTCTCTTATACTTAAAGTTCACTATCCTTTGTCAATTCTTGCTATCTTTACTTTCTGAAGTCTGTTTACTGTAGTGTACTGATGTCATAATGAGATTTTAGCATTATTATAATGGCCTGCATTCAACTTAGCATCACAGGATGGCTGAAGTTGGAAGGGATCTCTGGAGGTCTCCTGGTCCAATCCCACTGCTCAACCAGGGACACCTTCAGCAAGTGGTCCAGGACCATGTCCAGATGTCTTATGGGTATTTCCAAGGAGATATGAGTAACTTCAAGCATCTTAGTCTTACATTATTATATTGTGATGATTTATTACAGGTGAAACTTGTACTGATAACAATAGGACTGATTTCACTGAATGTAGACAATGGATACCACAAATCCAAAAAAAATTTTATTTTTTTTTTTACCTGCAGTAAGGGAGGAGGAAGAATTCCTGGAAGTGGGAACAGAGAAACATTTAAAGAATACAATAATGTCAACTATGATAACATGATGAAGTTTATTTTCTGAATGGTGGCTCTCACAGGGATTGCATGTTTGGGGCGAGGAAAGGGAAAGACGAAAATGGAAAGTACTAAAAAAGTGGAGAGGTCAAAGGAGAGCAAAATGTAGACAGCTTTCTGTCAATGAGGAAAGTCTGCATCTGAGTTATTTATGAGATTTCTTGAGATAACTGAATTTCTCCCAGGGCAGAATTTGGATGCTAAGATGCATAGATCCTGCCATCAGTCATAGTGGTGAGCTTGGTGGTGTTTTCGCATGCTCCTGCCTTACAGTGCAATGGGCAAGGGATGCAGGGGTGCTGCAATCCAGCACAGACTTAGTGCAGTGCCACCGATGACCCTGTCATCCAGAAAGCTTCCAGGCTGCTCTACAAAACCCGTGTTGCCATGGTCCTTCTAGTCCTTGAGTGTGCTCCTCATCTCTAGTGAAATTGAATTAACCTACTCATCATACCCACAGCAGAGAATGCTTCAAATCTGCTGATTGCTCTAGGATTCTTTTTCATTACAATATCTAGTTTTGATTAAATATTTTGGAAATAGTTTGCAAAGACTTCAAAATTCTGATGACGCTGGAAAAAGGCCATAATTAATACATCCTGCTTGTTTCAGGGAGATAGCTGAATATTTTACTTAACCTTTACAACCTGTAAGCAGACACTTTGTGGAAAGAGAGTTAAGGAGATCAGCCACTCCATCAATCTAATGTACATGATTATTTTTTTTTTCCCCTTCATTCTACAACAGTTTAATTCAGGACTGGCTGCAGGGCAAGCTGGGGATAACCATGTGGCACGTGGTGCTGTATTTCTTGGAGTTTATTTGGGTAAATAACCACAGAGGTTGTCAGCAAGTGGGTAACGTCAGCTCAGTCCAGGCATTTACACTGTCAAAAGTTCATCTGGGTGATGGCTGTGGTTGCACTCCCACCTGGTAAAGGTTGAAGCCATGTGGAAGTATGGGATGTAACTACAAATCTCACAGTTGTAAATAAACTCTGGAATAGAAAAGCAAAACAAACCAGATTTCGAATCTCTTAACAACTTTACAATTGCAGGAAAAATCCCTCTTTGAACCAGAAGATTTGGTTAATAATGACTTGGTGTATTACGTCATTGTTTCAGTCTTTATATGAAAGCAAAAGATTTTACTTCATTTCCATATTTGACAGAAAAATAACTGTAGTCTTCACTGGCTTTCTCTACATCTCACTAGTGATCCAGGAACTGGATCCTGAAGACATTAGGACATGGCATTGAGGAAAGTCTAGTCTGTAAAAAGGGCAGCTTTACAAGGTGGAGTGCAGAGTGAATGGAAAAAAAAAAAAAAAGGAAAAAAAAAAAAAAAGATAAAGAAAAGCCAAGTTTCACCTCTGGCTTTATAGAAGGGAGTCTTTCCTTACACCTTCATGATGTGCCAGATTAAAAGAACTTTGACTATTTTGGGGTATTTAAGTGGAGCTGGAAGTCTTCAGGGAATGGAGAGTCCTAGGTTGCAGAGATGAGTCAAGAAAGGCCTGGGAGCCTCTGGAAGCCCTGCTGCAGGAGCAGGGAAGTCAGAAGAGGAGCTGGTGGGACATGTGGGGCTTGTGCCCATGTCTTGAGTTCCTCAGGACTTCAGGGCAGCCTCAGCTTTGGGACTTGCTCTGTGAGGGGCGGCAACCAGGAGCTATGGTAGGAAAATGCAACCTCTGGCATCATTCACTCCAGCCTTGCTTTTTTGCATGGTCTCAGGTAGGAGTGCAATTGCTGTCTGACAAAAACATGAATGTCCTGCACTTACCTGACAGCAGTGTGAGTGCTCACTGGGGCTGAAGGCCATGAGAGACAGAGCTGCAGAGCTCCGTGTGGAAAACTCATTGCCAGGGTGAGCGTGGTCCTTGCCCTTTTGCTTGCTTCAAGGGGCAGAGGAGCTGGCTGCCAAACCAGGGAACACAAGCAGGCACCTGTAACAGCAAATCCTCCTTCTGACCCCAAAAGGAGGCAGAAACTTGCTGAACCAAATGTCCATAGCTCCTGCTTCAGACCTGGGGGTTTTTGTATGGCTTCTCCATCCTTATCTATTGGCCAGATGAAGGACTTCCAGCCTACTGACCTAGGATGCTTTCTTTGCTTCTTTCTCCTTTCTTTGTTAACCTGGTTCCGCGCAAATTAAAGTGATAACTTGACACTTCAAAAAAAAAAAAAAAAAAGTAAATCTGAATTTTCCCCTGTCATAAACCGTGAATATAATTTCTTGGGATAATGTTGGCTCTCACCACATGCTTTAAAAAAATAAAGACTCAAACAACCCAAAACAGCCACTGCAAATTCGTAGTGAAAATGAATGGAGCCTGCCTCATTCATAAATGTCATACGACTTTGGCTAAAAAGGCAAGCCTGTCATCCCAAGGACAGCAGCTGTTGTTATGTTGAACAAAATGGATACAAATGGGTATTATTTTAAAGTGAAATGCTTAATACCGGGCCTAACAAGCACACTGTCCTCTCTGTAACCCTGTGTCATACAAGCCATGATCTCCAGTAGAGGGCTTGATTGCACAGGAAATAAAATTCACTGGCTGTGCCCTACCAAACCGACAAACACACTGGCAATGTTTGAGTTACTATGGCAATCACAAAATAGGAAGGCCTTTTCTTCTTTTCCCCATCTCTGCATGCAGCCGCAGGCTGCTCCTGAATAGCTCACATCTGCAAAAAGTTTTAACACGGTACTCAGATAAAGAAAAGGATCCCAAAAATGGGCATTGACCCGTCTCAAAAAATGTTGCAAATTTTATATACAAGAATTGGGGAGCTGTGCCACTTTGCGCAGGTTATGTCATAATGTGAACAAAAAGGGATAAAAGCTGATGAAGGCTTTTGCTGTCAAATATGGAGAGAGGGGAAAAAGCAGAAGTAAATGACAGCTTTAATGCAGATGTAAGAAGAAAAGTCAAAGATGGGTGACAGAAAGTTACTGGTCAATGAATAAGGGAAAATTTTCAAACACAAAAACCAGACAAAAGAGTAAAATACAATAAAAATCTTGCTATAGAGAATACTGAGAAAAGTCCCAAAAGCACAGTGAGCAAAATCTTGGAACTATCAAACCATGTGAAACCGCCATGTGGTTCTTTAGAGCGGCCCATTTCAGGCATTAATAGCTCCCATTATAAAGGGGGAACCTGATCTCTGGCCTGGAAAGCTTTCAAGAAGCAGACTTTTTACAGCAAAATTGAAAAGCAAAACAAAACTAAACCTTCCCTCTGTGCACAAATTAACCAGGATTTGTGTCTTTCTACACAAATTTAGCCCTGCATAATGAACTGTTACACATTTTACCAGTATTCCTTAGACAAATGCTTTCTGGTAATGGGGAATAATTATGTATTTAAATGGAGATTTGTTTTCTGGCAGATGTTACAATCTTGGGCTTTCTGACAGTATGCTTTCCACCATTAAAATATGTTTATTGTTGATACTAGAAATCTACCTTTACCAACAAGCTGATTTCCACCATCTAATTTAGATGCTTGTGCGGAGCATGTGAACATGTGCGAAGTGTCTGACGGTCTCTCAAGGATGTTTTATCCCATTGAGAAGAAAGGTGTGAGTCCAGAATTTAATATACAAATTTTTTACTCTCTGGTTGTTTTGCTTGACATGTCTGGAAAGTGCAGCGTGGGAGCTTGAAGGCACCACCACCACCTCCACGTACGTTAGCTCCAACTCACAAGAAGGTTCAGTAAGAGTAAATTCAATCTTAATTTGATCTTAATCTTGGGTTCGATTGACACATTATGGCTTCTGAAAGTATCATTGCACTTTAAAAGCTCTTACTGACAAGTCACATTAATCACCAGCATCTGAGAAAGGCTTAATGTGGGGAAATGAATGAAAATGGCATAAACAGTTCACAAAAAAAGTCCAAAGGGCCGAAAGAAGCCCCAAATCCAGTAAAAGTGGGACTGCATTATACATTCATTGACTCTTGTTCTTTTGGGGGTGTTTTGGTATGAAAAGAAAGAAACAATGGAAGACAATAGCGCTACCTTATCAAAGTTCATTCAAGCAGCTATTTCAAATACTTTTAACGGCTTGTCACTGGGTCTTGCAAGTCTCCGAGAGTCTAAACATTCTGTCACATTTGTGTACTAACCACTTAAAGTGCTGCTAAAGCCTTTTGACCTGGACTGACTCTCCTTTATCTAGGTCAAAATGCAAGGCAAAGCCTTTGTGTTCCACGGCCTTCATTAAATTCATTGATTTGACCTGTATTTTAAAGACCAAAAGTCAAATGGAATGGGAAGTTAAAGTTCCCATACAAAATCTTCCACCGAGCACTTCACTGCCTCCTTGAACTATGTAACGTTTAGAAAAGGCCATCGCATGGCCATTTGAAGTGTGGGCTATAGCTGGAGTGGCAGTTTTGTCCACTTTTTTTTTTTTTTTTTCAAGAGCATTAAAGGGATTCATCGGAGCTTTCTCTCTCCTAAATGAGGACAAAAAACTTGAGGCTTGCAGACTTACTGTTTTTTCTTGCTTGGAGTCATCTTTTAACAGGGCGTAGCAATGTTCAGATAAATATTATTTGTATCTCTAGCACAATGACAGACAGAGATGAGGTTTGGTGCCATACATTAGACTCCTGACATGATTGTGGTCACTTGAACTGCTGGGGGTAAGGAGCTTTTATGCGTGAAGGAATAAACCTTCTGCATTTGGAGACCAAGTTTCAGAACTAGCGTGTACTCTTCCTTGGAATACAGCAGAAACCCCAAGGCCTTTAGAGACAAAACAGTGTTTTAAGCCTTAATTTAGTTTTAAACCAGTATTTAGACATCAAAAAGCTCAAAACCTGGGGTTTCTATTCATCCCCAGTCAAGAGTCTTGGTGCAGGAGGTGTTTCTACTTGTGGTGGACCCAGCTGATGTAGCAGGTGTGAGATGGGTTTCCCTTACTATTAGTAAAGCTTTTAACTTGCCAGTGGCTGGAGGTCAGACAGCAGGGGCAGGCCAGTTTGAATGGGCAGGCAAGTCCTACCCTGCAGGGATGGGGAAGAGAAGAAGAAGTCCAAGGGCTCCTGGATGGTGGGATGCACTCGTGCAAGGTGGGTGCAGGCTGGTGACTTTATCTTGACACACGTATGACAGAGACACACTGGTCAGTGGAATTAAAAAAATACAAATATGAAAGTAAATATTAGCCAAAAGAAAGGCCACACAGATCTTCAAAATGAACAGCTTGCCTTGAGATGATCTGCAAACGTACAATTTCAAAAATAAGGATCATGAATGATCCAGGTATTTGGTACAGCTTTCCAGAAACTGTTATTTTCATGACCAACATTAGGAATGGCTGACTAGAGGTGCTAGGTTATGGGATTAAAGGCTCATTTCCACCAACACATAAAAGCACAGAGGAACAGTGACAGGAGAGGAAACCCCAATAAGCTATTTGGAGAAAACTGAGTTTTGTCTGGGACAAAACCCAGACCACTTTATAGACTGCAGGGTGAGTAGTGCCAACGTGGATATGGGACTCATTATGGGAAGAGGGGGAAGAAAATCCTAGGATTGTACAAGTTTTGCCATGGGGACTTTGCAGGAAGGACTAAAGGTTGGGGAAAGAAATGGATCAAGGTGCTTTGGGAAAACAAGTGTGGGAAAACAGAAGGAAAGACAATATAAAGGCTGGTTTTGTGTAAAGAATCTGCAGATTGGTATGTGTGTCTGATCCTGACATCTGTCCCATTTTCTCCTTAAACCCCATTTCCAACCACTTTCCTGTGCATTGCATGGAGGTCAGCACCAGCAGCTGGCACGGAGCTGCACACAGCGCCTTGTGGGAATGGCTTGGAAAGACGAGCAGGGATGAGTGCCTGTAAGATACGTGGGTGATCCTTACTGCTGGAGAAATCCCTTCTGGAGCTTTTCAACAAGTCTAACAGTAGCTGCCAAGTACAAATTTTGGACAGAGAGACAAAGTGAAGGTTATTTTGCAAAAAGTTGAGAAATTTTCCTTTTCTTCCTTCCTTCCTTCCTTCCTTCCTTCCTTCCTTCCTTCCTTCCTTCCTTCCTTCCTTCCTTCCTTCCTTCCTTCCTTCCTTCCTTCCTTCCTTCCTTCCTTCCTTCCTTCCTTCCTTCCTTCCTTCCTTCCTTCCTTCCTTCTTTCCTTCTTCTCCATGAAACTTTGGCCGTCCCATCCTATCTTCTCTTCCTCCCTGAACATTGTTATCTCCTTCTAAAGCTCCCCTTGGAGCATCAATGTTCTCAGGAGCTTTGAAGTGGGTAAGACACTTTCTCAGGTGCTTCCAGAATACCTTAGTGAGCTCCAAACTGATGCAGAAGCAGGGTAATCCAAGTGCTTTAAAGCACAAGACAATGAACCCCATAAACATGGCAGTTCCAATGGACTGTTTTTGTTGTTGTTGTTGTTGTTGTTGTTTGTTTGTTTGTTTGTTTTGTTTTGTCTTGTTTTGTTTTGTTTTAAAGTCCAGAAACAGGTAAAGTCATTGTCACCTAGCAATAGGTCTGTAAGAAAATATAAATAATTTCTAGTTTCATGTAATTATGATTTTACAAATCTCACCAACTAAAAGATGTAGATGAGAAGATGCACCAGAAACGACATATGGAAAGCCTTCAGTGTTGGGTCACCATACAAAAAAGCTGGCTGGAAAAAAATGTAGGAAATGAGGGCTTCTTTAGCTTTTGGGTGAATTGTCCTTAAAAAGAAGAGAAAGGTCAGTCTGACATCGACCAAGATCGTAGTTTTTATTCAAAAGAGAACATAACGAAAAAAAAAGAAAAAACAGACCAAAATAAAATGAAAAACAGATCTAAAACAGACATTTGTGCCATTATTTTCCATGATTCTGATTTTGTGCAAAAATTAAATTTTGAAAGCTAGAACAAGACCCTTGGCCAAGGATAGTTTATGTGACTTTTTCTTGTTTGAAAAATTTTCTGTAAAAGGATTTTATTTGTCTTATTTCTTATTCACCTGTAGTGATTTGCTCAGCAGTTAGGCAATCTCTGGATTGTTTTCAGACTCCTTGTCTACTGCTTTCTACATTCCTGAAATGTTTTTTAACGTTTTGTGACTGAGCTATAATTGGTAACTGAGAAACATTTTTTTTTTTTCTTTTCTGATGTCAAATTGGGCAATTCCTGAAGCTTTGAAGATTTACCAGATGATCCCTTCCTACTGTGACTCTTCATGGAAGATCATGTTTGCCAGAGGCTCTGTGTCCATGAGCATCCTTGTAAACCATATCCTCTCACATCTCTGGAAGGGAATGAGATGAAGGAGTTGAATGCCACCAAAGCAGAGTGATTATTTTATATTTGGGAAAACATTTGTGAAAATCTGTTTGGAGTTGGCTGTAAACAGAGTCACTCTAAACTAGAGTGTCTCCAATAAAGGGGTATTGTTCCTGGCCATCAAAGCAGAATAAAAGTAACCCCAGGACCACATTCAGTGGTGTGGGAACCATCTAGTCCATGGCAAGCTCCCCCTTCCTGCCAGCCCATGGTGGTCCCATTGCAGTGAGAGTTTTCTCTGGGGACTGGGCAGAGCAAGCAGCTGCTGGGGAAGCACCATGGAAGCTGAGATTGAGAAACACCCTACTGGGTCAGAGCAGTGGTCACCTACCTCATACTCTGCATTGGTAGGATCTGCTATGAGAGGGAGCACAGGGGTTTCACCACTCTGCTTTGCTGGGAATCCCCAGCCCTATAGCTGATGAGAAGCTTGCTAGCAGGCTTCTGGGTACCATCTCGTGGACCTGCTCTCCTCAAATGTGTCTAAACCCCCTGTGAACCTGCTGACACCACCTGTCTTTGTGCCTTCCCAGGATGGTGTTTCCAGACATTCACCATCAGCTATGTACTGACTGTTGAAACCGATCTACCTTGAGTTCTACCGAGCGCTCTCCAGTGCTTGTGTGGAGGGGTTTGGTGAAGAAGAGTTCCACAATTGCCTTCCCTCCACCCTCAAACTTTTACGAACTTTGTACATATCCTTCTGTAAATTGAAGGGTCTTTTTACTCTCCGCATACAGTTGTCACATCAATTCCCCTCAGTTATTTTCAGTGTCCTTTTCTGTGTGCTCTGACTTTACTACGTCCTTCTTGAGATGCAGAGACCCAAACTACACCCAATATATAAGGTATGGGAAAAATAAGGTTTTAGGCCTCTCTTCACCCTTTATCTACCTAAGATAACCATGTATATTCATTTCAGTATTTTCTATCTCTACTTGGAAGCCTGAAGTATACAGGCTGTGAAGATTATAGCTAATTCAAACTATGGCTGATCAAGGACCAGAAAGGAAAAGCTAAATCATTTTAAGACTCATTTTATATTTACAAAACACAGTCAGCACGAAACACAAATTACACCAATTCAAACGCATCAGGAAGTTTTCTCTACTCAGAGAACTTGCAACCAGCATAGGCAGGGAAGGAAAAGGGGAAAAGGAGCAGAGAAGTGAAGGGTGATGATATATGGGGACCAGAGAGATGCTGATGCAGTCTCTTTAATTTCCAAGTTTATAGTCTGGAGAAGGAAGATTTTTCACACAAGAAAATTATCTATAAACACTTGTACCTTTTCCTCCCTGTTCCATTCTAGTCTCCTGGTCAAAGCATCTCACAGCTCTTTAGAAATGCTCCTTTGCTTTCAGAAATCACCTAGTGAGTATCCAGATGTAGTGGCAGTGGTCATGGGAATAAATGCACCACCAGTGCCTTGGGGCTTGTTGTGGGCTGGTGCAAGTGGAACAGGCTTTTAGCACTCTGCAGACCCCTACAGCTTTCTCATTTAGGTGCTGAGGATTGGTCATCGGGCTTCACTTCTCTCTGCTGTCCTTCTCTCTCCAAAGATGCATGGTTGGATATGGTTGTGACCAGCTGTGGATGAAGAAAGGGCCATCTTCTGCAGAGTACTGAAACACAAGGGAGTAGCTCACATTTGCAGTGCGACAGCAAAGCAGCAGTGCTTGTAAGTGAGCACGAGTGCCTGAAATGACTGTTTTAGGCTTTGCTGCCATTCTGGGGAGCTCTCTCCCCCATAAGTATCCTCCCTGTCCACCTGCAGCAGCTGGGATGAAGCCCCAGAGATGCTGCAGCAGTGCAAAGCGAAGCAATTCTACCTTGTCACCTTAGCACCACGGGGGAAAAGCGCCCTGCACAAAGCACCCCGTTCGAGCCCCAACAGGTGGGAGCCAACAGCTTTTTGTACCGAGGGGTTCAGGAGAGCTGTATTAATCTGTTTAATGCCACGTTGTCCGACTGCCTTGTTTGCCAAGCTGTGAGCGGGCGGCACGGCACGCACCACGACCTAATGATGTACTACCAACACCCACGCCAAAGACAAGGCCATTTAGTGCAGAGAGACAAGCTGAGTTAGCATAAAAGAGGAGGCATCAATCACCATTCCCCCAAAACAATGGCGATAATTTAATGGCTGTTTTTTGAGAAGAACTGGCACTATACAGAGATTGGGGAGAAAGGTCTGGTAGGCTTCACCTGCAGCTGAGAGCTATTTGTTCCCTTTGTGCCAACCCGAGTGAGGTTTGAAATGGCAATTTCTGCAGCTGGCATCATATGTATCAAGTTATGCTCCCAACTAAAGGTTTACTCTAAATTGCTAGATTTTCTGGCTCAAACTCTTATTAGTCAAGCATGAGTGACTTTGCTAATGAATTCACTTTCTTGAATTTCAAACTAATCTGCAGAGTTCTGTAGCACATATTTTCTCCTGTTAAAATCCTTTAGCTTTTTAACATGATTTCCCTTTAATCTACTAGTTCTGTAACATTTTTTTTTTCTATAGGGTTTACAGAGATCAAATTCAGACTTAGAACAAGAATTTGCAGACATTATATTCAGCTGACTAGTATCCATGCGCTGTAGCTCTGCATTTGACTGAACTTTTTTTGTTTTCAGAGAGATGAACCAGTGCAGATATCCTTATGCATGGTATAAGGTGATGCTACATAACTAACACAAAACTATCTGGAGAACTGAAGTCATCAAACTAAATAAATGCACTCTTGAAGGTTGCAAAAAAAGCCAAGTACAAGAATAAGCCTGGAAAGGGTTTTGAAGTCATCTTTTTGTCCAGACCACTGCCACAAGATCTGATCACCTTCACATCAGATGGAGTTTTCTCCAAGCCATTCTTAAACACTTCCCATGATGGAGAGCACACCCATCTCTAGCACAACTCTGCTGCTTCACTGCCCATCCTATTAGCAAGTGTTTCTAGTGTCTTACTGGAACCTCCTCACTGCAGCTTGTCCTGTATGAGCATGAAGGGTATTTTTCTCCTTTTTTTTTTTTTTTTTTTTTTTTTTTTTTTTTTTTTTTTGCAACAGCTCTTGGCATACATGTATTTGGAAAATATCAGAAAATCCCTAGCATACACCAGAACAGCCCCAGTCCCTTCACAGTACAGCACATTTTCTGGATGTACTCTCACTCATCTTGTCTTCTTCTGCCAGCTCCCCAAATATGCGAGGTCCAGGCTAGATCCTGAGCCCCAGCAGAGCACACACCAGTGCAGAGCAGGGAGGGAGTGAGCCGGGGTCCGGTTCTGCCTGTAGTTCTCCTTGCCAGATGTTGGAATAAACAATTCTTGTTTTGCTGAAGACCTTCTCAGGGTTTCAGCACAAACAATAAATTTTGGCTTTTACAGTTTTCAAGGAAAATGTGTTAAATGCTTTGAAATGGACTATCCAGAAAACAGTACTGATAAAGGTCCTGCAGTGAGTCAACTTGACTCACTAAGTCCCAGAATTGCCCTGATGGCTTTAAGTTTTAATCCTCACCATTCTTCAGAGGGCTACACTTCATACTTTGACCTGAGTCTTTCCTTTTCCTCCAGCAGCAGTTACTGCTTATGCTTTAGTAACCCCTGTTTAGTAACCTCAGCTAGATGCTGAGGAGTGTACCAAGAAGATAGTCCATCTCATTAACCATATTAAAAACTTTTAAAGAAATTGCTGTTTTTCACAAATGTCTTTTTTTCCTTCCTTCCTTCCTTCCTTCCTTCCTTCCTTCCTTCCTTCCTTCCTTCCTTCCTTCCTTCCTTCCTTCCTTCCTTCCTTCCTTCCTTCCTTCCTTCCTTCCTTCCTTCCTTCCTTCCTTCTTTCTCTTCTCTTCTCTTCTCTTCTCTTCTCTTCTCTTCTCTTCTCTTCTCTTCTCTTCTCTTCTCTTCTCTTCTCTTCTCTTCTCTTCTCTTCTCTTCTCTTCTCTTCTCTTCTCTTCTCTTCTCTTCTCTTCTCTTCTCTTCTCTTCTCTTCTCTTCTCTTTTTTCTTTTCTTTTCTTTTCTTTTCTTTTCTTTTCTTTTCTTTTCTTTTCTTTTCTTTTCTTTTCTTTTCTTTTCTTTTCTTTTCTTTTCTTTTCTTTTCTTTTCTTTTCTTTTCTTTTCTTTTCTTTTCTTTTCCTCTCATTTTAACTTCTATTTCTACTACACTCATCCAAACTCTTCCAGAATGACCTTTATGAGGATGATGGGCCACAGAGCAAGCTCAGTCCATCATCCCACATAGCTGTGGACATTCTGCAGGACTTACGAGTGGGACTTGTGAGGCACAACATACTGCTGCCCTCCTATATAGTACATCAAATTCAGTCTATCTACAGACAACAGCTACCCCCAGAGAGTGCAGAAAGAAGACAATTTCATGCAATGCTGAAATATGAAACATGCAGCTTGGTAGGGAGCAAGCACCTCATCCACTCTGCAGATGGGACAGCACTGGGTCAGCAGAGGTACAGATACCATGAAAAAGGTGCACGTTGACCTTCATCTTTGTTATTCTGTTTTGTCAGTATAAAGATAAGGCAATTTTATTTTTATATTTGGGTTTCAGGTACCAGTCAAAAAGAAGTTTAGGCATAACTTTGGTGCTAGGTGCTATCACACTCACTTCTAGTGCTGAGCCTATATTCTGCTTCAAAGTTGGATTGCATCTTCACTGAAGACTCTGGAGTTGACAGAACCACACAAATCTGTAAGTTTGTCCCATTGATATTGAATATCCGTCCAGACCTAAGTTCCCCATGCCATTTCACTGCTGAGCCCAGTGCTATTTCCAAGAGAGCATCCTGCAGTGATGCCATTGCTAATCCCAATGGGAAGAGCTGTATAGAACAGAATAGGATAGGGTAGGATAGGGTAGGATGGGATAGGATAGGATGGAATGGAATGGAATGGAATGGAATGGAATGGAATGGAATAGAATAGAATAGAATAGAATAGAATAGAATAGAATAGAATAGAATAGAATAGAATAGAATAGAATAGAATAGAATAGAAATTCTATTATATATATAGAGAGAGAGTCTATTTCATATATATATAAATATATATATATATATATAAAGGGATATTTGAAGAACATTAATGTTCATTGAAGAACATTGCACATAATCAACATCCTTCCTTTGTACTGTGATGAGCCACATAGAAAGTACTGGTCTCTTCCTGTCTTTCAGAGAAGATAATTCAAGTGCTTTCAGTGCCAGAAGATGACCTCTTTCAGGCATCTAAAGTGTGGATAGTGGCTACTCATACTGCCTTATGGTGCTTAAATATGATTTCATAGTGTTATGTCTTGAGTATTAGGTCTTCAGAATGACATAGAGCTTGACTCTCTTATATATATTTGTTCTAGAAATTGTCCTAGTCAATGAAGATGACAGTGCTTTAGGAAAGCTTTATAGAGGCAGAGCTCAAGTGTTACTGTCATAACCATGGGAGGGAATAATCCTTGTGATAGCTTGTGCTGGAGTCACTGATACCTTGGAAGACAAAGACCTGTTTTTTGTAGCAGGCACCAGGAGGAGTATTTGGGCTACCTTGGTGGTGTACTCATGCAGCCCTCACTGCTTAGCATGTGAGCTGCCACATGTTGAACCAATTGAAGTCCTCAGAGAACCAGGAGCTGAAAAATCCCATACAATTCAGTTCCCACAAGTCCTGTCATACTGCCCGTGTCATTGTGTGGTTTAGTGGCTACCTCAAGCTCCCTTTATCACATTTCCCCAGAGAGAGAATTCCTGTCATGAAAAATGTAGCCTTTGTAAGGTGCTCTAATATGGGTTACTGAGCCCAGAAATCAAGGGAACTAGTATAGATTTATGTGTGCTCTTATACGAGTCTAAATCAGAAGCAATTCCACTGACCTTGCAGAGTTTGGTTCCTAGGACTTGCATCAGAAACACTAGTTTGGATGTGCTCAACAACTAACTAAACCTGAAGCATTAGCACATTGCTGTTTGAGGCAATGAAACTATCTGGAAGGACAGCTTGTACAAGGAGATGAAGCTTCACACTGACTTCACTAAATGAAGACCAGTTATAGTCATAGAATCAGTGAAAGGTTTGAGTTGGAAGGGACCTTAAAGACCACCTGGTTCCAATGCCCAGCCACAGGCAGGGACACCTCCCTCCAGGTCAGGTTGCCCAAAGCCCCATCCAGCCTGGCCTTGAGCATCTCCAGGGATGGGGCATCCACAGCTTCTCTGGGCAAAGTAGATTCCAACCTCTGAGAGCAGGGTGAAGGTAAAGGGCAGCACTTCTGTGGGTGTAACCAGAAGATAAGGGATCCCCAGCCATTTACTCCAGCTTCATACAATTCTGTAATGCCATGACCATTTATGGCTGAAATTTTGCCTTTACAAAATACTCTTTTTAATGTGATTACCATTTCGTCATTCTATATTAGGTTCCGTCTCCATGGTGTTTGACTTCCTTTTGGAGAAGCTACACGAAATAAGAGTGCTTGCTGAAAACTTTTTTTTGTGTATTCAGTTAGGTTTTGTATCTTCCAATTAAGTAGACATGCCATTGGCTGGTCCTCCAGGAAGTTGCTCCACTTGTTCTGAAATGTTATCATTTCTAAGACTACAGGGCAAAAGCAGGTGGAGTCCAAAGTGCTTTTAAGTTAGAGTTTTAGCTAAGCTTTCCAAGCAAAGTAGGAGATGGTACGAGCAGATGGTGTGGAACCACACATCACTTGCACAAACATCTAAGCTTTGGCCCAATGAACAATAGTGACACCAATATTGTTCATTTGAGCAAATGCATGGAAATACTTGGCTTGGACAAATGCATAGCAAATCATTTTAGCATTTTCTAAGGAAGTTTATCAAATTTGGCAATCAATCATCTAAGTTGACCAAGGATACAGTGTCTTTGCGGTAAATGTTCATGCTTGTCATCATTAACATCATTTAGATTTTAGACTTTTTCTAATTAAGAAAGGTTCCCACCAGCAACAGCAAAAATCCCTACCACCTCTTTCATTATCTCAGCCTTTCTTCTCTTTAATTACTATTGAGCTCCTGGCTGATTAAATTAGTTTTTTTAGGTCTTTTCTGAAATCTTAGGGAAATTATCTAAAAATCATGAAATCAATTCCCTTACGCTGTTTTAATCTTTTATGTTTTGGGCTCCAAGAGGGACGGGCGGACAAGTGCAGCCCCTCTGAAAAGTGTGCAGCACTAGACTGCTTGCCAGCCTTCTATTGCCTTTGTGGACCATCTGGGTCAATTTCCTTCCAACTAAATGAAATGCAAATAAAAATTCCAGCAGTTTTTCAGCTGCAGGCTGCCCAGCTGATTAGCATGACAGAGGCCGGGAGATGAGGCCTGACCCTGTGCACTTCCCCTCATCTCATTAAGTTGTAACTCTACCGTGGCTGCATTCATGGTGTTTATTGACGCTGAAAGGCGTCTTTATCCAAAACTAGCTAAATTCACATTCAGAGTTTTTCCATGAAGGCTTGCCTGCTACAGCATCCACATGAAAGTGAACCTATTGTAGCTTGGTGATGTGTCCTGCTGATTCCTTAACAATCTGAGCTTTTTCCAAAAATGTTAGATTCACAAGTTTAAGTTCCAAAAAAAAAAAAAAAAAAAAAACAAAAACCACAACCAAACAACAACAAAAACAAACAAACAAAACACAAACCATGCAATAAAACCCGAAGGTTTTAACAACTCAGTAGTTTAAAATGCTAAGAATATAAATATCTTTCATTCTGATGATAACGGTATGTCTATCAAATCCATGCATGCAAGGAGACTTCAGCCAAAGTATGGTAGCAAGAGAGCACCTGTATCACGTAGGACTGCAGACAACAGGATATTATGTTTATCCTAGCATCCATCAGGAAGGAGAATGATAAAAGATTCAAGAAGGCAACATCTTCAGCTATATACACTGCTCTGAGAGTCACAGTTGGACAATGGAGAGAAATGCACCTTGTAACTGCCCACTATTTCACAACTCAACATTAAAGAAAGGGAAATATTGTTGAGAAAATGTCTGGTGGAAATAAGCATAATAACGTCTGTGATCCTTTTGCCTTTCTCTTGAGTACCATAACTGTCATGATAGGTGGATGACTACAGTTGCACAGCTAAGACACAGCTTCTAAAGCTCTAGGGTGGACAGGTCTGGTGGGCAGCATGTTTCCTCTGTAGCAATGTTTGAGGGCCAGGTGGGAACTAAGGTAGATGGAGTGTTTCCAGGAGGCATAGTAAGGAACAGCAGCTGCTACAGTTTTTGGAAGGAAAAGTGAAGTGCTCATGATCTCCCTACCACCTCCAGGGTGCCCATAGTGAAGTCTAACCACTCTCTTATGGGGCTCCCATACTTCACCAAGAGTCTGGGAGAGTCTTGCCCTGACACTGAAGATTCCCTGAAATCAAAGTCTCAGTTTCTTTTATTTCTGCTCATGGTAGCTGGAGTATAAAGAGAGGGAAGAGTTTACTGGACCACTGCTAATTCTCTCACAAGATATTTTAAGATTTTGTTGGGAAGAGAGAATGTAAAGGCAGATACAGATGAAAAAAAAATGTAGGGGAGTCAGTCAGAGATAACTCTATGGGTGAGGTCACAAGAAGCTGTGAGTGTCTAATCTAAGTGATCTATACCTGTGCAGTGCTGAAAAGTAAAGCCAGTGCATAACATAGACTGGCACCACAATCAGTGGGAAAATAAACAAATAAATAAATAAGAGGAATTACATTGCAACATCTCTAATCCATTCAAAGGTCACATGAATCAGAGAATACTTCAGATTATCTCCATTTGATTACGCCATGAAGAAATTCAGCAATAATTTGCCCATGGCTCCTACCTTGATTTTCCATTTCATCTGCTGATGAGTTCACTTTGCTTTATACTTGTAGGGTTGGATAAATGATATATTGACCTGGGAAACCATACACAATGTCTGGGCAGGAAAATTCATGTTTTAAAATTCATGGTACGTTAATGTCCTCCCACTGAGCCACAAACCATTATGAACATAAAAATAATTTTCTGGATCCTTTGTCATAAGCCTACTGAAGTTGAAGATGTTCAGTTAACTTCCATAGGTTTTCAATTATATTCCTTGCTAGTTTGGCTTAGCTAACTGTTGCCACAACTCCACATGAGGTGGTAGACACTGACTAAACAAACATCTCAATGTTTGGCTTTCCTGCTGCTCCAGGTAAGTGTTTGAAGGACTGATGAAAGCTGTCCGAAGGTATCATCACTGCCAGATGTTGTGTGCAAGCATGTTTTGCTCTCAGGGGCACGTCAACAAGGATTTGGCTATAAAGGCTTTTGTATGAAAATCAAGAAGGTGGACGTGCAACAGAGCAGTTGGAGCATGAGGTGTTGTGACCACTTGTGATTTCCCCTTGCTGGCTCTAGGAGCTGTTTTCCTTCTACATACTGGTCCAGCTTCATCTGTGACATAGTGTGGCTCAGGTTTGCCTGAAATCAGGAGTTTAAACTTGTTAAGCCAAACTGGTGGAAAGGCTTGTTGAACATGTTTGTTTGTTTTAAATGCACATTCCATTCCAAGTCAACTAAGATTTAGTTTCATTAAATCAAAATCAAAAAGTTAAGCTTGGTGATTTACTAGGCGGGTTTCCTGAAATGCTGCTTTTCAGAGGTAAAAAGAATCTGAAAAGAGGCAGAGAACTATCTTTTTATCTGATCTGCACTAGTGTGAACTTTGTTTGCTTCTGGGTTTTCATTTGAAACTGATAACATTTCTAGCAGTTAAGACCCAAGAACAAATTGGAGACTTTCTCATCAGCAGCTATAATACTGTTTGTGCTTGATGCATTTTGTTATCAGGCATGACAACTTTAAAGCCAGTCTATAATGTTGTGAAGTGTGTTTTTACATCACCAGCCACGATAACTTCCGATGGTGCAAGGAGTCACACAATGGAGACGACTGCTCCGTTCCAGGCAGGTTGGAGAAAAGTAAAGGGATGCTGTAGAAACACCCCATTTAATGGCATTTCATTTTTGAACTGTATCCAAAACCAGTTTTTGTGGAGAAAAAAAAAAAAAAAAAAAAAAAAAAAAGAGAGAGAGAGAGATTTAGGACTCTTGAAAGATTTTGCTTTAGTAATGCAACATGCTTTCATTTCACAATTCATTTAACTTCAGTAAAATGAAAGCATTACAATAAAATGTTAGATAATGATAATATATATATGCTACAATAAGGCCAGTTTTGGAATATAAATATGAAACCGTGATGTTGTGAATTTATCAAAGTCATATATTTTACAATGTTAATAGTATAGAATAATAAAGCTGAGACAAAACACTGCAACTTCTAACAATTTTTAATTCTTTTTTTCAGGCTTGTTATTTTTCTTGGACACATTTTGATTTTGGTAAAGCTTTCTGTATGACAAAAAATGTCATTAGGGGTTTTCATTCAGGTCTGTTATCACTGTTATCTGTTAGATAGAAAATGGGAGTTTGGGAGTTGTTTCACCTGGGAAGGTGAAGGCAGTGACAGGTATGCTTTTTTCTTTAATGTTTATTTCTTTATGATAGGAGAACTAAATATTCTTTTTTAAACCACAAAGAAAGAAGACTCTCACATACATGCAGAACCTCCTAAGTGTGAATGAATTATTTTTAAAGATTCATAATCCAAGGAAGGAAACATTGATATATTTGTTAGAATAAACTCTATAATATGTTTTTTACGTCTGTATACACATATGTTAGATCCATTCCAGTGATTTTAAGGATATTAGGATATAGGCAGCTTCAAGTAGAAGTTTAGATTTTTATTTATTTTTTATCATTTTCTTAAGGAATAGAAGATAAAAAAAAGGAAAAGCTTTTCTTGAGGGAGATTTTTCCTCTCCAAGGCTGCCCTCAGTACAGAGCAGTGTGCTGAACAGGGCAGGCAGGACCAGGGTCAGCTTTTGAAATGGATATAAAGTAAAGAAAGAGCAGTGGAGAAAAAACAGACTTTGTTCAGAAGGTGGTTGGAGATGGGCTTGTCCTGTAGATGAGGAACAGCAGCTACAGCCACAAGATCTGAGTCCAAGGCAACAGAACACATCTATCATGTTGTAATTGCAGAGAAGAATTTGAAAGGTGGCAGCTATCAGCTAAAGCACTGCAGAAAGAAAGAAAAACTTCAGTTTTGTTACTAAGTCTATAAGTTCTGAAAGCTGGACTTATTACTCACTAAAGCTGGATGTTGCTTATCCTGGAGATGCAGCAATGATGCCTAGCCTCATGCTGAACCTGGAGAGCATCCGGCACCATGACACTGTCTTATGACACTGTCTTATCATGAACCCTGAGCTAACTCCCCACAGTACAAAACAGGGAACCTGCAGGTGTATTCTTCTGTACCATATCCTGACCAAAAGGAAACACACAACGGAGGACCCTCATGCATCTCAAAACACAAAGGAAAAAGAAAGGAAAACTACACGGCCAATCTTTGAGCATTTCACTGGCACCAGTAGCTCTGAGGTCCCCTGGCCTTTCAAGGCTGTTGCTGTAAATGCCACATTGAGATTTCTTACACCAGCATTTCCTTACATCTTGGCCTTGAGACAGGAGGGCTAATGTCCTCATGCCTCGGGGCTGTTTTCGTTTCCTGATGCATTTTTGAGGTACAAATCAATGCAAGCTTGTTTGTTTGCATCAGGCCAAACTTATCCTGCCTGGGACTGGGTCCAGGTTTCTCATTCCTCTACATTCACCTTTGGCAGCCATACGGCAACGTCTACAATGAACTGCAATTTAGTAATTCAAGGGGCTGAAGCATGCTTCCTTCTCCCTTGCTTCGCAAAGAGAGTGCTCTCTGGCACATACGTGAGAGCTCAAGGTATCAAGCCACGCTCAGAGCTCTTGACAGCTTTACTTCGATGTGTGCCTGGGGTACATCGAAGGAACAACGGCTCCCTTCTACAGTGCAAAGTCTACTGAGCATGTCTAACATGTTCCTTGAGAACATGGAGCAAAATGAGGTGACAGCTAATGGTAACACCATTTTGTTTTCTTCCTCTGGAGCAAATTCCCAATCCTTTCTCCAAAGCTTGTCACAGAGCTTCTGAATAAATAGAAAAGTTGTATCACAGATGTGCAGAAAAATATTTTTCTCAAAAATCTCCAACTTATTTGACCATGTGCTGTGGAATAAACACCTTCAATATGTGGTCCAGACCTCAGTGTTAGAGGGAAGTGGACTGACCAGAAGTGGGACCAGGGGTTCTTCAGAAAAGAGGTGCCAAGACATCTGTAGTACAGACATGGCTGCTGATGGCAGGACAGCACGCTTTGTTTTGTATGTTGGGTTTGTAGTACAACTGACTGCTGTGATATTTCACCTCTGAGATCCGACTTTTAAATATTTCCATACATTCCATAGGACTACACGGCTGTAGGTGGCTGGGGTAGGACTGGGTGGGAGGACCAGGTGCTTCAGTGCAGCTATCTCCCCCTGAGCTCAATTTCCCACAGATATCGTGGGTGAAGATGTCCTCAGAATGGTCCATGAAGCCTAAAGGGCAGCTCTTCTTCCTAAACTCAATGCCCACATTTGATCCTATGGGATTGATTATGATTTAGTCTCAGCCTAAATCACAAAGCAGATACATTCTGCACTGAAATACATCACTGGTGCTCCTGTTCAGGTGCACTGTTCATTGGTGCATTGCTCCTCACTTCTGTTTTTGTTCTGGTGAAGATCTCCCCATTTTCAGACTGGACCTGGACCCCAGTGATACACACATTTACAGAAACAAGGAAGTTAGGGATTACAAAAGAAGCCAATATTCTAGGGATACTCTAGGTCATCTATCTAGCCCATTACACAGGACAAATTTAATCAAATTGCATAAATTGAATCACATAATTGAATAAAGGATGAGTCCTTTTAAAAGACATTCTGACTTCGTGGAGGGCAAAAGGGACTGAAAGTTGCCCTACATGCTTTCAGTCTTTAGTCTTCCCTCCGAGACTGCTGCTGAACTCTGGATCAGATAAAACAAACCAACATACAACTTTCACTGATCCACGCATTTAATCAAATCTAAGGATGGTATAGGGCCTATGTGTTGGATTGTGCAAAGTATGTGAATTTTTTCAGTTGTATCAAAATTAACAACAACAACAAATATTAATACGGAAATGAATCAGCTCAAGATTTTCATAGCGCTCAGCATATGACTTCAGTATTGCATTAACTAATTTATTTGTGTAGTTTTTATATAGGGTTGGTCTATATTAATAATTTAGGAGCCATATTATTAATTTAGTTATTGATAATGCAACACCTGATACATGCTCACATATGGAAAGCCAGACAAGTGCAAGAGGGTATTCAGCCTTGTTAATATGACTGCTGTGTAATGTAGTGAACCCAATTAATTGCAGGTGAAGTGTGACTATAACAGACCATATACATATAAGTGGTTGAGTTTTGGGGTGAGTTCCTGGGAAATGAGGTTACCCTGCAGGGGATGAGCAGGAGGTGTACAGCTCCCTCCATCAGCATCAGCAGGAGCCCAGATAACTCGGCCCTTCCTCCTGCTCCCCCTTTCCAGTCCCCGTCTGTTGGAGGTTGTATGTTTGTGGTTGTGTTCCACCACAAACCCATTACCGATCCACCTTTGTGTTCACAAAGGCCTATTTCTTTGATTTCACCTTACTCCTTTCCAACACCTTCCCCTGCCCCTGTCTCAGCCAGACCCAGCTCCTGCCCCGGTTGTGTCACTGCCTCTCCCAAGCCTCTCTTCAGCCAGGAACACCACCTCAAAGCACTGGTGAAAACACGGACCCCAGCTCTCTAAATTTTGTACCACCTAGATTTGGTACCTGTCTCTTTCCAAAGTCCAGGAGCCAGGTGTATATCCCAAACGTCCCACCACACCTGTGTGTCTGAGACACACAGAGACACCTCAAAACACCTCAGAGGCCTCCTCTCTGCTGTCCCTTATCGTTCTTCATCCTCAGCCCCACAGAGCAAAGGCATGAGCTGTGTTTACTCTCCAAAAAGCTGTGCTTACCCTCCCAGCAGAGGCACCAGGGAAAGCGCTCTTGTTTGGGTTCGCTTGCCAGCCAGACCTTCCCGGTGCCTTATCACAGCCAGCTGATATTTCCTCCCCTGTCTCTGCAAGTTTTGTCCATCAAAGCAGCAGACAGTGCTGTTTTATGATGTGCTGTAAAACTACCCTGCGTGTGCTCAGCGTGGCTGCCTCATTTATCACTGCTCAGCCTTCGCGCCGGGACATCATCCATCACTGCCTCCTTAGAGCCCGGAGTCAGAGCCCGGTCCGTGCTGCTGCCTCAGCCCAGAGTCGTGTGAACGCTCCCCAGCAGGTCCCTTTGTCCTCAGGCTGTGTTTTTTTTCTTCCCTTTTTTCTTATTTTTTTCCAGGAAATGGGACTTCTTCTTACATTTTGTTCCCAACCAAGAGTCGAGAATAGAAAACCAAACTTCAAAATTCAATTGACTGTGCCTAATGGAGGGGATTTTAATTTGTAGCCTCTGACCCTTATCTATTATTGACAGAAATAAAGACCCTTTTTTGTTTCATATTTGCAGCTAATGGTAAAAGAAAAATTTAGAGGTTTTAATTTTTTGATCCTAATAGTGACCTCCATGTCCATTGTGAAACCATGAATAATCACTGCTTAAGAAAGGCATTTCTGTGAGCAATCTAGAAAGTGGACAAAGGAACTTTTGAAACAGTTTCATATGCAGGACAAAAAAGCTCAAGAATACATTTGTGTCTGATTTTCTTCCTGTGCTATAGAAAGAAGAGTGTCCTTTTTATTAATTGCATTAATTAATTGCATTTCACTTATGACTTTGTTTCTCACAAGCCTGTTCGTTCTACACAAATTATGCAACTAGCAAGCAAAACCTATAAAATGATTTAAAATGTCAGCCAATGTAAAAGCTGTAAATTCAGAGCCTTCTCCTACAGCTGGTATCATCATTGAGGGAAAACCCCATTGATTTTACCAAGTCTCTATATTAAAGAAGATATATTGTACCAAACTAAACATGAAAACAGGTCTTGGGCTGTTTCTGTGTTTTGATACCCTTTCTCTTTAATGCTGTCTTACTTGTGGGGCACTGCTGTGGCATGCATGAGGAAGTGGTGAATAGGACTCATGCATCTCATAATTCTCTCTCTGGGATTTAGCTTCCTGTGGTTGAAGAAATGCTGTGCCCAGCTTGCTGGGCAATTTTGCTCTAGGAGAAGCTGTGGCAGGTAGCAGTGAGTGTGGAGTCTGCTCCAGGCTCTTTTTTAGGAGGCAAGCCTTCAGAAATGTGGTCTTCCTGGAAATAACCCCAGGTAAAGGGTGACAGGCCATGCACCAGTTGTGGCTTCCTTTGTTCCAGGATGGATGTGTGAGTAGCACAAGTTGCACTCATGAATGCTGGTGATTTCCCAGAATGAAACAGCTGACTGTAAGGCTCCAGATCATTGTTATTGCTTCAGCAATGAGATCAAAATAATAGACACTTACTAGGAGCAGAATAGACAGCACTCAGGTTTTAGTTGTATTGTTTTTCATTTTATCTCAGCTTTCTGTCCACTTTATAACTTGGAAGCAAGATCACAGGCTCTGCATGGTGATCTTGGGTGGCCTGGATAAGGAGAAGATATGTTTGTCCCAGTGGATGGATGCCCTTCACCTTCCAGGGCTGTGCCTACACCAGCAGAACCTCAGCACAGTGGGCGCATGTGTGTGGCACAAAGCAGACAGTGCTGCAATTCCTTCTTCTACATTATTTTCACATGAGCTTATTTTTAAATGAGTTTTGGAGTGGTCCCCCGGATCAAGTGTCCATGATGTACATACGGTTTGATGATGCTGGAGGGGCCAGAGACTGGTTCTGGCCCTCATGTCCACAACAAAGTGTTGAAGGTGTGCTTGTAGAGGAAACCAAAATCATGGGTCAATCAAGTAGGCTGGAGCTCACTTGATATGCATCTTGGGCAAATTATGCTGTATTCCAAAAGGAACGTCCTTTGCACACACCCAAATCATTCTGCTGACAAAGTCAGAGTGGGATATATTCCCTGACATGAGCTCCAACATTGGGTTTAGTCACATAAGACTGCCCTTGTCTGGAGTCCCCCCAGCATGCTCAGCAGCTGCTGCTGTTGTTATTGGCACCTTCAGGACACGGAGATGTCTGGGCTGTGCTCCAGGGACTCCCACACATTAGAACGGGAAATGGAGCTTTGCAAAGACCTTAACTGTTCTGTGAATCTGTGAAACCGTGAAGGAGAATGAGCTTTGGAGACTTCTGACCCTTATTCCTGATGCTGGTGTAGAAAGCAGCTCAAAACAAATCCACTGAAGACTGAACAGCAACAAAATACTGGAAAGCATTACAAGGTGACAGTTATTGGAAACCCACTGGAAGCAACAGTTCTTCTGCCTCTGACCTCAAAGCACATTTGACCAGAAACCTGAAGGAAGCATGGATGTCGTAGTTTGTTTTTTTCCCTTGCAAGGACCCACAGCTCTGCTCTGGCTTGGAGGCTTGGAGGGGTGGACAAATGCCAGGAGCCATCCACTGTGGCTGTCTGCCAGGAGGATGCAGAGGGGAGCAATAAGAGAGCAGGTACAATACCTTTGTCAGAGAAAAAAAAAAAATATATATATATATATAAAATATATAAAAAATAAAAATAATGATAAATAAAAAGAAAGAAGTGGGATATGCATTTAGAACAACAACATTTTTATAAAATCTGTTGTATTTTTTCAAGATTCTCCTTTTTTTTTTTTTTTTTTTGAGAACTTCAGTGGAATGGGATTTTTTTTCTTTATGTGTCTCATATTTGGATTTTGTGTCCTTAATCATTTTTTTTAATTCTACTGAAAGATGTGCTTTTCTCCCCTGAGCTGTTCTGGTGACATTTTTCCATGGGTAAGGGAATTTCTCTTGATTATTAACTCATTTTCACTGTACAGTTCTACATAGGAAAGAAATAATTGTTGAAACTCTGGGCAATATGAGAATTTAAATATCTACAATTCCTAGCTTAACAAGGATTAATTCTTCTTAACAAGGATTTTGTTGTCTTCTGGTCTTCTTGGATCCACCTCTCCAATCAACACAAGAGAAGGCTGCTTACATGGCAAAAAATGCTCTTTTGGTATGTCATTTCATGGCAAGAAATGCTCTTCTGCAATGGCATTTCAGGAAGCACATCACTTCTCTCCTCCCCTGGGCCAAAGAAGACCAATGCTGTCTCCAGAACCAGATCTAGAGCTAGATCTACATTTGATCTACATTTGATTTCTGAGCTGCTTCTCGTTGCTGAACCTGACAGAAGAGCTGCTTTAGAGCTGCTTTTCTTTTTCTCTTGTGCAGCAAATCCTCCAGACTGACTCCACATACTGCTGAACCCTGCTCCCACCTGAGGATCTTCTTTTGTGCCTGGTGCTGTACAAACACCCGGTCAGAAAGCAATTTCTGCCCTTTTGTGTCTCTCACCAGCTTTTCATAACTCCTGACCTGAGGGCAAAATGGAAACTGGCATCATCATGGTACCAAAAACCTGCTCCCATTTGCTTTTTTTTTCTTTTTATTTCTTTTTATTATTATTATTTTTATTTTTTAATATATATATATATTTCTCTGTGTGCATGTCTTGGATAAGCAAAGACTGGGCATTAAGCTTCAAGTAAAGTCTGAGAAACAGGTCTCACTTCTAATTTGGGCAAAGTTAAGTGTACATGTTTCTCAGTGTCTAGTCACCAATAGCATATATGCAACTTTACCTTCCTTTACATTGATATTTACTTTACTTCCTTTGCATCTACAGCTATAGCAAACCTGGTGAGTGAGCTCTGCCCGTGCAGGAGGAAGATGCAGACCCAGCCTCCCAAGTGACCAAACCAGTCATGAAACAACTGGAAAAGCAACTCAAACCCATGCACCCCACTCCACCTTTTCCTGAGGAGGGTCTCTTCCATGTCTTTTACCACCAGGTGGGACACAAAGCCACTTGCCCAAGTGACACCAGCACGGTGACAGCCTACAGTGTGCTCTTGCCACTGGTTTGAACCATGCTGTGCTCTGTGCTGCCCTGGACCAGATTTCCCTGGCATTGCAGTGCTCAGCTTGTTAGCCTTTTCCTAAATGTTAGTCAAAGAATGAGCTGCTGAGATGTTTTTAAAGGAAGGGAGATGCCTCACTTGAGCACCCCATGCTATTCCCCAGGGTACTCAAAACACGTTGGAGATGTTTTTCAGCAGACATGGGTATTGATCTAAAATATATATATATATACACATACATACAGACATATATATAATTAAATTTAATTTAAAATAAAATAAAATAAAACAAAACAAAATAAAACAAAATAAAACAAAAATAAAATAGAGAATATTCATAGCTATATATAAAGAGTCACAAGTGCTAGATGATAAGCAGTGACAGAGGTGGGTCAGGACCTGGCAAATGGAAGAGAGGGAGGAAATCACACAAAAAACAGCTGTAGGTTCATGAAGAGTACGGTGGCAAGGCCAAGGCTTGCAAGCTGCGTATATGGAGATGACCTGAAGAAGAAAAATGGATCGTTTGTGCAATTGCTGAGTTTTTGCAGTTGGAGCTGAAGATTGTTTCTAAGTATTTTTCTATCTCTGTCCACAGCTGGTTTCCAGGCCCCTACAGAGACTTCTGAAATTTCTCTCCTCATCTTACTTGATCACAGCAGTCATCTCACCTCAGTCTTGCCTTTATGGTGAGATTAATTTATCCTTCTAACTCATGTGCCTGTGATCAAGACAGTGGAGTCTCCTAATCAGTGGCAGACAAAATGCTGTCCTTTTATGGCAAATTCTTTTTTTTTTTTTTTCTTATTTTTGCTTTTTCCCCACCTAACCTTGTGTCTGGACAATGTGAAAACTTTGGAGAAGATGCTATCAATCCTGCTTGTTCTCCCTTCTAGTTTGATCTTTTGGTGGGGATAATTCATTCATCCAGGCTCAGACCTCCTTTCTCACACTTCTGCATGACAAGCTATTAGAAAGACCTCTCCATTTACCGAGATAGTGATCTGTCTGAAGAGAAGAAAGCAAAGACTGAATGTGAAGATGGTGATGGAGAAAATGAATCTGAAGAACAAGACAAGAAGTAAGGAAAGCATGCAGATTAAAACCGAGGCAGGAAAACTGGAGGGAAAGTCAGAAAATAGGGTAAAGGGGGTGGCTGACTAAAATCTCATGGACCACTTCATCCTCCTGAGGATGCAGGTTTTTCACAGACACATTTCTGATTAATTTCCATACTCTGGGACAGGCATGAAGGTGAAGGGTTCTGGCCTCATCTGTGCAAATCCCCCAAGGCGTCAGAAAAGTAATCGTTCACGTGTAGAAGTCACCAGAGGGAGAAGCCATGGAGTAGAGGGGCCCCACACAGCCTGCTCCCCTCTACCTCACTGTGGCAACCCCACAGCTTTTGGGGAGGTCATGCTCCAGAGGGAAAAGGCAACAGCTGAGACGAGAGTACAGAGAGATGGCAAAGTGTTTATGTACCCACAGGAACACCACATGGAGAACAAGGTTTGACTAAGATTATTCCATTCCTCAAAGGAAATAATGAATATTTTGAATGGCTGACAGTAAGCATTTATACAGCTAGGAATGTATCTGTCTCACATATGGAAGGAAATCTAGTATTTCTCATGCTCTGCACAACAGCAGAGAGTATTGGCTGCTGTACGTCAAATATTAAAAAAAAGAACTAGATATTAAACAAAACATTAAAAAAGGAATTCTTTGTCATTCCATATGTTTTGCAAATTCATCATTTTATAGGTAAGTATGTCACACAAACTGCAAGGCTGGGATTCCAAGGCTCTGCCAAGCTCTGTGAGATTCCAGAAATCTGAGGTATCCAACTAGTCTTTTGGGATACGTCTTCCCATTGAACTTCACTGACAGTAGGATAGGGCACTTATCCTACCTCTTCCATGGAGCTATCAGAGCACACAACTTTTGTATATCTTCCCAAACCACAAGAAAACCCTGCCTGGGATCCTGTGATGGATAGTTTCTCTGAAGCATGATAGAGGGTACCACCTTTAGCCCATAATGGGAGGGATTGGGGCATCAAACTAAAGGCAAGAAATGAGCTCCTTCAAACTTCGAACCTCCTTGTTCACACACATCTCCATCATAACTCAGCATAACTCATCCCATCCCAGCTGTGATGACACGAGGCACCCAGGGCCACAGGACAGGAGATTTTTGTCACCACTCTCAAAACGTGGAAGACAAAGATCTAACGGCAAAGGGGACTGAAGCACAGGTCAGAGTTGTGAGATTCACACTTTGAGGAGGAGAATTCACAGGTCTGTTGCTGGCCCAGGACAGACTATCACAAATAGATATCCAAACCCCTATGTGGTTGCACCAAAGAAATACGGATGCCAGGTCTGTGAGGCAGTACAGCTCCCAAGCCACAGCAACTGGACTTCTTGCCATGTCAGAATCCTAGCCTTATCTCACAGGTTTTCCTCTGTGCGTGGATTTCCTTAACAACCCTAGAGAAGCCAACAGATATCTCACATTAGTAGAATTAACACTTTACAGTCAGACTCCAGGCACAGCAAGGCTAAATTTTTGAAACTCCCTGGAGCTTGGAGAAGGTGGCCCTGTGACACCAAGTCCAAGCACTGCCCTCTGGTGCACATGCATCTTGTACAGGATTAAGGTGAAAAACTGGTTTATCTAACTTGGTGATGGAAACCTAGAGTAATTCCCCCAGCACCAGTGCATTATACTAACAAAAAGAGGGAAGTGGAAGAATGAGGTTTGTAGGCTTTCCTTGCATTCTGACTACAGAAAAAAAAAAAAAAAAGGCATTGTGAACATGTATGCTTGTGGTATACTGCCTTGGCTATTCATGGTGATGTTTTTAATTACTGTTTGTTTAGTATCTCTAAAAATGTTCTGTTGTGTATTGGAACATTTCCATGCAAAAAGAAGGAGGTCAACAAATGCCTCTGCTTGACTTCCAGGCAATAATTTCTTCAAAATGTTGCCACAATACAGTAATGTATGGCTGCACACCCTTATTCTGTACCCTCGATTGATGTTTAATAATACAACATACAGGTTCATGTTCAGATATGCACACACAAACACGGGTAAATTAATATCCCAAATAGTCTACTATATTCACAATTATTGTTAGTTCTTCAAAATGTAATAACGAGAAGAAAACGGTTTAGTTAGCACAGAGTGTTCCTCTTAGTCTGCTGACAGGACTGGCAAGTTAGAGTTAACACACCTTGGTGAGGTCTGCTTTACACAAGCTGAGTAAAGATAATCACTTCACATTCATGTGTGATAAACACTGGAGGAACCGTTCTTTGGCCAACATCAAAGGAAGGCGCAAGCTCTGCAGTCCTTGCCTGCAGCTCCCGGGCTCTGCTTTACCAGAGCAAGTAGACAAGTCAGCCTCCCTCTTTCTCACAGCCACTGCCACTTTCCATATGTGATGTACCAGCCACTGATTCAGCCCAAAACACCCTGCAGCATTTGCTGAACTCTGCCTTTGTCTATGCTGCACCTCTCAATGTGGCAATACCCCAGCACTGCAAAACCCTCTGGGAAATGTCTCCTGGGTACTGGGGAACTCTGCAAATTCCTGGTATTCTTCCAAGCAAAGGGTTTGGTCTTGTCTTTGTTCATTCCAGCTTCTTCATGTCTTTGGTATTACTTTTTGAATGGCTCAGGAAAAATCTGCTTTGTCCCATCAGCTCCCTGCACAACTGCACTTGGGAAAATTGAAGATTTCAATAGTGACAATGTTATACCTGTGGACAGATACTTATTTTCCTCTCTTCCATCACAGAAACAGGTAACCTGATGCCTTCTTCAGCAATAACCATGGTCATTGCAGAACCCTCCGAGCCTACCAGGAAGGGGGAGATATGCCAGATGTGAAACCTCATACCACAATCCCAGGCACGCATGCTACAGATGAATACACTGGCCTTGTGCCTTTGGAATGTTTTTTTGGGTACCTTCCAAGTAAGTGTGATAATAACCTGCAAAGAAGTTTATCAGTTTGAAAAAAAAAAATAAAAAAAATGTTCAAATGCTTCATAGAAATAGCAGGAACAATATAGCCTCCTGCTCTATGAGTTGTATATTTAACATGTTCCTACTTTTCCTGTTACTTTTCACCATTTCTGTCCAGCTGCTTCATTGACATCTCCTGTTGAGTTAAAGATGAATTAAAAGGAGAGGAAACAATTCTGCAAACTGTCTTCTTGAAAGATGATTACAGGGTTCCCTTAGAGACCCACCTTGCCAGCAAGCACCAGGCCTGAAGAAAAGCTAACTGGTAGGTCTCTGCTCTAGGTATCTGCTTGTTGAAAGCAATCAAGGAAAAAAAAAAATAATGTCCTGGAAACAAGAAACTGATTTGGTCCCTGTGGCATGTTTTTCACTGGCTCATGTTAATTATTGCCCTGATAGCTTGTAATGACAGCGAGATGAACCTATAGGAACTGTGATGGGAACATGGCAGGGCTGCATGGGCCATTGCTGTTAGGTTACCACATTTATACAGTGATGAATTCAGAAGCTAACTGATGGAAGACTTAGAACAACCTACTGTCAAAGAAAGCTGCATTTTACCTTTATTTTGGAGAAATTGGAATTAAACACAAAGGAATGACCACTGTTTCTGGACACCCTTGCATTACGGATCACAGGAGTAAACCAGGGAAGGATCACCCCACACTTGTCACTCATTAGCTGTGATTTCTCACTGTCTCCCTGGCTGGTCCCAGCCTTCAGCACTCTGTCTCAGTGGTCCATCAGCAGAACAGAGCGATGCTGTGCACAGGAACACTGCGTAACGGGCTGCTCATGCAGCCCCTGCTGTGTCAGCGTGCAGGTGAGTCCTCGAGGAAACCTTAATTCTGTATCCAGTACAGTTTAAGCCAGGGGTCCAAATACCCTGAGATGTGTACCTGTTTGTGCAGCTAGTCCTGTTACATGAAACAGGGGTCTTCAGTGACAAATATACAGCAGCCACAAAAAAAAAAAACAGTGATTTCTTTAGAAAAATACATTTCTGGATGCTCTATTAAACTCCGATTCATTCTGTGGCACCCTGGTTAAAGGGGTGCACAGGTACCTTATGGGCTTGACCTGCTCCTTGGTGTGTTTGCCCAAGGCACACTCTTTGGGCAATCCAGCAGCCAGTGCGTGGTGTTGGCTTTGCTTTATATTCTGGCATTTGCCGTTAAAGGCTCGGTTCCTGGGGAATACCGCAGTCACCCACGAGCCGTGAATCCTCAGCTAGCGAGGATGCCGTCTCCTTGGAAATACGGATTATATCCCTCGTGCCGGCAGGGACAGCATCCTTGCCTGCCCCTGCCCCGAAGTGCTGCGCCTCCCCGCGCTCTGCGTGTCACCTCCCACCCCTGCTGCTAATGCCAAGGACCCCAAATAACCAGGACCCGTTACAAAAGGCACCGACAGGTCCCTCGAAACCCCCTTTTCCAGCCCAGGTCCGTAGCGCTGTCCCCAGGCAGAGCAGTGTGACACCTCCCGGGCAGCACCGGGGAGGGGGCACCCTCTTTCCTCCACCCCACGACCCCCCCCTTCGTTCTGCTACCCCTCTCCCCTGATCGATGCGCACCCTAATTCCTCCCCATCCCCTTGGGGATGCGACAGCGGCTGCAAGGGACCGGGGATGGGGATGGGGGGGGACACATTTCCATTTCCCACCCACCGCTCCCGGAGGCAAGGACCTCGCACCGCTGATGCTCCCCGGGCTCCGGAGATTTGGGGTGGCGGAATAGGGATGGGGCAGGGCAGGGAGCAGCGGAGGGGGGGGCACCGAGCAGCCCCTATGGGGTGGGGGCTCTGCCCTGCGCCCCCCGAGCCGCCCGCAGCCCGTACCCCCGGGGCGAAGCCTCCCTCCTGCTCCCGGTGCCGGATTCGTTTAGCGGGGATGGCTTCGAGGTGGCAAACATGGGAGGTGAATTTCCCCTAAAGAAAATAATAAATAAATAAAAAACAAGGGGAAAAAAAAGTGAAAAAAAAAATAAAAACAGAGAGGGAAAAGCCAACACGAAGCGGGGCAGAAAAGACAGGGGAGGCTGGTTTAAAGTGCCAGGACTAAAGGTCTGTGCTAGTTTCATAAAACGGCCTGAAGGATGCTTATTTTGCTGCAGTCTGGGTTATTTCAGCCCGCAGTTGCACAACAAACCATTTAAACATTTCAGCACAAAACCGATTCCATTGTTGGGCTGCACATTAAAAAGTGTTATTCGCTTTGAAGTTTTTGTCTAATGGCTCTAAACTGAAAGAAAATGTTTTCCTATTACTTAATTCAATCATAGCGAAGAGGCTTGGTAAAAAGCCCACGGATTTTGCCCAAAGTGTGACAGAGTTCTCTTTGTGTTTGCTTATCCTCTGCTGTCACACACTTTAATTCGCCTCTCTTTATCTGGCATTCAAAACTTTCTTCAATGACATTCAATAAGGTCCAGCGGCTGGAAAAAAAAACTGGTTATTTTTTGGGATATTCTTTCCCAGTAGCTTTGGGCTTGGTGTGCATTCAGGAGCCGTTAACCCTTTGCCTCCCCGCGGCTCGGAGCGCTGGGGTTCAGCCCCTGGGCAGCGGGAATCCCTCGGGCTGGGGAGGAACCGACCCCCCGGTGGCGCCTGGGGGAGAGCTGCCCCTTCCCGGGACCAAGCTCCAGGGGAAAACCCTTTAAATCACGAGCTCCTTAAAAATAACCTCCCCCAAAAAAATAAAAAATAAAAAAATCCCAAACCATTAACGCTTGAAAGGGGGAGACACTCGGAGAGCCTTACTAAATCACTGCAGGACTGAGTTTTTACCGGCATTCGTTTTTCACCATTCCGGGCTTTTATTCGGGCACATCCGTACGTTTTCAGGCTCGGGCATCAAGAGCGTCTCGGCAGAACTCGCATAGATTTCAGCGAGAGATGAGATTGCAAGCAAGGGCAGCCCCTGGACGAGCCAGGGACACGGGATGACATTGTTTCCCAGTTTTTCTCTTCGTTGGAAGATGTGCACTGGGGTTAGAGGCGGGCAAGGTTCCCGCAAGGGACAAATCTCCTCGAATTTTGTTTGTCGGGCGGCGGTTGATTATTTTTTATTATTTTTTTTTCTTTTCCTATATATTAAAGGGGGAGAAGGGGAAGAAAATACACCCCGAGGAGTTCTTTCCTCCTCCCCATTGCCATTCCTTCCTCACCTACCGGAGCGGCGCGCTGCGGGGAGCCAAACGCCGAGCCCTGCGCGCTTTTGCGCCCTACCTCGGACAGTCGCTTTAGGGCCACGCCGCTAAGTTTACCGGTCCCCTGCGCTCAGGACCGGGGAAAAACCTTTTCTTTTCGTGCTGCCTCGCCTTGTAGGGCGGAAAGAAGCCCGGCGTTTCCCCTCCGCTGCCGGCGGCTCCCGGTGCCGGGGCTCGGAGGCGCTCCGGACGCATCCCGGGGAGATGCCGGGGGCTGCGGGGAGGATCGGGAGGATGGAAGGGGGGCGCTGGGTGGGGGGCTCCTTGCACCCCAAAACCCACGCTGCTTGTGGCCGTTCTCCGTGCCCAAGCACCCACGCAGGGAGCGGCGGCTGTCACCTCGAGGGGACCGGGAGTGAGACTCCGGGTCCCGGTCCGGGGCTGGGAACAAAGCCGAGGGGTTGGGGATGGTGGAGGGCGGCGAAAAGGGGGGCGAAACGTCCCGGCGGCGAGAGGAGAGGGGGCAGACCTGGTGCCACAGGTGGGAAAGGCGCCGGGGGGCTGGCAGGGGAAGCGCGGCTGCAGCCGGCAAAAATAAACAAGGGGGAGCCGGGCCGAAAGCTGGGCTGAAAGCGAAGGAGAGCGATAAAGAGAAAGAAAAGAATATTAAATCGCGAGAGAATGAGAAAATAACCCCGCCAAAGGGAGAGGAGGGGAGAGGCCGCCTGCTACGGCGTGGGTGGGGTCGACAAGAATAGAGTACATTATGCAGTTCATTTAGTTAACAAGGGAAATAATGAGGGAGCGTGCGGCGTGAATGCCAAGAGAAGAGGCACAGAAAGCCTATTGAGCGCCCCGGCGCCGCCATCACATGGCGCGGGCGCTATTTAAGGCGGGCGGGCGCCGTTCAGCACCACTCGGGCTGGCCAGCGGCGCTGCGCGGCCGCTGCGCGGGACTTGCGCGGGCGCTGCGCGGGGGCCATGCCGCGCTCCTTCCTGGTGGACTCGCTGGTGCTGCGGGAGGCGGGCGAGAAGAAGGGCGAGGGCAGCCCCCCGCCGCCCCTCTTCCCCTACGCCGTGCACCCCTCGCACCCCCTGCCCGGGCTGCCGGCCGGAGCCTGCCACGCTCGCAAAGCCGGGCTGCTCTGCGTCTGCCCGCTCTGTGTCACCGCCTCCCAGCTGCACCCGCCGCCGCCCGCCATCCCCCTCCTCAAAGCCTCCTTCCCCCCTTTCGGCTCCCAGTACTGCCACTCGCCCCTGGGCCGCCAGCAGCACTCCGTCTCCGCCGTCAGCGTCGGGCACCCCCCGGCGCTCTACCAGGGCGCCTACCCGCTGCCAGACCCCCGGCAGTTCCACTGCATCTCCGTGGGTAAGGGGGGCACGCGTGGGGAGAGGGAGGGCGGGTGGGGAAAGTTGGCACGGGGGGGGAAAGGGGGCATGGATGGGGAAAAGGGGGTGTGCGTGGGAAAAGAGGGGCATGGGTGGGAAAAGGGGGCATGGGTGGAGAAAGGGGGTATGCATGGAAAAAGGGGGTGTGCGTGGGAAACGGGCACGCGTGGGAAAAGGGGGGACACGCGTGGGAAGAGGGGACACGCGTGGGAAAAGGGAGACACCCGTGGGAAAAGGGGGGCGCACCGCAAGCCTGCATGCTGGGGGCGGATGCTGAAGGCACTCGGGGAGGGGGCTCCCGGCCCTGCGCCCCCCGTGGGCTCGAAGGGCGCTCCGGGGAAAAGTTGGGGACCCCCCGTGGGCTCAAACCGGGTGGGTCCCGGCGGGTCCTGACCGTGCTCTCGGCTCGGCTCCGCAGACAGCACGTCCAGCCAGCTGCCCAGCAGCAAGAGGATGCGCACCGCCTTCACCAGCACGCAGCTCCTGGAGCTGGAGAGGGAGTTCGCCTCCAACATGTACCTCTCCCGGCTGCGGCGAATCGAGATCGCCACCTACCTGAACCTCTCCGAGAAGCAGGTGAAGATCTGGTTCCAGAACCGCCGGGTCAAGCACAAGAAAGAAGGCAAAAGCAGCTCCCACCGGGGAGGGGGGCCCGGCCACAGCTGCAAATGCTCGTCCCTTTCCACCACCAAGTGCTCGGAAGACGACGAGGACTTGCGCATGTCTCCGTCCTCCTCGGGGAAGGACGACAGAGGCCTCGCCGTCACCCCCTAGCCCCCCTGGGCACCCCCCCTGCTCCCCAGGGACTGTGCCGAGAGCAGGAGGGGGAGTCCTGCCCGCTCCAGCGCCGACGCGCCGCCGGAGGATTTTGTACCGTTTTCTACGAGCCGAGTCGTTGACGAAGGACTTCCTCGCCTTTCTAAGCCCCCCCGGCTCACAAGGGCCATAAATAAACTGCTCCCCCGGTGCCCCCCGGGAGCGCTGTCCCACTTGTGTCCCCGCAGCCCCCGCAGGCTCCTCGCAGCCCCCCGGGGACAGAGCCGGGAGCTCGGCGGGTGGGGAGAGCCGGGAGACGGTCGGGTTATTATCATAATGTTATTATTTCGTTTTTTTTTTTTTTTTTTTTTTTTCTTTGTTTGTTTGTTTTTTTATTATTATTATTATTATTTTTTCCTCCCAAATCGTTCTCGGTTTTGTTTTCGGCTCCGCCGCTGCCGGGCGCGCAGCTGTGGTTGTACCGGTCCGTCCCCGTCCTCCCGGGAGATATTTATTTATTTATTTATGTGCAGAGAAACGATGATGATGGCGATGATAATAATGACGGTGATGACAATAAAAGGCTCGCTGGTGGTTTATTTCCCTTCCCCTCGTGTAGAAACCGACCACTCGCTGCGGGTACCCGCGGCACCGTCGCTCCCCATCCCCGACGGACACCTCTCCGCCCTAGCCCGGCACCGGGACAGGCACCGGGACCCTCCAGCAGCCTCCCCTGGCAAGCCTGCGGCGGGGTCTCCTCCTTTCTCCGCAGAGAAAAGGTATCCGGGGAGCGGGGGAGCCCCTGCCCGGTGTCCCGCAGGCTGGCGGGCGAGCCCCGGGGCTCTCCCCGCTGCCTCCCCGCAAAGCCCCAGCTCCAGGTCGGGCTGTGCTGGACACTTTTGCCTTCCCATCACGCTTCCCCATCCCATCCGCGGTCGATCTGCGGTGTCCGGGCGGCAGGAGTAGCCCCGTCGGGGCCGTGGCAGCCTTTGCCGTTGGGGGAGAAGAGCGCACGCTTTTACGCACGGCTTCGTGCTCCGGCCCGGCGGAGAAACCCGTGGGGGAAGCATCCTGAAAGCCCCCCCGCTGCCCTCACACATCCCCCGAGCCCCGCGGTCACCCCGCGGTGACAAACAGCCCCGCCAGGACCCCCGGACCTCGACAGGACGGCGGGACCGGACACCCCGGGGGTCCCCGCACGGCGCAGGGACGGGGAAGACGCTGTGGTTGCGTGGAGGAAAGCTCTCGGTGCGGGGAAACCCGCGGAGAGGATCCACACAGCTCTGCGCACAGCCTGAGCTCGGTGTGGGGGGGTATGGGGTTGGGGTCCCCGGGGCACACAGGCTGGAGAAAAGGGGCAGATTTACCCCAAACCGTTGGCAAAAATGGTTCTGCCCAGATGGCCTCAAGTCCCGGCCATAAAATAGGTATTTCACACCCTGCCTCTGCTGCGCCCACAGCTGACAGAGCACTGGGGGCTTCCCTGTGCACCCCAGGAGGTGTGGGACATGGGGGACCCTGCAGACAAGGCACAAAGTAGTGCCTGCTTCATCCTCTGCTGGCTCTGCACTTCACCAGGCTGGCATGGGACGGCTGGGCAAGCTACTGTTTAGGATGCTGCATCCAGCATCATCTGGGCTCCTTTTCCCATGGTTGTTTTTACATTAATCGGTGGGCGAGGGATGAAACAGCCCTGGGGGGTACGGAGCAGAGAGAGCCCGACCTTGCTGCAGGAGTCAGCCAGCCTCACGCCGTGCTTGGCCCCGCGATGCCCCCTCTTTGCCCTCCCCGGTGGCCCAGCTCCAGCTCAGGGACCCTGCGGCTAATTGGCTCAGCAGGGCCCTGCAGCCTTTCCAGCCTTTGCCCCCCTTCCTGGCCGCATGTACCAGGCTTGTTTTGCGAAGGCGTTGCAAAACAGAGAGGCAAAAGCAGCCCAATGCGGGCTCACCGAGGGGCCTGGCATCCTCTTCAAGAGGGGACTGGCATCGGAGTCACCAGGAGCCCTCGCAGCCGTGTGTGTGTGTGTGTGTGTGTGTGTGTGTGTGCGCTCCTTGTGCCTCCTCTGGCATGGGGCTGAGCCAGCTGGCTGGCAGTGGGGTGGGAGGAACACCAGCGCCGGGCGCTTTAGAGCTGCTATTAAACTGCTATTGTGGCAGCTGTGTTGAAACTCAACGTCCTGCTCTGCCAGCACATTCCCACCGTCTCTTTGGTCCTTTGCAGCGCAAGCCCTGATGGAAAAAAAAGAAGAAAAAAAAATGACTTGGTGGCACTGACCACCTGGCTTGCTCCTCATTCGCCATGAAACCTGGCCATGCAGGTACCTGTGGGACAAACACACGTGGTGCTGAGGCTGGAGTTCCCCATCTCTCAGCCAGGAGACTTTCTGGGTGCACTGCTGCAAGCTCACCAACATTTCTGTGCTGCAGGCACGGCGTGCACAGGTTGTGAGGCAGAGTGCACTGACACATTGTCCCCGGTACGGACAGCGTGTGCACACACGTGCCCGTGTCCTTTACGGACTGAGTTTGTCAGCCAGAAAATTTAGGGCTAATCCTCAGCCCTAAAAGACACCTCATGTATGTAAAGTAGCAGAGAGAATTCCCCCGGATGGTATAATTTTGCCTGAGCAGCAGCGGAGCATCGCAATGGATGCCCCCAACAAGACAGTATTAATATTCTCCGATGCACGCCGGCCTCTGCCGCAGACCCTGTGTACCTTGCAAAGCCCACTGGGGCTCTCAGTGCACTCGACAGTCATTATGCCACATCCACATGCAGAGATAATCCCTCCTTAGTTGGGCATTTTTCTAATTTAGTGAGAAATCATTACAGCAAATGCTCAGAGTGTCATTTTCAAGGACTCTGGGGTTGGGCAAATTAAAGTCATTTTGCTGTGGGAAGAGCGTGGGCACCTCTGCTAAAGCGAATGTCATAACACACCAATTTGCAACTTTCTATCTCCAGCCATTTTGATGGTAGGTTTTTGAAAGTTACTTAAGCATTTTAGCATCTGAAAATGTCTAGCCTCTCCTGATTGCAACAGGAACCGCATTTGCAAATCCACAAAATGAGTTTGAATACCTTCCAGCATTTACTCTTGCACTGTATTTTTATCTAGAAGTTGAATTATTTCTTCCTCAGCAAGCAGAAAGGAAATTCTCTGCATGCTTTGAGGCTTTCAGGACTGAGTTCCAGAGCACAAGTGGGTTATCCTGACAGGGGAAGGAGGATTTAGGGTGATGGTTTTTGGGTTTCCCCTTTCCACCTGTTGGCATTGCTGAGCATCGGTGTCCCACACCCCATCCCATTGCACATGGTGCCACCCTCCCTTCACCACTCCAGGCACAAAATGTGTAAGGAAGAAATGCTGAGAAAAAAACAAAGGTCTGGAAATAAGAACCTTCCCAACACTAGGTATCTAGGTATTTACACTTGTCATAACATTAGTTTGCATTATTTGGCTTTTAAGCTTCTGTGATTTTCATATTTATCCCTACACCTCACTTCCTTACGTACAAGGGTTACATCAGATTGATTTATAGTTGAAAGCATGTATTGGTATTTTAAGGGTTATTGTTCTTAACTACAAAACCAATACTATTAACCCAGGGATTGTCATAATTCAGTTTACCTGCAGCAAACATCTTCACGCAGTGTTCACACTGAGCTGGCCCCATGGACCTGGAACGGCAATCACTGTGAGCAGATTGTTTGAAACAGTTTCTTCCACTTTGTTTACCTGGATTTTATCTTACCAAGGGATTTACTGGGGTAACAAGGCATCGTTTTTCATCCTTATGCCCCTGACACAGGCTGTGAAATTTGGTTCAGTAATGACAACATTTTCAAGTCCGTGAATGTTATTACTTTAAAATACAGGTGGGTGTTAACTGAAGACCCTAAATAAAATGTCTCTGCACGATATTCCTAACGGTTTGGAGACACGTACAGCACCCGGAGCGATCTGTCAGTTATATTAATTTTGCAAGTGTTTTTGCTGCGAGCACAAAGTACTCATTTATCGGGATGTGATTATGCAGGATCAGGAGATCTCCTAGGATACTGACACCGATGATGACAGCAAATGGCCGTGCCTGTTGCTTAATGCGGCTGTAGCTGGACGAGGAGCCACTGATGCTGGCCTGCCGACTGCTCCACACGTAGTCTATATGCTCTATATGCTACAGGATCCATATGCGCTCTAGGAGGCCCTGAATGTCCTAATTCATGCCAAAATAAACCTAAAAGTAGCAGCAATGATCATAAAAGGAAAAAAGCCTCCATTCCTAAGTTCGATCCCTTTCCTATTCTGCTCCAATTTCCATTTTCTCTGTTGACTTTTTCTATTGGGCTCGTTCCCAACAAGGCACACAGAAAGAGCAGACTTCCATCCTATATATATTATATTACATATATATTACCCAGTACCACACTGAAAAAAATCAGGATGGAAATAAAATATGTTTTGGGGCCAGTCCCTAGCACAGATGTGTGCCTATTGTCTTCCTCAGCCTCAGCTTTCATATTATTAAAAATGTTTAATTACTGACAGACTGAAGACACATTGGTTTAGGTACCTAGCAGCTAGATGGGAAGCAGCTCCCATGCTCTCAGTGGGAGAATCTGGTCTGTGTTAGCCTCCAGCTGCTGCTCCAGAAAGGTCCCAGGTCCTTCTGGACAGTCTGGTGACCCCAACACATCTGAAAAAGCACCAGGCTCATGTCCAGGCACATAAAATTGGGTCTGGTGTGAGGGTTTCCACATGCAGCATGAGGGAGAGAAGGCAGATACAACCAGTGAATATACATTAGGATGTAGCTTAATTATGAACGTGTTAAAATAGCCTGTGTCAAGAACTAACTGCCTCTACTGGGCTGATCCAGGCATGGGAAGGTTATAAAATTGTGCCATGTCTTGGATCACATTTAATTAATTAATTAATTAATTTTTTAAGAAAACCCTTTCCAGTCAATGCTGAGGTAAACGACAAGGAGTAGCACACACATCCACACAGACAGACATACAGGATGTGCTTACAGGCATTCGGGTGGTTTGCAGTGAACAAGGCAGGGCTGAGGAATTAAGCATGATTAAACCTACCCTTCTGCTGCCTTGTGACAGCTTTACGCCGTGCTCACAAAAGCCTGCTTTGCTCGGAGAGGGACACAGCACACAATCTGCTCCCTCGCCACAGAAGTATATTCAAGCTTGATGCTGCGTTGGTGTTTGCAGGTATATTTATCTGCTGGTAAAAAAAAAAAAAAAAAAAAAAAAAAAAAAAAAAAAAAAACACAAAGGCTTATTAGGAATGCTACATATGCAAGTGAGAAGTTGCATTTGCAGTGCAGAGCTTGAATAACCATATAAATAACCATGGGCAGCCTCCGAAGAGGCTGTGTTTCTCACTAGGTATGTATTTTACCCTCGGAGTTCACCCCTGGTTTCTGCTTGTTCAGCTTATCAGATAAAATGCTCGTGCAATGAGTTGGGCTTAGAACAACTGGGTTTAAATGGTGAACCACGTATTTTGTGTCTTTTATAACTCCATTAATAACTCTCCTGATTTTTTTTTGTTTGTACTGTGCTATCACAGCACCGTGCACTGGCCTTGTGTGTGTTTTATCTTGGCTGTAATTCTGCAGTTCACGGGTTTGTCTGCCTGGCTGCCAGTACTTCCCCACAGAAGTAGGGGATGGGCACTTTGCCCACAAGCTCTTCAGAGGTATTCCAGCTGTTGGTTATTTTGGGCATTGGTGCCAAACAACACTGACTGCTGCCCTGGGTCCCGAGGCAGGAGCTATGCCAAAATTATGCACCTTAAAGTCTCCCTGCTGCTAAAGGTTGAGAAATAACTCAGCTGTGACCAGCGCAGGGGGCTGCAGCGTCATTTAATGGAGTAGACATGGATACATCAGTGTGCTGTGCTGTAAAGTCTGTCCTTCCCAGAAAAACAACTGATTTCCAAGACAAACAGAGTCTCAAGGTTCACAGCATCCACAAAAGATGTTTATCTTCCATGTCACTGCTGCAAATCTGAAATGAAGATCCTGGACAGGGACTGCACCAGGTGAGGAAGGTGTCATGGGAAAACTGATGGGAAACGCCTGTCCTCAGCTCCTGGGGATCGAGATGCTTTGAGCACAAGCAGCTCACAGCTTGGTTATGGTTTGGTGAATAAGCAGAGCTTCAGTCAGTGCAGGGGACCCACACTGATTTATACCACCTGATGCACCATCGAACCATAGAACCATCTAAGGGGGAAAAGACCTCAAGATCATCAAGTCCAACCATCACTTACCGAGTCCCACCACAAAACCATGTCCCTTGGTGCCATGTCCACACATCTCTTGGGATGGGAATTCCACCACTTCCCTGGGCAGCCTGTTCCAAGGCTTGACCACCCTCTACATGAAGAAATTCTTCCTGATGCCGAACCTAAACCTCACTTGGTGCAACTTCAGACTGTTTCCTCATGTCCTACCACTTGCCACTTGAAGGAAGAGACCCGTACCTTTTTTTTCTGCAACCAGATAGTTGTAGAGAGCTCAGGTGACTGTGGACAGTGTGTCACAAGCCTCCACACTGGCTTCAATGCATGCAGTGACCTGGCACAGTCCTTCGTGCACCCCTCAGACCCACCAGCTCCTTTACAGCCAATGCTGCTGCTCCCCTTCACCCTACTCATCCACCCTGGCTGCCAGCTTGCACAAACTAACTGACTCTCCATCGTCACGACTCTCTTTTCTTCCAGTAAACCATCTTTTCTCCATGTTTGTTTGTTTTTTTTTTTTATTATTATTATTATTTTTATTTTTATTTTTTTATTTTTCTTTCCTGTATTTCAGCCAATCACTGGTTTAAAGTTAAACACATGCTTATATACTCTGCCAGAACCAACCCTAGAACTTCCTATGTTGTTTTCTACCCTCTGTTCAGTAATTACTTCCCTTTTTTCCCCCAAACATATGATTATCCAGCTCTTATATTTATGTTCACACCCAGTTTAGGGTACATTTCATACAAAACATGCTACTGAAAGTGAAGCTCTCTTCTCCTTTCTTTTTCTCTCATTATGCATATTTGTAAAGAAACCTTTCAGTGTGTTCGCAGGGTTGGGGTACAGGAGAGCGACACAAAGCCTTCTGGAAATTGCTCTGCAAATGACGTGCCAAGGAGGTTTAGACTGTAAACCTTCTGAAACAGCAAACAGGCTGACTGTCATGGTGTCACGGTCACTAGAGCTGGAGCCACTTGGTACGGACGAGGTCCCGACCTATGCTCTTATTGGGATGGCTGAGGTGCAATCAGTGATCTACAGAGATGATATTTGCGGTTTGATGAAGCTTGTGTTTGTGAACAAGACCTTAACCCAACGGTGAACTGCTGCCATCTCTCTCAGAAGAACATAAAAGTGTGCAAGTTGGAAAAGTCAATCAGGTTTTATTGTGAGCAGCATCTCTAGTAGGACCAAGACTGGTGGTCAGTTGCCTGAATCACCCCCTTAATATAAGATTTCTTGCACAGTAGACCTGTAACTCTTCTTGGTTTTGACCCAGCCATTCATTCTCGTGTAGCAGCACAGCTCTCTAATGGAACAGGAGAATCATGCTGATGGCTAGGAGATTACTAGGTCTTTTTCCTAACTTTGTAGCTCAGGGCTGCATTGTTCCAGGCTGTGATGAACCACATCATTCACTGATGTAAATGCACTCCTGAAAATTGCTCATCCAGGTTGAACCAACACAGTCTGGGCACCTCCAAACCTCAACTTCTCCCCCTCAAAATGAGAGATCCTTTCACAAACCAAACGGTGTTGTTGTGCTGCACAAAATAAATTTGCTAGGGTTTCCTAGGTGGCTGTGGAACATAAGTTTGAGTTAAGAAGCTCTCCTTATACCAAGCACCCAAAACCCTTCTTTTTTTGAGGATCACGTACCTATGATGAATGCCAGCTGATCTCAGCATTAACTTGGCAGAGGAATTTGTCCTTTTTACACCATAACACTGCAGATCTGGGCTGTAAGGAGGATTGCAGAGCTGGTACAGGCCATAGGGACTGACTGACCTGGTGCATGCAGCATTTCTCCCAGCCTCCACCCCATTTGCAGCTTAGGAAACTCACGAGGTTTTCTGTGGAGCCTCAATAGAAATGTCATCATCCATGCTGTGTCCTGAATACTGGAGCCTGTGTAATCCTCCAGCACCCGTCAGCACCCACAGACTTTGCAGTCACTGTGGTTTCAGCAGAAACTCACTGGGTCAATAGGAGGGTGGGAGTCCTTCCATCCGCTGTAGGACACACCTTCTGCTCAAAACAAAATAACACAGTGTACATGGGCTAACTAAATGTTTCTTGTGATGTAGGGTTTCTTTTAACCCTTGGGAAATGCTGTTATGGTTCCTAGCCGACTCAAAGAAGGGAGAGGCAGCTAGGCTGGAAAACGCCACTGAGCAGCCCATAAAGTCATGACTTGTGTGTCCTTTAAAGGTCCAGAGTCAGACCTGACTCTTACCATAGTTTTTCAGGCCCTCAGGATGGTGGTGGTGAGTGGTTGGTAAGGCAAAATGTCTGAAATCAGCTGGGCAGCATCAGTCTTGACTTAAAACTTCTCACGGGAAAATGGAATGGCAAGGAGCCAAGCCCATAACTGCTAGCTAAAATACGAGAGTGTTTCCTGTACTGATTGCATGTCAAGGAGGTGTTCAGAAGCTGTGGGAACAGGAGGAAACAGGCTGCCCAGAGAGGCTGTGGGGTCTCCTCCTTGAGGAGCTCCAAAAGCCGCCTGGACGTGGGCCTGGGCAGCCTGCTCTGGGTGTCCCTGCTTGGGCAGGGGGGCGCCAGGGGCCTCCAGGGGGTTCTGCCAGCCTCAGCCATCCTGTGATGCTGTGAAATCCCCTCCTGAGATGCTAGGCATGGCCACAACAGGGTGCACAGCAAAGTCTACCAGCACAGGGGCAGGGAAGTGCCTTGTTCAATCTGTGTTGGAAGCTACTTAAGAAAGACCTTTTCAAAACAGAGGGCACAGAATGAGAAACCTTTGTATAGAGGAAAGTGTGTGAGCTCCTAGTTAATGCACCAAACCTTGTTCACGTTGCCCAAGGCTTTGCCAAATGTGTGTCAGGCTCTTCATTGTGGCTTGAGATGTTACATCCCACAGTCTTGTCCCAGCAGCTGACACCTGATGTGACCTGCAGTGACTTTCTGCAGCTCAGTAACCATCAGTAAGAGGGTGCCAATCCTCCCAGCAGCTGCAGGACCTGCACAGAGGCTGTACCAGGGCTACACCCCCAGAGCCAGCAAAGGAACAAGCACCGTGTGGCTGGGGTTACCTCCTGCTGCAGCCTCGCAAGCAGCTCCAGGGAAGCATGGGTTCTCTATAGGAACCCATGAAACCTCACCTAGGAGGAAGGTGGAAGGGATTTACCCCAATCACCTAAATCCATTTACCCAAATCACCTAAATTCTAAGCCAGAAGCCCATACCTGCTGAGCTCCATACATGAAACCTTCTCCATCACCTTTGATGCTGACACAGAGCAAAATCTTCCAGATTTCTCAAAACCCCCAGTGGTACCCCCTTTGTGGTACCCCTTTGCGGTACCCTGCTCTTCCTGAAGCAGAATTTGGGCACTGCGCTATCCAAGTGCCATTTCGGATGGCTCAGCAAATAGGGTGCAATGATTTGTGCTGAATACAATTCAGCAGAGCTGAGGCAGGCAGCAGAGCAGCTGAAGGGCTGCGTGACCTCTCCACATCAACTCCAGAGCTTCAGCAGAGCCACCCCGGGAGATGCTGACCCCAGCCAGAGCCCCTGCTGGCACAGCAGCATCACAGGGGAGTTAGTCACTGACCCTAAAAAGTGCTTTGGGGTTGCTCAGCCATGGTTTGACCAGACAAAAGCAGCACGGTGTCTGTGTGCATGTGATACTCCTGGATGGTTACACCACACTTTCCCACTGAGATTTCAAAATACCTTTGGCTGCTTCCTTCCCTAAAGCTGCAGTTGGAGCATCTGCAGGGAAAGAGAGGAAGGGATGCCTCTACACTAACAGCTTCCCATCTCTTGTTAAAAAAAAAAAAAAAAAAAAAAAAAAAAAAAAAGATCTTAAGGCTCTTTCTGCCTGGCAGAAGCTACCATTTTTAGCAAGACCTCACGTGCCCAAACACCAACGAAGACACAGCAGTTTCAGTGTGCAAACCACCAGCTGAAAGCTTTCCTCGCCCCCTGCATTGCGGCAACAGATGCACCACGATTTGACCACAGGTGATGGGAACACATCTTCTGTCTGGGGGCATAGCCCAGGACAGTTTCTTCAAGGAGAATTTTGTTTATTTTTTCATTTGTAATAACTAGTTTGGAGTCAGCCAGAGACTTTATGAACTTTTTTTTTTTTTTTTGGTAACCATGTCTCTGAATGGTCCAGCTCATGTCCATGGGGCCACCTATCTCCCATGGGTTGGTGCCATCACCCAGCACCCTGCCTGGGCTCCTTGCATGCCTGTGCCATGGCTGAGCTCTCACCCCCCTTGGTTCAGGCAGTGATGTTTTCTGAGGTCCCTTTGTTAAGGAAGCCACTGCTTCTCCCTGCCTGGCTTTATTCCCAACACAGAGTTTCTGCTTTGCAGCTATGCAAGCTTGACCGTCACGCCTCCATCCTCCAAAAATCATAAAATCTCCAAAATTGGGAGGATGCTCAGTTGTGTCATGGATTTAACCCAGGTGGAGCTGCAATTTAGTCCTAAAAGTGGAGCAGGACCTCAAAGGACCTGCTAAATTTGGCATTTGCCCAGGAAATAAAATCGCTGATGCAAAGAGAAGACGAGGGCAGTGGCAGGAGGTCCTGAGCAGGGCTGTGGAGAAGGCTCCAGGGTGCGTGGCTCTGTCCTGGCTGGTGCCTCCCCCAGGGGACACTCGTTTTGGGTGCCAGGATTTAAGATCAGCACCTGGTTTTAGGTGGCTAAATGTTGGCTTGACCCTGGTAGGATATTAATAGCAGTCTCTGCTACCCTAATTAGCAGTAACAGTGCTGATAATGGCTCAGGACCTGCCCCTTTATCATTACAGATGGCTGAAACAAATCTCCCAGCCAGCGATTTAAATATTAA